>NW_028270183.1:60444981-60758657 GCF_037043375.1 Chiloscyllium plagiosum | reverse complement strand
CGGGGACTCACTAGGATTCTATCACACACACTCGGGGACACTCTGGGATTCCCTATCTCTCACACACACTCTGGGATTCCCTATCTCTCACACACACTCCGGTATTCCCTATATCTCTCACACACTGGGGGATTCCCTTCCTCTCGCACACACTCAGGGATTCCCTTTCTCTCGCACACACTAAGGGATTCCCTATCTCTCACACACACTCGGGGACACTCTGGGATGCCCTATCTCTCACACACACGCGGGAATTCCCTATCTCTCACACTCGGGGACTCAGTGGGATTCCCTATCTCTCACCCACACTCGGGATCTCTCTGGGATTCCCAATCTCTCACACACTCTCAGGGACTCTCTGGGATTCTATCACACACACTCTGGGACTCTCTAGGATTCCCTATTCCTCTCACACATTCGGGGACCCGCTGGGATTCCCTATCTCTCACACACACTCGGGGACACTCTGGGATTCCCTATCTCTCACATATACTCGGGAACGCGATGGAATTCCCTATCTCTCACATTTACTCGGGAACTCTCTGGAATTCCCTATCTCTCACACACACTCGTGGATCCCCAAACTCACACACACACACGGGGACACTCTGGGATTCCCTATCTATCACACACACTCGGGGTCACTCTGGGATTGCCTACCTTTCACACACACTCGGGGACTCTCTGGGATTCCCTATCACTCTCACACACTCGGCGACTCACTGGGATTCTATCACACACACTCAGGGACACTCTGGGATTCCCTATCTCTCACACACACTGGGGGACTCTCTGGGATTCCCTATCACTCTCACACACTCGGGGACTCACTGGGATTCTATCACACACACTCGGGGACACTCTGGGATTCCCTATCTCTCACACACACTCCGGGATTTCCTATATCTCACACACACTCGGGAATTCCCTATCTCTCACACACACTCGGGGACTCGCTGGGATTCCCTACCTCTCACACACACTCGGTAACTCTCTGGGATTCCCTATCTCTCACACACTCTCGGGGATTCCCTTTCTCTCGCACACACTCGGGGATTCCCTTTCTCTCGCACACACTCGGGGATTCCCTTTCTCTCGCACACACTCGGGGATTCCCTTTCTCTCGCACACACTCGGGGATTCCCTTGCTCTCACACACACCCGGGGATTCCCTTGCTCTCACACACACGCGGGGATTCCCTTGCTCTCACACACACTCTGGGATTCACTACTTCTCACTCAGGCTCGGGGACTCTCTGGGATTCCCTATCTCTCTCACACACTCGGGGACTCTCTGGGATTCCCTATATAGCACACACACTCGGGGACTCTCTGGGATTCCCTATATCTCACACACACTCGGGAACACTATGGGATTCCCGATCTCTCACGCAGGCTCGGGAACTCTCTGGGATTCCCTATCTCTCATACACATCCGGGACTCCCTGTCTCTCACACACACTCCGGGATTCCCTTTATCTCTCACACACTGGGGATTCCCTATCTCTCACACACACTCGGGGACTCGTTGGAATTCCCTACCTCTCTCACACACTTGGTAACTCTCTGGGATTCCCTATCTCTCACACACACTCTGGGATTCACTATCTCTCACCCAGACTCGGGGATTCCCTTTCTCTCGCACACTCTCTGGGGTTCCCTATCTCTCACACACACTCAGGGATTCCCTATCTCTCACACACACTCAGGGATTCACTATTTCTCACTCAGGCTCGGGAAATCACTATCTCTCACCCAGAATCAGGGATTTCCTTTCTCTCGCACACACTCGCGGATTCCCTTTCTCTCCCACACACTCGGGGATTCCCTTGCTCTCACACACACTCGGGGATTCCCTTGCTCTCACACACACGCGGGGATTCCCTTGCTCTCGCACATACTCTGGGATTCCCTATCTCTCACACACACTCGGGGACTCTCTGGGATTCCCTATCTCTCACACACACTCAGGGACACTCTGGGATTCCCTATCTCTCACACACGCGCGGGAATTCCCTATCTCTCACACTCGGGGACTTAATGGGATTCCCTATCTCTCACGCACACTCGGGAACTCTCTGGGATTCCCTATCTCTCACGCACACTCGAGAACTCTCTGGGATTCCCTATCTCTCACACACACTCGGGGACACTCTGGGATTCCCTATCTCTCACACACACTCGGGGACACTCTGGGATTCCCTATCTCTCACACACTCGGGGACTCTCTAGGATTCCCAATCTCTCACACACTCTCAGGGACTCTCTAGGATTCTATCACACACACTCGGGGACTCTCTGGGATTCCCTATCTCTCACACACACTTGGGAACACTCTGGAATTCCCTATCTCTCACATATACTCGGGAACTCTCTGGAATTCCCTATCTCTCACACACACTCGTGGATCCCCAATCTCACACACACACTCGGGGACTCTCTGGGATTCCCTATCTCTCACATATACTCGGGAACTCTCTGGAATTCCGTATTTCTCACACACACTCGGGGACACTCTGGGATTGCCTATCTCTCACACACACTCGGGGACTCTCTGGGATTCCCTATCTCTCTCACACACTCGGCGACTCCTGGGATTCTATCACACACACTCGGGGATACTCTGGGATTCCCTATCTCTCACACACACTGGGGGACTCTCTGGGATTCTGTATCTCACACACACTCGGGGACTCACTGGGATTCTATCACACACACTCGGGGACACTCTGGGATTCCCTACCACTCACACACACTCTGGGATTCCCTATCTCTCAGACACACTCCGGGATTCCCTATATCTCACACACATTGGGGGATTCCCTATCTCTCACACACACTCGGGGACTTGCTGGGATTCCCTACCTCTCACACACACTCAGTAACTCTCTGGGATTCCCTATCTCTCACACACACTCAGGGATTCCCTATCTCTCACCCAGGCTCGGGGATTCACTATCTCTCACCAAGACTCGAGGTTTCCCTTTCTCTCGCACACACTCGGGGATTCCCTTTCTCTTACACACTCTCGGGGATTCCTTATCTCTCACACACACCCTGGGATTCACTACCACTCACACACACTCGGGGTCACTGTGGGATTCCCTATCTCTCACACACACTCGGGGACTCTCTGGGATTCTCTCACACACACTCGGGGACACTCTGGGATTCCCTATCTCTCACACACGCTCGGGGACTCTCTGGGATTCCCTGTCTCTCACACACACTCGGGGACACGCTGAGATTCCCTAGCTCTCACACACTCGGGGACTCACTGGGATTCTATCACACACACTCGGGGACAGTCTGGCATTCCCTATCTATCACACACACTCCGGGATTCACTATCTCTCACCCAGGCTCGGGGATTCACTATCTCTCACCCAGACCCGGGGATTCCCATTCTCTCGCACACACTCGGGGATTCCCTTTCTCTCTCACACACTCTCGGGGATTCCATATCTCTCACACACACCCAGGGATTCCCTATCTCTCACACACGCTCGAGGACACTCTGGGATTCCCTACCTCTCACACACACTCGGGTCACTCTAGGATTCCCAATCTCTCACATAAACTCAGGGACTCTCTGGGATTCTATCACACACACTCGGGGACACTCTGGGTTTCCCTATCTCTCACACACACTCGGGGACTCGCTGGGAATCCCTATCTCTCACACACACTCGGTAACTCTCTGCGATTCTCTATCTCTCACACACACTCTGGGATTCACTATCTCTCACCCAGACTCGGGGATTCCCTTTCTCTCGCACACTCTCGGGGATTCCCTATCTCTCACACACACCCAGGGATTCCCTATCTCTCACACACACTCTGGGATTCCCTATCTCTCACACACACTCTGGGATGCACTATTTCTCACTCGGGCTCGGGGATTCACTATCACTCACCCAGAATCGGGGATAGCCTTTCTCTCGCACACACTCTGGGATTCCCTATCTCTCACACACACTCGGGGACTCTCTGGGATTCCCTAACGCTCACACACACACGGGGACTCTCTAGGATTCCCAATCTCTCACACACTCTCAGGGACTCTCTGGGATTCTATCACACACACACTGGGGCTCTCTGGGATTCCCTATCTCTCACACACACTCGGGGATTCCCTATCTCTCACACACACTCTGGGATTCACTATCTCTCAACCAGACTCGGGAATTACCATTCTCTCGCAGACTCGTGGATTCCCTTTCTCTCGCACACACTCGGGGATTCCCTGTCTCTCAGACACACTCGGGACTCTCTGGCATTCCCTATCTCTCACACACACTCGAGACTCTCTGGCATTCAATCACACACACTCGTGGACACCCTGGGATCCCCTACCACTCAAACACACTCGGGGTCACTATGGGATTCCCTATCTCTCACACACACTCGGGGCCTCTCTGGGATTCCCTATCTCTCACACACACTCGGGGACTCTCTGGGATTCGATCACACACACTCGGGGGCACTCTGGGATTCCCTACGTCTGACACACACGCGGGAATTCCCTATCTCTCACACTCGGGGTCTCAATGGTATTCCCTATCTCTCACGCACACTCGGGAACTCTCTGGGATTCCCTATCTCTCAGACACACTCGGGGACTCTCTGGGATTCCCTATATCTCACACACACTCGGGGACTCTCTGGGATTCCCTATTTCTCACACACATTCGGGGCACTCTGCGATTCCCTATCTCTCACACACACTCGGGGACACTCTGGGATTCCCTATCTCTTACACACACTCGGGGACATTCTTGGATTCCCTATCTCTCACACACACTCGGGGACACTCTGGGATTCCCTACCTCTCACACACACTCGGGGACACTCTGGGATTCCCTACCTCTCACACACTCGGGGTCACTCTGGGATTCCCTATCTCTCACACACACTCGGGGACTCTCTAGGATTCCCAATCTCTCACACACACTCAGGGACTCTCTGGGATTCGATCACACACACACCGGGACACTCTGATTACTTATCTCTCACAGACACTCGGGGATTCTCTAACTATCACACACATTTCGGGATTCACTATCTCTCACCCAGGCTCTTGGATTCACTATCTCTCAACCAGACTCGTGGATTCCCTTTCTCTCGCACACTCGGGGATTCCCTTTCTCTCAGACACACTCGGGGACACTCTGGGATTCCCTATCTCTCACACACACTCGGGGACACTCTGGGATTCCCTATCTCTCACACACACTCGGGGACACTCTGGGATTCCCTATCTCTCACACACACTCGGGGACACTCTGGGATTCCCTATCTCTCACACACACTCGGGGACACTCTGGGATTTCCTATCTCTCACACACACGCGGGAATTCCCTGTCTCTCACACTCGGGGACTCAATGCGGTTCCCTATCTCTCACACACACTCGGGGACTCTCTGGGATTCCCTATCTCTCTCACACACTCGAGGTCACTATGGGATTCCCTATCTCTCACACACACTCGGGGCCTCTCTGGGATTCCCAATCTCTCACACACACTCGGGGACTCTCTGGGATTCTCACACACACTCGGGGACACTCTGGGACTCCCTACCTCTCACATACACGCGGGGATTCCCTATCTCTCATACTCGGGGACTCTATGGGATTCCCTATCTCTCACGCACACTCGGGAACTCTCTGGGTTTCCCTATCTCTCAGACACCTCGGGGACTCTCTGGGATTCCCTATTTCTCACACACACTCGGGTTCTCTCTGGGATTCCCTATTTCTCACACACACTCGGTGACACTCTGTGATTCCCTATCTGTCACACACACTCGGTGACACTCTGGGTTTCCCTAACAGTCACACACTCGGGGACACTCTGGGATTCCCTCTCTCACGCACACACTCGGGGACTCTCTGGGATTCCCTAGCTCTCACATATACTCGGGAACTCTCTGGGATTCCTTATCTCTTATGCACACTCTGGGATTCACTATCTCTCACCCAGACTCGGGGATTCCCTTTCTCTCGCACACTCTCGGGGATTCCCTTTCTCTCGCACACTCTCGGGGATTCCCTTTCTCTCGCACACTCTCGGGGATTCCCTAACTCTCACACACTCTCGGGGATTCCCTAACTCTCACACACACTCGGGGATTCCCTATCTCTCACACACACTCTGGGATTCCCTATCTCTCACACACACTCTGGGATTCCCTATTTCTCACTCAGGCTTGGGGATTCCCTTTCTCTCTCACACACTCTGGGATTCCCTATCTCTCACACACACTCCGGGACACTCTGGGATTCCCTATCTCTCACACACTCTCAGGGACTCTCTGGGATTCTATCACACACACTCGGGGACTCTCTGGGATTCCCTATCTCTCTCACACACTCGGCGACTCTCTGGGATTCTATCACACTCACTCAGGGACACTTTGGGATTCCCTATCTCTCACACACACTCCGGGTTTCCCTATATCTCACACACACTCGGGGATTCCCTATATCTCACGCACACTCGGGGATTCCCTACCTCTCATACACGCTCGGGGATTCCCTACCTCTCACACACACTCTGGGATTCCCTATTTTTCACTCAGGCTTGGGGATTCCCTTTCTCTCTCACACACTCTGGGATTCCCTATCTCTCACACACACTCGGGGACACTCTGGGATTCCCTATTTCTCACACACACTCGGGGACTCTCTAGGATTCCCTATCTCTCACACACTCTCAGGGACTCTCTGGGATTCTATCACACACAGTCGCGGACTCTCTGGGATTCCCTATTTCTCACACACACTCGGGGACAATCTGGGATTTCCTAGCTCTCACACACTCGGGGACTCACTGGGATTCTATCACACACACTCTGGGACACTCTGGGATTGCCTATCTCTCACACACGCTCGGGAACTCTCTGGGATTCCCTATCTCTCTCACACACTCTGGGATTCCCTATCTCTCACCCATGCTCGGGGATTCACTATCTCTCACCCAGACTCGGGGATTCCCTATCTCTCACCCAGACTCGGGGATTCCCTATCTCTCACCCAGACTCGGGGATTCCCTATCTCTCACCCAGACTCGGGGATTCCCTATCTCTCACACACACTCTGGGATTCCCTATCTCTCACCCATGCTCGGGGATTCACTATCTCTCACCCAGATCGGGGATTCCATATCTCTCACCCAGACTCGGGGATTCCCTATCTCTCACCCAGACTCGGGGATTCCCTATCTCTCACCCAGACTCGGGGATTCCCTATCTCTCACCCAGACTCGGGGATTCCCTTTCTCTCACACACTCTCGGGGATTCCCTTTCTCTCACACACTCTCGGGGATTCCCTTTCTCTCACACACTCTCGGGGATTCCCTATCTCTCACACACTCTCGGGGATTCCCTATCTCTCACACACACCCAGGGATTCCCTATCTCTCACACACACCCAGGGATTCCCTATCTCTCACACACACCCAGGGATTCCCTATCTCTCACACACACTCGGGGATTCACTATTTCTCACTCAGGCTCGGGGATTCACTATGTCTCACCCAGAATCGTGGATTCCCTTTCTCTCGCACACACTCTGGGATTCCCTGTCTCTCACACACATTCGGGGACTCTCTGGGATTCCCTATCTCTCACACACACGCGGGAATTTCCTATCTGTCGCACCCGGCGACTCAATGGGATTCCCTATCTCTCACGCACACTCGGGGAGTCTCTGGGATTCCCTATCTCTCACACACACCCGGGGTCACTTTTGGATTCCCCATCTCTCACACACACTCGGTGACTCTCTGGGATTCTATCACAAACACTAGGGGACACTCTGGGATTCCCTACCACTCACACAGACTCGGGGACACTCTGGGATACGCTATCACTCAACCAGACTCGGGGATTCCCTTTCTCTCGAACACTCGCGTATTCCCTTTCTCTCGCACACACTTGGGGATTCCCTATCTCTCAGACACAGTCGGGGACTCTCTGGCATTCCCTATCTCTCACACACACTCGAGACTCTCTGGGATTCAATCACACACACTCGGGGACACCCTCGGATTCCCTACCACTCACACAAACTCGGGGACACTCTGGGATACCCTATCACTCTACCAGACTCGGGATTCCCTATCTCTCTCACACACACTTGGGGATTCCCTATAACTCACACACACTCGGGGATTCCCTATCTCTCACGCACACTCAGGGACTCTGGGATTCTATCACACACACTCGGGGACACTCTGGGATTCCCCATCTCTCACACACACGCGGGGACACTCTGGGATTCCCTATCTCTCACACACACTCGGGGACTCTCTGGGATTCCCTATCTCTCACACACACTCAGGGACTCTCTGGGATTCAATCACACACACTCGGGGACACTCTGAGATTCCCCATCTCTCACACACACTCAGGGATTGCCTATCTCTCACACACACTCGAGACTCTCTGGGATTCAATCACACACACCCGGGGACACCCTGGGATTCCCTACCACTAAGACACACTCGGGGTCACTATGGGATTCCCTATATCTCACACACACTCGGGGACACTCTGGGATTCCCTATCTCTCACACTCTCTCAGGGATTTCCTATCTCTCACACACACACTGGTTTTTCCTATCTCTCACACACACTCTGGGATTCACAATCTCTCACCCAGGCTCTGGGATTCAATATCTCTCACCCAGAGTCGGGGATTCCCTTTCTCTCGCACACATTCTGGGCTCCCCATTCTTTCGCACACACTCTGGAATTCCCTATCTCTCACACACACTTGGGGACTCTCTGGGATTCCCTATCTCTCACACACACTCGGGGACACTCTGGGTTTCCCTGTCTCTCACACACACTCGGGGATTCACTATCACTCCACCAGACTCGGGGATTCCCTTTCTCTCGCACACTCGGGGATTCCCTTTCTCTCGCACACACTCGGGGATTCCCTTTCTCTCGCACACACTCGGGGATTCCCTTTCTCTCGCACACACTCGGGGATTCCCTTTCTCTCGCACACACTCGGGGATTCCCTATCTCTCACACACACTCGAGACTCTCTGGGATTCTATCACAAACACTCGGGGACACTCTGGGATTCCCTACCACTCACACACACTCAGGGTCACTTTGGGATTCCCTATCTCTCACACACAGTCGGGGACTCTCTGGGATTCTATCACAAACACTCGGGGACACTCTGGGATTCCCTACCACTCACACACACTCGGGGACACTCTGGGATACCCTATCTCTCTCACACACTCGGGGATTCCCTATCTCTCACACACACTTGGGGATTCCCTATCTCTCACACACACTCAGGGACTCTCTGGGATTCTATCACACACACTCGGGGACACTCTGGGATTCCCTGTCTCTCACACACACTCGGGGACACTCTGGGATTCCCTATCTCTCACACACACTCGGGGACACTCTGGGATTCTCCATCTCTCACACACACTCGGGGACACTCTGGGATTCTCCATCTCTCCCACACACTCGGGGACACTCTGGGATTCAATCACACACACTCGGTGACACTCTGTGATTCCCTATCTGTCACACACACTCAGGGATTCCCTATCTCTCACACACACTCGGGGACTCTCTGGGATTCTCTATCTCTCACATATACTCGGGAACTCTCTGGAATTCCCTATCTCTCAGACACACTCGGGGACTCTCTGGCATTCCCTCCCTCGCACACACACTCGAGACTCTCTGGGATTCAATCACACACACTCGGGGACACCCTGGGATTCCCTACCACTCACACAAACTCGGGGTCACTATGGGAATCCCTGTCTCTCGCACACACTCGGGGACGCTCTGGGATTCCCTACCACTCACACACACTCAGGGTCACTTTGGGATTCCCTATCTCTCACACACAGTCGGGGACTCTCTGGGATTCTATCACAAACACTCGGGGACACTCTGGGCTTCCCTACCACTCACACACACTCGGGGACACTCTGGGATACCCTATCTCTCTCACACACTCGGGGATTCCCTATCTCTCACACACACTTGGGGATTCCCTATCTCTCACACACACTCAGGGACTCTCTGGGATTCTATCACACACACTCGGGGACACTCTGGGATTCCCTGTCTCTCACACACACTCGGGGACACTCTGGGATTCCCTATCTCTCACACACACTCGGGGACACTCTGGGATTCTCCATCTCTCACACACACTCGGGGACACTCTGGGATTCTCCATCTCTCCCACACACTCGGGGACACCCTGGGATTCAATCACACACACTCGGTGACACTCTGTGATTCCCTATCTGTCACACACACTCAGGGATTCCCTATCTCTCACACACACTCGGGGACTCTCTGGGATTCTCTATCTCTCACATATACTCGGGAACTCTCTGGAATTCCCTATCTCTCAGACACACTCGGGGACTCTCTGGCATTCCCTCCCTCGCACACACACTCGAGACTCTCTGGGATTCAATCACACACACTCGGGGACACCCTGGGATTCCCTACCACTCACACAAACTCGGGGTCACTATGGGAATCCCTGTCTCTCGCACACACTCGGGGACGCTCTGGGATTCCCTATCTCTCAGACACACTCGGGCACTCTCTGGGATTCCCTATTTCTCACAAACACTCGGGGACTCTCTGGGATTCCCTATTTCTCACACACACTCGGGGACACTCTGGGATTCCCTATTTCTCACACACACTCGGGGACACTCTGGGATTCCCTATCACTCACACACACTCGGGGACACTCTGGGATTCCCTATCTCTCACATATACACGGGAACGCTCTGGAATTCCCTATCTCTCAAATATACTCGGGAACTCTCTGGAATTCCCTATATCTCACACACACTCGGGGATCCCCGATCTCACACACACACTCGGGGACTCTCCGGGATTCCCTATCTCTCACATATACTCGGGAACGCTCTGGGATTCCCTATCTCTCACACACACTCCGGGACACGCTGGGATTCCCTATCTCTCACACACACTGGGGGACTCTGTGGGATTCTGTATCTCACACACACTCGGGGACTCACTGGGATTCTATCACACACACTCGGGGACACTCTGGTATTCCCTATCTCTCACACACACTCCGGGATTCCCTGTATCTCACACACACTCGGGGATTCCCCATCTCTCACACACACTCGGGGACTCGTTGGGATTCCGTACCTCTCACACACACTCGGTAGCTCTCTGGGATTCTCTATCTCTCACCCAGGCTCGGGGATTCCCTATCTCTCACCCAGACTCGGGGATTCCCTTACTCTCGCACTCTCTCGGGGATTCCCTATCTCTCACACTCGGGGACTCAATGGGATTCCCTATCTCTCACGCACACTCGGGAACTCTCTGGGATTCCCAATCTCTCACACACTCTCAGGGACTACCTGGGATTCGATCACACACACTCGGGGACTCTCTGGGTTTCCCTATTTCTCACACACACTCGGGAACTCTCTGGGATTCCCTATCTCTCAGACACACTCGAGGACTCTCTGGGATTCCCTTTTTCTCACACACACTCGGGGACACTCTAGGATTCCCTATCTCTCATACACACTCGGGGACACGCTGGGATTCCCTAGCTCTCACACACTCGGGGACTCACTGGGATTCTATCACACACACGCAGGGACACTCTGGGATTCCCTATCTCGCACACACACTGGGGGTCTCTCTGGGATTCTGTATCTCACACACACTCGGGGACTCACTGGGATTCTATCACACACACTCGGGGACACTCGGGGATTCTATCACACACACTCGGGGACACTCGGGGATTCCCTATCTCTCACACACACTCCGGGATTCCCTATCTCTCACACACTCTCGGGGATTCACTACTTCTCACTCAGGCTCGGGAATTCACTATTTCTCACCCAGAATCGGGGATTCCCTTTCTCACGCACACACACAGGGATTCCCTATCTCTCTCACACACTCTGGGATTCCCTATCTCTCACACACACTCTGGGATTCACTATTTCTCACTCAGGCTCGGGAATTCACTATCTCTCACCCAGAATCGGGGATTCCCTTTCTCTCGCACACACTCTGGGATTCTCTTTCTCTCGCACACACTCTGGGATTCACTATCTCTCACACGCAGTCGGGGACACTCTGGGATTCCCTATCTCTCACACACTCGGGGACGCTCTAGCATTCCCAATCTCTCACACACACTCGGGGACACTCTGGGATTCCCTATCTCTCAGATATACTCGGGAACGCTCTGGAATTCCCTATCTCTCATTATACTCGGGAACTCTCTGGAATTCCCTATATCTTACACACACTCGGGGATCCCCGATCTCACACACACACTCGGGGACTCTCTGGGATTCCCTATCTCTCACATATACTCGGTAACTCTCTGGAATTCCCTATCTCTCACACATACTCGGGGACTCTCTGGGATTCCCTGTCAGTCACACACAATCTGGGACACTCTGGGATTCCCTAGCTCTCACACACTCGGGGACACTCTGGGATTCTCTATCTCTCACACACACTCAGGGCCAATCTGGAATTCTCTCTCACACACTCGGGACATCTCTGGGATCCTTATCTTTCACACACACTCGGGAACTCTCCGGGATTCCCTATCTGTCACACACACTCAGGGATTCCCTATCTCTCACATATACTCGGGAAATCTCTGGAATTCCCTATCTCTCACACACACTAGGGGCCTCTCTGGGATTCCCTATCTCTCACACACACTCGGGGACATTATGGGATTCCATATCTCTTACACACACTCGGGGATTCCCTATCTCTCAGACAGACTCGGCGACTCTCTGGCATTCCCTGTCTCTCACACACACTCGGGGACGCTCTGGGATTCCCTATATCTCACACACTCGGGGATTCCCTTACGCTCGCACACACTTGCGGATTCCCTATCTCTCAGACACACTCGGGGACTCTCTGGCATTCACTATCTCTCACACACACTCGAGACTCTCTGGGATTCAATCACACACACTCCGGGACACCCTGGGATTCCCTACCACTGACACACACTCGGGGTCACTATGGGAATCCCTATCTCTCGCACACACTCAGGGACACTCTGGGATTCCCTATCTCTCACACACACTGGGGGACTCTCTGGGATTCTGTATCTCACACACACTCGGGGACTCACTGGGATTCAATCACACACACTCGGGGACACACTGGGATTCCCTATCTCTCACACACACGCGGCGACTCTCTGGGATTCCTTATCTCTCACATATACTCGGGAAATCTCTGGAATTCCCTATCTCTCTCACACTCTCGGGGACATTCTGGGATTCCATATCACTGACACACACTCGGGGATTCCCTATCTCTCAGACACACTCGGGGACTCTCTGGGATTCCCTACCACACACACACAGACACTCGGGGACACTCTGGGATACCCTATCTCTCACACACACTCGGGGATTCCCTATCTCTCACACACACTTGGGGATTCCCTATATCTCACACACACTCGGGGATTCCCTATTTCTCACACACACTCAGGGACTGTCTGGGATTCAATCACACACACTCCGTGACAGTCTGTGATTCCCTATCTGTCACACACACTCAGGGATTCTCTATCTCTCAGACACACTCGGGGACTCTCTGGCATTCCCTATCTCTCACACACACTCGAGACCCTCTGGGATTCAATCACACACATTCGGGGACACCCTGCGATTCCCTACCACTCACACACACTCGGGGTCACTATGGGAATCCCTATCTCTCACACACACTCGGTGACTCTCTGGGATTCCCTATTTCTCACACACACTCGGGGACTCTCTGGGATTCCATATTTCTCTCACACACTCGGGGACACTCTGGGATTCCCTATCTCTCACACACACTCGGGGACTCTCTGGGATTCCCTATTTCTCACACACACTCGGGGACTCTCTGGGATTCCCTATTTCTCTCACACACTCGGGGACACTCTGGGATTCCCTATCTCTCACACACACTCGGGGACGCTCTGGGATTCCCTATCTCTCACATATACACGGGAACGCTCTGGAATTCCCTATCTCTCACACACACTCGGGGATCCCCGATCTCACACACACACTCGGGGACTCTCTGGGATTCCCTAACTCTCACATATACTCGGAAAATCTCTGGAATTCCCTATCTCTCACACATACTCGGGGACTCTCTGGGATTCCCTAGCTCTCACACACACTGGGGGACTCTCTGGGATTCTATCACACACACTCGGGGACACGCTGGGATTCCCTATCTCTCACACACACTGGGGGACTCTCTGGGATTCTGTATCTCACACACACTCGGGGTCTCACTGGGATTCTATCACACACAATCGGGGACACTCTGGGATTCCCTATCTCTCACACGCACTCCGGGATTCCCTGTATCTCACACACACTCGGGGAATCGCTGGGATTCCCTATCTCTCACACACACTCGGTAGCTCTCTGGGATTCCCTATCTCTCACACACACTCTGGGATTCCCTATCTCTCACCCAGACTCGGGGATTCCCTTACTCTCGCACTCTCTCGGGGATTCCCTATCTCTCACACACACTCTGGGATTCCCTATCTCTCACACACACTCTGGGATTCACTATTTCTCACTCAGGCTCGGGGATTCACTATCTCTCACCCAGAATCGGGGATTCCCTTTCTCTCGCACGCACTCGGAGATTCCCTTTCTCTCTCACACACTCTGGGATTCCCTTTCTCTCGCACACATTCTGGGATTCACTATCTCTCTCACACACACGGGGACTCTCTGGGATTCCCTATCTCTCACACACACTCGTGGACTCTCTAGGATTCCCAATCTCTCACACACCCTCAGGGACTCTTTGGGATTCTATCACACACACTCGGGGACTCTCTGGGATTCTATCACGCACACTAGGGGACTCTCTGGGATTCTATCACACACACTCGGGGACTCTCTGGCATTCCCTATCTCTCACGCACACTCGGGGACACTCTGGGATTCCCTATCTCTCACAAACACTCGGGAACGCTCTGGGATTCCCTATCTCTCACACACACTCGGGGACACGCTGGGATTCCCTAGCTCTCACACACTCGGGGACACACTGGGATTCTATCACGCACATTCGGGGACTTTCTGGGATTCCCTATCTCTCTCACACACTGGGGGACTCTCTGGGATTCTGTATCTCGCACACACTCGGGGACTCACTGGGATTCTATCACGCACACTCGGGGACACTCGGGGATTCCCTATCTCTCACACACACTCTGGGATTCCCTATTGCTCACACACACTTGGGGACTCGCTGAGATTCCCTACCTCTCACACACACTCGGTAACTCTCTGGGATTCCCTATCTCTCACACACACTCTGGGATTCACTATTTCTCACTCAGGCTCCGGGATTCACTATCTCTCACCCAGAATCGGGGATTCCCTATCTCTCACACACACTCGGGGACACTCTGGGATTCCCTATCTCTCACACACACTCGGGGACACTCTGGGATTCCCTATCTCTCACACACACTCGGGAACGCTCTGGAATTCCCTATCTCTCATTATATTCGGGAACTCTCTGGAATTCCCTATATCTCACACACACTCGCGGATCCCCTATCTCACACAAACACTCGGGGACTCTCTGGGATTCCCTATCTCTCACAAAGACTCGGGAACTCCCTTTCTCTCGGACAAACTCGGGGATTCCCTTTCTCTCGCACACACTCGGGGATTCCCTTTCTCTCGCAACACTCAGGGATTCCCTTTCTCTCACATACATTCGGGGACACTCTGTGATTCCCTATCTCTCACACACACTCGGGGACACTCTGGGATTCCCTATATCTCACACACACACCGGGACACTCTGGGATTCCCTATATCTCACACACACACCGGGACACTCTGGGATTGCCTATATCTCACACACACACCGGGACACTCTGGGAGTCCCTATCTCTCACACACACTCGGGGATTCCCTATCTCTCACACACACTCAGGGACTCTCTGGGATTCAATCACACACACTCGGTGACACTCTGTGATTCCCTATCTGTCACACACACTCAGGGATTCCCTATCTCTCACACACACTCGGGGACTCTCTGGGATTCCCTATCTCTCACACACACTCGGGGACATTATGGGATTCCATATCTCTTACACACACTCGGGGATTCCCTTACGCTCGCACACACTCGCGGATTCCCTATCTCTCACACACACTCGAGACTCTCTGGGATTCAATCACACACACTCGGGGACACCCTGCGATTCCCTACCACTCACACACACTCGGGGTCACTATGGGAATCCCTATCTCTCACACACACTCGGTGACTCTCTGGGATTCCCTATTTCTCTCACACACTCGGGGACACTCTGGGATTCCCTATCTCTCACACACACTCGGGGACACTCTGGGATTCCCAATCTCTCACATATACACGGGAACGCTCTCGAATTCCCTATCTCTCACATATACTCGGGAACTCTCTGGAATTCCCTATCTCTCACACACACTCGGGGATCCCCGATCTCACACACACACTCGGGGACTCTCTGGGATTCCCTATCTCTCACATATCCTCGGAAAATCTCTGGAATTCCCTATCTCTCACACATACTCCGGGACACGCTGGGATTCCCTAGCTCTCACACACTCGGGGACTCACTGGGATTCTATCACACACACTCGGGGACACTCTGGGATTCCCTATCTCTCACACACACTCTGGGATTCCCTATCTCTCACACACACTCGGGGACAGTCTGGGATTCCCTACCTCGCACACACACTCGGGGACACTCTGGAATTCCCTATCTCTCATTATATTCGAGAACTCTCTGGAATTCCCTATCTCTCACACACACTCGGGGATCCTCTATCTCACACACACACTCGGGAACTCTCTGGAATTCCCTATCTCTCACACACACTCGGTGACTCTCTGGGATTCCCTATCGCTCACACACACTCGGGGACACCCTGCGATTCCCTACCACTCACACACACTCGGGGTCACTATGGGAATCCCTATCTCTCACACACACTCGGTGACTCTCTGGGATTCCCTATTTCTCACACACACTCGGGGACACTCTGGGATTCCCTATTTCTCTCACACACTCGGGGACACTCTGGGATTCCCTATCTCTCACATATACTCGGGGACTCTCTGGAATTCCCTATCTCTCACACACGCTCGGGGATCCCCGATCTCCCACCCACACTCGGTGACTCTCTGGGATTCCCTATCTCTCACCCACACTCCGGGACACGCTGGGATTCCCTAGCTCTCACACACTCGGGGTCTCACTGGGATTCTATCACACACACTCGGGGACACTCTGGGATTCCCTATCTCTCACACACACTCTGGGATTCCCTATCTCTCACACACACTTTGGGATTCCCTATCTTTCACATGCACTCCGGGATTCCCTGTATCTCACACACACTCCGGGATTCCCTGTATCTCACACACACTCCGGGATTCCCTATGTCTCACACACACTCGGGGAATCGCTGGGATTCCCTACCTCTCACACACACTCGGTAGCTCTCTGGGATTCCCTATCTCTCACACACACTCTGGGATTCACTATCTCTCACCCAGGCTCGGGGATTCCCTATCTCTCACCCAGACTCGGGGATTCCCTTACTCTCGTACTCTCTCGGGGATTCCCTATCTCTCACACGCGCACAGGGATTCCCTATCTCTCACACACACTCTGGGATTCCTTATCTCTCACACACACTCTGGGATTCACTATTTCTCACTCAGGCTCGGGGATTCACTATCTCTCACCCAGAATCGGGGATTCCCTTCCTCTCGCACACACTCGGGGACACTCTGGGATTCCCTATCTCTCACACACACTCGGGGACACTCTGGGATTCCCTATCTCTCACACACACTCGGGAACGCTCTGGAATTCCCTACCTCTCATTATATTCGGGAACTCTCTGGAATTCCCTATCTCTCACACACACTCGGGGATCCCCTATCTCACACACACACTCGGGACTCTCTGGGATTCCCTATCTCTCACACATACTCTTGGACTCTCTGGGATTCCCTATCGCTCACACACAATCTGGGACACTCTGGGATTCCCTAGCTCTCACACACTCGGGGACTCACTGGGATTCTATCACACACACTCAGGGACATTCTGGGATTCCCTATCTCTCACACACACTGGGGGACTCTCTGGGATTCTGTCGCACACACTCGGGGATTCCCTATCTCTCACACGCACTCTGGGATTCCCTATCGCTCACACACACTCGGGGACTCGCTGAGATTCCCTACCTCTCACGCACACTCGGGGACACTCTGGGATTCCCTATCTCTCACACACACTCGGGGACTCTCTGGGATTCCCTATTTCTCACACACACTCGGGGACACTCTGGGATTCCCTATCTCTCACACACTCTCGGGGACACTCTGGGATTCCCTATCTCTCAGGTATACTCGGGAACGCTCTGGAATTTTCTATCTCTCATTATATTCGGGAACTCTCTGGAATTCCCTATCTCTCACACACACTCGGGGATCCCCTATCTCACACACACACTCGGGGACTCCCTGGGATTCCCTATCTCTCACAAAGACTCGGGAACTCTCTGGAATAGCCTATCTCTCACACATACTCTTGGATACTCTGGGATTCCCTAGCTCTCACACACTCGGGGACTCACTGGGATTCTATCACACACACTCAGGGACACTCTGGGTTTCCCTATCTCTCACACACACTCTGGGATTCCCTATATCTCACACACACTCTGGGATTCAC
The DNA here is from genome assembly GCF_037043375.1 of Chiloscyllium plagiosum. Classification (NCBI taxonomy): domain Eukaryota; kingdom Metazoa; phylum Chordata; class Chondrichthyes; order Orectolobiformes; family Hemiscylliidae; genus Chiloscyllium; species Chiloscyllium plagiosum. Next base: position 60,739,816 of record NW_028270183.1, on the reverse strand, counting down.
TATCTCTCAGCCAGGCTCAGGGATTCACTATCTCTCAGCCCGACTCGGGGATACCGTTTCTCTCGCACACACTCGGGGACTCTCTGCGATTCCCTATCTCTCACACACACTCGTGGACTCTCTGGGATTCCCTATCTCTCACACACACTCCAGGACACTCTGGAAATCCCTATCTCCATCACACACTCGGGGACTCACTGGGATTGTATCACACACACTCAGGGACACTCTGGGATTCCCTATCTCTCACACACACTGGGGGACTCTCTGGGATTCTGTATCTCTCACACATTCGGGGACTCACTGGGATTCTATCACACACACTCGGGGACAATCTGGGTTTCCCTATCTCTCTCACACACTCGGGGATTCCCTATCTCTCACACACACTCGGGGACTCGCTGGGATTCCCTATCTCTCACACACACTTGGTAACTCTCTGGGATTCCCTATCTCTCACACACACTCTGGGATTCCCTATATCTCACACACACTCTGGGATTCACTATCTCTCAGCCAGGCTCGGGGATTCACTATCTCTCAGCCCGACTCGGGGATTCCGTATCTCTCGCACACACTCGGGGACTCTCTGCGATTCCCTATCTCTCACACATGTACTCGGGAACTCTCTGGAATTCCCTATCTCTCACACACACTCGTGGACTCTCTGGGATTCCCTATCGCTCACACACACTCCAGGACACTCTGGGATTCCCTATCTCCATCACACACTCGGGGACTATCTGGGATTCTGCATCTCACACACACTCGGAGACTCACTGGGATTGTATCACACACACTCGGGGACACTCTGGGATACACTATCTCTGACACACACTCGGGGATTCCCTCTCTCACACACTTGGGGTTTCCCTATATCTCACACACACTCAGGGAATCCCTATCTCTCACACACACTCAGGGACACTCTGGGATTCAATCACACACACTCTCACACACATTCGGGGACACTCTGGGATTCCCTATCTCTCACACACACTCGGGGACACTCTGGGATTCCCTATCTCTCACACACTCTCAGGGCCAATCTGGGATTCTCTCTCACACACTCGGGGAATCTCTGGGGTCCCTATCTCTCAGAAACAATCGGGGACTCTCTGGCATTCCCTATCTTTCACACACACGCGGGGACTATCTAGGATTCTATCACACACACTCGGGGACATTCTGGGATTCCCTACCTCTCACACACACTCGGTGACTCTCTGGGATTCCCTACCTCTCACACACACTCGGGGACTCTCTGGGATTCTATCACACACTCCGGGACTCCCTGGGATACCCTATCAATCTCACACACTCGGGGATTCCCTATCTCTCACACACACTCGGGGATTCCCTATCTCTCACACACACTCGGGGATTCCCCATCTCTCACACACACTCGGGGATTCCCCATCTCTCACACACACTCGGGGATTCCCCATCTCTCACACACACTCGGGGACAGTCTGGGATTCTGTATCTCTCACACATTCGGGGACTCACTGGGATTCTATCACACACACTCGGGGACAATCTGGGTTTCCCTATCTCTCTCACACACTCGGGGATTCCCTATCTCTCACACACACTCAGGGACACTCTGGGATTCCCTATCTCTCACACACACTGGGGGACTCTCTGGGATTCTGTATCTCTCACACATTCGGGGACTCACTGGGATTCTATCACACACACTCGGGGACAATCTGGGTTTCCCTATCTCTCTCACACACTCGGGGATTCCCTATCTCTCACACACACTCGGGGACTCGCTGGGATTCCCTATCTCTCACACACACTTGGTAACTCTCTGGGATTCCCTATCTCTCACACACACTCTGGGATTCCCTATATCTCACACACACTCTGGGATTCACTATCTCTCAGCCAGGCTCGGGGATTCACTATCTCTCAGCCCGACTCGGGGATTCCGTATCTCTCGCACACACTCGGGGACTCTCTGCGATTCCCTATCTCTCACACATGTACTCGGGAACTCTCTGGAATTCCCTATCTCTCACACACACTCGTGGACTCTCTGGGATTCCCTATCGCTCACACACACTCCAGGACACTCTGGGATTCCCTATCTCCATCACACACTCGGGGACTATCTGGGATTCTGCATCTCACACACACTCGGAGACTCACTGGGATTGTATCACACACACTCGGGGACACTCTGGGATACACTATCTCTGACACACACTCGGGGATTCCCTCTCTCACACACTTGGGGTTTCCCTATATCTCACACACACTCAGGGAATCCCTATCTCTCACACACACTCAGGGACACTCTGGGATTCAATCACACACACTCTCACACACATTCGGGGACACTCTGGGATTCCCTATCTCTCACACACACTCGGGGACACTCTGGGATTCCCTATCTCTCACACACTCTCAGGGCCAATCTGGGATTCTCTCTCACACACTCGGGGAATCTCTGGGGTCCCTATCTCTCAGAAACAATCGGGGACTCTCTGGCATTCCCTATCTTTCACACACACGCGGGGACTATCTAGGATTCTATCACACACACTCGGGGACATTCTGGGATTCCCTACCTCTCACACACACTCGGTGACTCTCTGGGATTCCCTACCTCTCACACACACTCGGGGACTCTCTGGGATTCTATCACACACTCCGGGACTCCCTGGGATACCCTATCAATCTCACACACTCGGGGATTCCCTATCTCTCACACACACTCGGGGATTCCCTATCTCTCACACACACTCGGGGATTCCCCATCTCTCACACACACTCGGGGATTCCCCATCTCTCACACACACTCGGGGATTCCCCATCTCTCACACACACTCGGGGACAGTCTGGGATTCTGTATCTCACACACACTCGTGGACTCTCTGGGATTTTATCACACACTCCGGGACTCTCTGGGATACCATATCTCTCAAACACACTCTGGGATTCCCTATCTTTCACACACTCTCGGGAACTCTCTGGGATTCACTATCTCTCACCCAGGCTCTGCGATTCACGACCTCTCACCCAGACCCGGAGATTCCCTTTCTCTCGGACAAACTCGGGGATTCCCTTTCTCTCGCAACACTCTGGGATTCCCTTTCTCTCGCACACACTCTGGGATTCCCTTTCTCTCACACACACTCGGGGACACTCTGGGATTCCCTATATCTCACACGCACACCGGGACACTCTGGGATTCCCTATATCTCACACACACACCGGCACACTCTGGGATTCCCTATCTCTCACACACACTCGGGGATTCCCTATCTCTCACACACACTCGGGGATTCCCTGTCTCTCAGATACACTCGCGGACTCTCTGTCATTCCCTATCTCTCACACACACTCGAGACTCTGTGGGATTCAATCACATACACTCGGGGACACCCTGGGATTCCCTACCACTCACACACACTCGGGGTCACTATGGGATTCCCTATCTATCACACACACTCGGGGCCTCTCTGGGATTCCCTATCTCTCACACACACTCGGGGACTCTCTGCGATTCTCTCACACACACTCGGGGACAGTCTGAGATTCCCTACCTCTCACACACACTCGGCGACTCTCTGGGATTCTGTATCTCACACACACTCGGCGACTCTCTGGGATTCTGTATCTCTCACAAACTCGGGGACTCTCTGGGATTCTATCACACACTCCGGGACTCCCTGGGATACCCTATCAATCTCACATACTCTGGGATTCCCTATCTCTCACACACTCGGGGATTCCCTATCGCTCACACACACTCGGGGACAGTCTGGGATTCTGTATCTCACACACACTCGGGGACAGTCTGGGATTCTGTATCTCACACACACTCTGGGACTCTCTGGGATTTTATCACACACTTCGGGACTCTCTGGGATACCCTATCTCTCACACACACTCTGGGATTCACTATCTCTCACCCAGGCTCTGGGGTTCACAATCTCTCACCCACCCGGGCATTCCCTTTCTCTCGCACACACTCGGGGATTCCCTTTTTCTCGCACACACTCGGGGGATTCCCTTTCTCTCGCACACACTCTGGGATTCCCTTTCTCGCGCACACACTCTGGGATTCCCTTTCTCGCGCACACACTCTGGGATTCCCTATCTCTCACACGCACTCTGGGATTGCCTATCTCTCACACACATTCGGGGACACTCTGGGATTCCCTATCTCTCACACACATTCGGGGACACTCTGGGATTCCCTATCTCTCACACATACTCCGGGACACTCTGGGATTCCCTATCTCTCACACACACTCTGGGATTCACTATCTCTCAACCAGACTCGGGGATTCCCGTTCTCTCGCACATCCGGAGATTCCTTTACGCTCGCACACACTCGGGGATTCCCTGTCTCTCAGACACACTCGAGACTCTCTGGGATTCCCTATCTATCACACACACTCGGGGACTCTCTGGGATTCTGTATCTCTCATAAACTCTGGGACTCTCTGTGATTCTATCACACACTCCGGGACTCCCTGGGATTCCCTATCTCTCTCACACACACTCGGGGATTCCCTATCTCTCTCACACACACTCGGGGATTCCCTATCTGTCACACACTCGGGGACTCTCTTGGATTCCCTATCTGTCACACACTCGGGGACTCTCTTGGATTCCCTATCTGTCACACACTCGGGCACTCTCTTGGATTCCCTATCTGTCACACACTCGGGGACTCTCTTGGATTCGGGGACTCTCTGGGATTCCCTGTCTCTCACCCAGGTTCTGGGATTCCCTGTCTCTCACCCAGGTTCTGGGATTCCCTGTCTCTCACCCAGGTTCTGGGATTCCCTGTCTCTCACCCAGGTTCTGGGATTCTCTGTCTCTCACCAAGGTTCTGGGATTCCCTGTCTCTCACCCAGGTTCTGGGATTCCATATCTCTCACCCAGGTTCTGGGATTCCCTATCTCTCACCCAGGTTCTGGGATTCCCTATCTCTCACCCAGGTTCTGGGATTCCCTATCTCTCACCCAGGTTCTGGGATTCCCTATCTCTCACCCAGGTTCTGGGATTCCCTATCTCTCACCCAGGTTCTGGGATTCACTATCTCTCACCCAGGTTCTGGGATTCACTATCTCTCACCCAGGTTCTGGGATTCACTATCTCTCACCCAGGTTCTGGGATTCACTATCTCTCACCTAGGTTCTGGGATTCACTATCTCTCACCCAGGTTCTGGGATTCACTATCTCTCACCCAGGTTCTGGGATTCACTATCTCTCACCCAGGTTCTGGGATTCACTATCTCTCACCCAGGTTCTGGGATTCACTATCTCTCACCCACGTTCTGGGATTCACTATCTCTCAAGAGACTCGGGGATTCCCTTTCTCTCGCACACTCGGGGATTCCCTTTCTCTCGGACACACTCGCGGACACTCTGACATTCCTTATCTCTTACACACACTCGAGACTCTCTGGGATTCAATCACACACACTCGGGGTCACTATCGGATTCCCTGTCTATCACACACACTCGGGGACTCTCTGGGATTCTATCACACACACTCGGGGACATTCTGAGATTCCCTACCTCTCACACACACGCTTGGATTCCCTATCTCTCACACTCGGGGACTCTATGGGAGTCCCTATCTCTCATGCACACTCGGGAACTCTCTGGGATTCCCTATCTCTCAGACACACTCGGGGACTCTCTGGGATTCCGTATCTCTCACACACACTCGGGGACTCTCTGGGATTCCCTACCTCACACACACACTCCGGGACACTCTGGGATTCCCTATCTCTCTCACACACGCGGGGACTCTCTGGGATTCTATCACACACATTCGTGGAAACCGTGGGATTTCCTATCTCTCACACACACTCCGGGACACTCTGGGATTCCCTATCTCTCACACACTCGGGGACTCACTGGGATTCTATCACACACACTTGGGGACTCTCTCGGATTCCCTATCTCTCACACACACTCGGGGACTCTCTGGGATTCCCTATCTCTCTCACACACTCGGGGACTCTCTCGGATTCTATCACACACACTCGGGGACACTCTGTGATTCACTATCTCTCACACACTCTCGGGGATTTCCTATCTCTCACACACACTTAGGGATTCCCTATCTCTCACACACACTCGGGGATTTCCTATCTCTCACACACACTTAGGGATTCCCTATCTCTCACACACACTCGGGGATTCTCTGCGATTCCCTATCTCTCACATATATTCGGGAACTCTCTGGAATTCCCGATCTCTCACACACACTCGGGGACATGCTGGGATTCCATATCTCTCACACACACTCGGGGATTCCCTATCTCTCCGACACACTCGGGGACTCTCTGGCATTCCCTATCTCTCACACACACTCGGGGACTCTCTGGCATTCCCTATCTCTCACACACACTCGGGGACACTCTGGGATTCCCTATCTCTCACACAAACTCGGGGACTCTCGAGGATACCCAATCTCTCACACACACTCCGGGACTCTCTGGGATTCTATCACACACACTCCAGGACACTCGGGGATTCCCTATCTCTCACACACACTCGGGGATTCCCTATCTCTCACACACACTCGGTGATTCCCTATCTCTCACACACACTCTGGGATTCACTATCCCTCACCCAGGCTCTGGGATTCACTATCTCTCAAGAGACTCGGGGATTCCCTTTCTCTCGCACACTCGGGGATTCACTGCCTCTCAGACACACTCGCGGACTCTTTGGCATTCCCTATCTCTCACACACACTCGGGGACTCTCTGGGATTCCCAATCTCTCACACACACTCGGGGAGTCTCTGGGATTCCCTATCTCTCACACACTCTCGGGGACACTCCAGGATTCCCTATCTCTCGCACACACTCGGGGACACTCTGGGATTCCCAATCTCTTACTCAACTTCGGGGATTCCATATCTCTCACACGCACACTCGGGGACTCTCTGGAATTCCCTATCTCTCCGACACACTCTGGGACACTCTGGGATTCCCTATCTCTCACACCCACTCGGCGCCTCTATGGGATTCCCTATCTCTCACGCACACTCGGGAACTCTCTGGGAATCCCTAACTCTCACGCACACTCTGGATCACTCTGGGATTCCCCATCTCTCTCACACACCCGGGGATTCGCTATCTCTCACACACACTCGGGTCACTCCAGGATTCCCTATCTCTCACACACTCTCGGGGACACTCCGGGATTCCCTATCTCTCACACACTCTCGGGGACACTCCGGGATTCCCTATCTCTCACGCACACTCGGGGACACTCTGGGATTCCCTCTGTCTCTCACACACTCGGGGACACTCTGGGATTCCCTATCTCTCACACACTCGGGGATTCCCTATCTCTCACGCACACTCGGGAACTCTCTGGGAATCGCTAACTCTCACGCACACTCGGGGACACTCTGGGACTCCCCATCTCTCACACACACTCGGGAATTCGCTATCTCTCACACATGCTCGGGTCACTCCGGGATTCCCTACCTCGCACACACTCTCGGGGACACTCCGGGGTTCCCTATCTCTCACACACTCTCGGGGACCCACCAGGATTCCCTATCTCTCACACATACTCGGGGACACTCTGGGATTCCGAATCTCTTACTCACCCTCGGGGATTCCGTATCTCTCACACACACTCGGGGACTCTCTGGGATTCCCTATCTCTTACACACTCTCGAGGACACTCTGGGATTCCCTATCTCTCACACACACTCGGGGACTCTCTGGGATTCCCTATCTCTCACACACTCTCGAGAACACTCTGGGATTCCCTATCTCTGACGCACTCGGGGACACTCAGGGATTCCCTATCTCTGACACACTCGGGGACACTCAGGGATTCCCTATCTCTCACACACACTCGGGGACTCTCTGGGATTCCCTATCTCTCACACACACTTGGGCACACTCTGGGATTCCCTATCTCTCACACACACTCGGGGATTCCCTATCTCTCTCACACACACTCGGGGACTCTCTGGGATTCCCTATCTCTCAAGCACTCTCGGGAACTCTCTGGGAATCCCTAACTCTCACGCACACTCGGGCACACTCTGGGATTCCCCATCTCTCACACACACTCGGGGATTGCCTATCTCTCTCACACACACTCGGTTACACTCCGGGATTCCCTATCTCTCACACAGTCGGGGACACTCCTGGATTCCCTAACTCTCACACACACTCGGGGACACTCTGGGATTCCATATCTCTCACACACACTCGGGAACTCTCTGAAATTCCCTATCTCTCATGCACAGTCGGGAACTCTCTGGGAATCCCTAACACTCACTCACACTCGGGGACATTCTGGGATTCCCTATCTCTCACACACACTCGGGGATTCCCTATCTCTCACACACACTCAGGGCATTCCGGCATTCCCTATCTCTCACACACGCTCGGGGACACTCCGGGATTCCATATCTCACTCACACACTCGGGGATCCCCATCTCTCAGAGCCACTCGGGGACTCTCTGGGATTCCCCATCTCTCACACACACTCGGGCACTCGCTGGGATTCCCTACCTCTCACCCACATTCTGGGATTCCCTCTCTCTCGCACACACTCGGGGACTCTCTGGGATTCCCTATCTCTCACACACACTCGGGCACTCGCTGGGATTCCCTACCTCTCACCCACATTCTGGAATTCCCTCTCTCTCGCACACACTCGGGGACTCTCTGGGATTCTCTATCTCTGACACACTCGGGGACACTCTGGGATTCCCTATCTCTCACACACACTCGGGGACTCTCTGGGAATCCCTATCTCTCACACACACTCGGGGACTCGCTGGGATTCCCTCTCTCTCACACACACTCGGGGACAGTCTGGGATTCCCTTCCTCACACACTCGGGGATATCCTATCTCTCACACACACTCGGGGACACTCTGGGATTCCCAAACTCTCACTCACCTTCGGGATTCCCTATCTCTCACACACACTCGCGGACAGTCTGGGATTCCCTCTCTCACACACACTCGGGGACTCTCTGAAATTCCCTATCTCTCACGCACAGTCGGGAACTCTCTGGGAATCCCTAACACTCACACACACTTGGGGACACTCCGGGATTCTCGATCTCTCACACACTCTCGCGGACACTTCAGGATTCCCTATCTCTCACACACTCTCGGGGACACTCCAGGATTCCCTATCTCTCACACACTCTCGGGGACACTTCAGGATTCCCTATCTCTCACACACTCTCGGGGACCCTCCAGGATTCCCTATCTCTCGCACACACTCGGGGACACTCTGGGATTCCCAATCTCTTACTCTGCTTCGGGGATTCCATATCTCTCACACCCACTCGGCGACTCTCTGGGAATCCCTATCTCTCACGCACACTTGGGAACTCTCTGGGAATCCCTAACTCTCACGCAGACTCGGGGACACTCTGGGATTCCCTATCTCTCACACACAATCGGGGATTCGCTATCTCTCACACACATTCGGGTAACTCCGGGATTCCCTATCTCTCACGCACACTCGGGGACACTCTGGGATTCCCTATCTCTCAGACACTCGGGGACACTCCGGGATTCCCTATCTCTCACGCACACTCGGGGACACTCCGGGATTCCCAATCTCTTACTCAACTTCGGGGATTCCATATCTCTCACACACACTCGGGGACACTCTGGGATTCCCTATCTCTCACACACACTCGGGGACAGTCTGGGATTCCCTCTCTCACACACACTCGGGGATTCCCTATCTCTCACGCACACTCGGGAACTCTCTGGGAATCCCTAACTCTCACGCACACTCGGGGACACTCTGGGACTCCCCATCTCTCACACACACTCGGGGATTCGCTATCTCTCACACATGCTCGGGTCACTCCGGGATTCCCTACCTCGCACACACTCTCGGGGACACTCCGGGATTCCCTATCTCTCACGCACACTCGAGGACACTCCGGGATTCTCTATATCTCACACACTCTCGGGGACACTCCAGGATTCCGTATCTCTCACACACTCTCGGGGACCCTCCAGGATTCCCTATCTCTCACACATACTCGGGGACACTCTGGGATTCCGAATCTCTTACTCATCCTCGGGGATTCCGTATCTCTCACACACACTCGGGGACACTCTGGGATTCCCTATCTCTTACACACACTCGGGGACTCTCTGGGATTCCCTATCTCTCACACACTCTCGAGAACACTCTGGGATTCCCTATCTCTGACACACTCGGGGACACTCAGGGATTCCCTATCTCTGACACACTCGGGGACACTCAGCGATTCACTATCTCTCACACACACTCGGGCATCTCTGGGATTCCCTATCTCTCACGCACACTCGGGAACTCTCTGCGAATCCCTAACTCTCACGCACACTCGGGCACACTCTGGGATTCCCTATCTCTCTCACACACGCGGGGACTCTCTGGGATTCTATCACACACATTCGTGGAAACCGTGGGATTTCCTATCTCTCACACACTCTCCGGGACACTCTGGGATTCCCTATCTCTCACACGCTCGGGGACTCACTGGGATTCTATCACACACACTTGGGGACTCTCTCGGATTCCCTATCTCTCACACACACTCGGGGACTCTCGGGGATTCCCTATCTCTCTCACACACTCGGGGACTCTCTCGGATTCTATCACACACACTCGGGGACACTCTGTGATTCACTATCTCTCACACACTCTCGGGGATTTCCTATCTCTCACACACACTTAGGGATTCCCTATCTCTCACACACACTCGGGGATTCTCTGCGATTCCCTATCTCTCACATATATTCGGGAACTCTCTGGAATTCCCGATCTCTCACACTCACTCGGGGCATCTCTGGGATTCCCTACCTCTAACACACACTCGGGGACATGCTGGGATTCCATATCTCTCACACACACTCGGGGATTCCCTATCTCTCTGACACACTCGGGGACTCTCTGGCATTCCCTATCTCTCACACACACTCGGGGACACTCTGGGATTCCCTATCTCTCACACAAACTCGGGGACTCTCGAGGATACCCAATCTCTCACACACACTCCGGGACTCTCTGGGATTCTATCACACACACTCCAGGACACTCTGGGATTCCCTATCTCTCACACACACTCGGGGATTCCCTATCTCTCACACACACTCGGGGATTCCCTATCTCTCACACACACTCGGGGATTCCCTATCTCTCACACACACTCTGGGATTCACTATCTCTCACCCAGGCTCTGGGATTCACTATCTCTCAAGAGACTCGGGGATTCCCTTTCTCTCGCACACTCGGGGATTCACTGCCTCTCAGACACACTCGCGGACTCTTTGGCATTCCCTATCTCTCACACACACTCGGGGACTCTCTGGGATTCCCAATCTCTCACACACACTCGGGGAGTCTCTGGGATTCCCTATCTCTCACGCACACTCGGGGACACTCCAGGATTCCCTATCTCTCGCACACACTCGGGGACACTCTGGGATTCCCAATCTCTTACTCAACTTCGGGGATTCCATATCTCTCACACGCACACTCGGGGACTCTCTGGAATTCCCTATCTCTCCGATACACTCTGGGACACTCTGGGATTCCCTATCTCTCACACCCACTCGGCGCCTCTATGGGATTCCCTATCTCTCACGCACACTCGGGAACTCTCTGGGAATCCCTAACTCTCACGCACACTCTGGATCACTCTGGGATTCCCCATCTCTCTCACACACTCGGGGATTCGCTATCTCTCACACACACTCGGGTCACTCCAGGATTCCCTATCTCTCACACACTCTCGGGGACACTCCGGGATTCCGTATCTCTCACGCACACTCGGGGACACTCTGGGATTCCCTATCCCCCTCTCACACTCGGGGATACCCTATCTCTCACACACTCTCGGGGACACTCCGGAATTCCCTATCACTCACGCACACTCGGGGACTCTCTGGGATTCCCTATCTCTCACACACACTCGCGGACAGTCTGTGATTCCCTCTCTCACACAAACTCGGGGACTCTCCGGGATTCCCTATCACTCAGACACACTCGGGGACACTCCGGGATTCCCTATCTCTCACACACTCTCGGGGACACTCTGGGATTCCCTATCTCTCACACACACTCGGGGACACTCTGGGATTCCCTATCTCTGACACACTCGGGGACACTCAGGGATTCCCTATCTCTGACACACTCGGGGACACTCAGGGATTCCCTATCTCTCACGCACACTCGGGAACTCTCTGGGAATCCCTAACTCTCACGCACACTCGGGGACACTCTGGGACTCCCCATCTCTCACACACACTCGGGGATTCGCTATCTCTCACACACATTCGGGTAACTCCGGGATTCCCTATCTTTCACGCACACTCGGGGACACTCTGGGATTCCCTATGTCTCTCAGACACTCGGGGACACTCCGGGATTCCCTATCTCTCACGCACACTCGGGGACAGTCTGGAATTCCCAATCTCTTACTCAACTTCGGGGATTCCATATCTCTCACACACACTCGGAGACACTCTGGGATTCCCTATCTCTCACACACACTCGGGGATTCCCTATCTCTCACGCACACTCGGGAACTCTCTGGGAATCCCTAACTCTCACGCACACTCGGGGACACTCTGGGACTCCCCATCTCTCACACACACTCGGGGATTCGCTATCTCTCACACATGCTCGGGTCACTCCGGGATTCCCTACCTCGCACACAGTCTCGGGGACACTCCGGGATTCCCTATCTCTCACGCACACTCGGGGACACTCCGGGATTCTCTATATCTCACACACTCTCGGGGACACTCCAGGATTCCGTATCTCTCACACACTCTCGGGGACCCTCCAGGATTCCCTATCTCTCACACATACTCGGGGACACTCTGGGATTCCGAATCTCTTACTCACCCTCGGGGATTCCGTATCTCTCACACACACTCGGGGACTCTCTGAGATTCCCTATCTCTCACACACACTCGGGGACTCTCTGGGATTCCCTAGGTCTCACACACTCTCGGGGACTCTCTGGGATTCCCTATCTCTCAAGCACTCTCGGGAACTCTCTGGGAATCCCTAACTCTCATGCACACTCGGGCACACTCTGGGATTCCCTATCTCTCACACACACTCGGGGATTCCCTATCTCTCTCACACACACTCGGTTACACTCCGGGATTCCCTATCTCTCACACAGTCGGGGACACTCCTGGATTCCCTAACTCTCACACACACTCGGGGACACTCTGGGATTCCCTATCTCTCACACACACTCGGGGACATTCTGGGATTCCCGATCTCTGACACACTGGGGACACTCTGGGATTCCCTATCTCTCACACACACTCGGGAACTCTCTGAAATTCCCTATCTCTCATGCACAGTCGGGAACTCTCTGGGAATCCCTAACACTCACGCACACTCGGGGACATTCTGGGATTCCCTATCTCTCACACACACTCGGGGATTCCCTATCTCTCACACACACTCAGGGCATTCCGGGATTCCCTATCTCTCACACACGCTCGGGGACACTCCGGGATTCCATATCTCACTCACACACTCGGGGATCCCCATCTCTCAGAGCCACTCGGGGACTCTCTGGGATTCCCTATCTCTCACACACACTCGGGCACTCGCTGGGATTCCCTACCTCTCACCCACATTCTGGGATTCCCTCTCTCTCGCACACACTCGGGGACTCTCTGGGGTTCCCTATCTCTCACACACTCGGGCACTCGCTGGGATTCCCTACCTCTCACCCACATTCTGGGATTCCCTCTCTCTCGCACATACTCGGGGACTCTCTGGGATTCTCTATCTCTGACACACTCGGGGACTCGCTGGGATTCCCTCTCTCTCACACACACTCGGGGACAGTCTGGGATTCCCTTCCTCACACACTCGGGGATTTCCTATCTCTCACACACACTCGGGGACACTCTGGGATTCCCAAACTCTCACTCACCTTCGGGATTCCCTATCTCTCACACACACTCGCGGACAGTCTGGGATTCCCTCTCTCACACACACTCGGGGACTCTCTGAAATTCCCTATCTCTCACGCACAGTCGGGAACTCTCTGGGAATCCCTAACACTCACACGCACTTGGGGACACTCCGGGATTCTCGATCTCTCACACACTCTCGCGGACACTTCAGGTTTCCCTATCTCTCACACACTCTCGGGGACACTCCAGGATTCCCTATCTCTCACACACTCTCGGGGACACTTCAGGATTCCCTATCTCTCACACACTCTCGGGGACACTCCAGGATTCCCTATCTCTCACACACTCTCGGGGACACTCCAGGATTCCCTATCTCTCACACACACTCGGGGACACTTCAGGATTCCCTATCTCTCACACACTCTCGGGGACCCTCCAGGATTCCCTATCTCTCGCACACACTCGGGGACACTCTGGGATTCCCAATCTCTTACTCAACTTCGGGGATTCCATATCTCTCACACCCACTCGGCGACTCTCTGGGAATCCCTATCTCTCACGCACACTCGGGAACTCTCTGGGAATCCCTAACTCTCTCGCAGACTCGGGGACACTCTGGGATTCCCTATCTCTCACACACAATCGGGGATTCGCTATCTCTCACACACATTCGGGTAACTCCGGGATTCCCTATCTCTCACGCACACTCGGGGACACTCTGGGATTCCCTTTGTCTCTCAGACACTCGGGGACACTCCGGGATTCCCTATCTCTCACACACTCTCGGGGACACTCCGGGATTCCCTATCTCTCACGCACACTCGGGGACACTCTGGGATTCCCTCTGTCTCTCACACACTCGGGGACAGTCTGGGATTCCCAATCTCTTACTCAACTTCGGGGATTCCATGTCTCTCACACACACTCGGGTAACTCCGGGATTCCCTATCTCTCACACACTCTCGGGGACACTGGGATTCCCTATCTCTCACACACTCTCGGGAACAGTCTTTGATTCCCTCTCTCACACACACTCGGGGACTCTCTGGGATTCCCTATCTCTCACACACACTCGGGGACACTCTGGGATTCCCAATCTCTTTCTCACCCTCGGGGATTCCGTATCTCTCACACACACTCTGGGACTCTCTGGGATTCCCTATCTCTCACACACACTCGGGGACACTCAGGGATTCCCTACCTCTCACACACACTCGGGGACACTCTGGGATTCCCTATCTCTGACACACTCGGGGACACTCTGGGATTCCCTATCTCTGACACACTCGGGGACATTCTGGGATTCCCTATCTCTGACACACTCGGGGACACTCTGGGATTCCCTATCTCTGACACACTCGGGGACACTCTGGGATTCCCTATCTCTGACACACTCGGGGACACTCTGGGATTCCCTATCTCTGACACACTCGGGGACACTCTGGGATTCCCTATCTCTGACACACTCGGGGACACTCTGGGATTCCCTATCTCTGACACACTCGGGGACACTCTGGGATTCCCTATCTCTCACGCACAGTCGGGAACTCTCTGGGAATCCCTAACTCTCACGCACACACGGGGACACTCCGGGATTCCCTATCTCTCACACACTCTCGGGGATCCCTATCTCTCCGAGACACTCGGGAACTCTGTGGGATTCCCTATCTCTCACCCACATTGAGAGATAGGGAATCCCAGAGAGACACACGCGGACTCTCTGGGATTCCCTATCTCTCTCGCCCACACTCGGGGATTCCCTATCTCTCTCGCCCACACTCGGGGATTCCCTATCTCTCTCGCCCACACTCGGGGATTCCCTATCTCTCTCGCCCACACTCGGGGATTCCCTATCTCTCTCGCCCACACTCGGGGATTCCCTATCTCTCTCGCCCACACTCGGGGATTCCCTATCTCTCTCGCCCACACTCGGGGATTCCCTATCTCTCTCGCCCACACTCGGGGATTCCCTATCTCTCTCGCCCACACTCGGGGATTCCCTATCTCTCACCCACATTCTGGGATTCCCTATCTCTCAGAGACACTCGGGGAGTCTCTGGGATTCCCTATCTCTCGGGGAGTCTCTGGGATTCCCTATCTCTCACGCACACTCGGGGATTCCCTATCTCTCTCACCCACTCGGAAACTCTCTGGGATTTCCTATCTCTCAGAGACACTCGGGGACCCTCTGGAAATCCATATCTCTCACGCACACTCGGGGACTCTCTGGGATTTCCTCTCTCACACACACTCTGGGATTCCCTCTCTCACACACACTCTGGGACTCACTGGGATTCCCTTTCTCTCTCATACTCTGGTATCCCCTCTCTGACACACTCTGGGACTCACACACACACACACTCTGGGACCCTCGCTCTCTTTCTCTCGCTCTCTCTCTCACACACACACACAGGGACTCTCTCTCTCACACACACACACACAGGGACTCTCTCTCTCTCTCTCACACACACACAGGGACTCTCTCACTCTCACACACACACACTTGGACTCTCTCTCACACACACACACTCTTGGACTCTCACACACACACTACGCTGGGTCTCAGGGATTCTCTCTCTCTCACACACACTGGGACTCTCACAGACACACTACGCTGGGTCTCACGGATTCACACACACACACACACTCTCTCTCTGGGACACTCTCACATCATCTGGGACTCTCTGGGATTCCCTCTCACAAACTCTTGGACTCCCTCTGCCACTTTCTGGGGCTCTCTTACACTCTGGCACAGCCTGGGACTCTCTCACACACACCCTGAGATACTGTTCCACACTCACGGATTCTCTGGGATTCCCTTACACACTCTGGCACACTCAGAGATTCTCTCATACACTCGGGGCTTCCGTTACACACTCTGGGACTCTCTCTCACTCACTGTGGGATTCTGTTTCACATTCTGGGATTCCCTTCACACACTCTGGGATACTGGGACTCTCTCACACCCCCTGGGACACTCTCAAATTCTTTCACACACTCAAGTATCCCAAACACACTTTGGGACAATCTGGGATTCCGTTACGCAATCTGGGACACTGGGACCCTCTCCCACACACTCTCGGTACACAGTCTGGGACACACTGGGATTCTTTCACCAACTCTGGGACACTGTGGGACTCTCTCTGACACTCTTGGACGCTCTGGGATTGCCTCACAGACTCTGGGATTCCATTACACTCTGGGTCACCCTGGGACGCTCTCTCTTGCACGCTGACACCCTGGGACACGCTCTTGCACGCGCGCACACACACTGGGATGCTCTCTCTCTAGCGCGCGTGCACATACCCTGGGATATTCTGTGATTCTCTCACAAACCATGGGACTCTCTCACACACTCAGAGTGGTGGCAACGGTGTTGGGGCAATGGGTTTGGGGGCAAAGGAGCTGGATGGGGTGGGGTGGAATCGCGTTGCACGGGGTTGGGGGGGAGAAACGGCGTTGCACGGGGTTGGGGAGGAGAAACGGCGTTGCACGGGGTTGTTTGAGGGAGAAACGGCGTTGCACGGGGTTGGGGAGGAGAAACGGCGTTGCACGGGGTTGGGGAGGAGAAACGGCGTTGCACGGGGTTGGGGAGGAGAAACGGCGTTGCACGGGGTTGGGGGGGAGAAACGGCTTTGCTCGGGGTTGGGGGGGAGAAACGGCGTTGCTCGGGGTTGGGGGGGAGAAACGGCATTGCATGGGGTTGGGGGAGAACGGAGTCGCACGGGGTTGGGGGAGAACGGAGTCGCACGGGGTTGGGGGAGAACGGAGTCGCACGGGGTTGGGGGAACGGCGTCGCACGGGGTTGGGGGAGAACGGAGTCGCACGGGGTTGGGGGAACGGCGTCGCACGGGGTTGGGGGAGAACGGAGTCGCACGGGGTTGGGGGAGAACGGAGTCGTACGGGGTTGGGGGAGAACGGAGTCGCACGGGGTTGGGGGAACGGCGTCGCACGGGGTTGGGGGAGAACGGAGTCGCACGGGGTTGGGGGAACGGCGTCGCACGGGGTTGCGGGGAACGGCGTCGCACGGGGTTGCGGGGAACGGCGTCGCACGGGGTTGCGGGGAACGGCGTCGCACGGGGTTGCGGGGAACGGCGTCGCACGGGGTTGTGGGGACGGCGTCGCACGGGGTTGCGGGGAACGGCGTCGCACGGGGTTGCGGGGAACGGCGTCGCACGGGGTTGCGGGGAACGGCGTCGCACGGGGTTGCGGGGAACGGCGTCGCACGGGGTTGCGGGGAACGGCGTCGCACGGGGTTGCGGGGAACGGCGTCGCACGGGGTTGCGGGGAACTGCGTCGCACGGGTTTGCGGAGAACGGCGTCGCACGGTGTTGCGGGGAACGGCGTCGCACGGGGTTGCGGGGAACGGCGTCGCACGGGGTTGCGGGGAACGGCGTCGCACGGGGTTGCGGGGAACGGCGTCGCACGGGGTTGCGGGGAACGGCGTCGCACGGGGTTGCGGGGAACGGCGTCGCACGGGGTTGCGGGGAACGGCGTCGCACGGGGTTGCGGGGAACGGCGTCGCACGGGGTTGCGGGGAACGGCGTCGCACGGGGTTGCGGGGAACGGCGTCGCACGGGGTTGCGGGGAACGGCGTCGCACGGGGTTGCGGGGAGTCACTGTGTGGGTTAGAAATTAAATTGATGTAATTTTAATAAGTGTCTTATTGAAATAACATATAGTTATAGGGCTGGAGGCAGATAATATGCAGTGAAGAGAAAGGGAGAGCTTAGATTTATGAATAGTTGTTTAATATTCACTTTGAGTTAAAAATAGATTAATGCTATTTTCTTTAAATAGTGGAATGTGTGAGTTTTCTGTCACTAAGACTTTAACAGATTATGTGGGGAGGTGAACTTTTCTGGGTGTTTGGTTTAACTAACAGAGGGGGTCACCGTCATGTTGTAACAAAAGAAACACGACAAAGAACAGTACAGCACAGGAGCGGGCCCTTCAGCCCAGAATGTTGTGCTGAATGTGACACCAAATTAAACTCATCCTTTCTTCCTATCTTTGTTCCATATCCTTGCATATTCACATGCTCACCCAAAAACCCCTTAAACAACCCTCTCATTTCTGCCTCCTCCACCATCCCTGGCAACATGTTCCAGATTCCGACCACTCTCTGTGGAAAACACATTACCCCTCACATCTCCTTTGAGCTCTCCCCCTCTCACCTTAAATGCACATTCTCTAGTAAAGATATTTCAACTCTGGGTAAAACATTTTGACCAGCAACCTTGTGCATCTCATGGCGCTGCGCTGACTGTCCCTAATTAGGTCATTCTTTACCAAATGCACATAAATCCTATCCGTAAAAATTCTGTCCAAAGCTTCCCAACCACTGAGGTGAGACTCACCAGGCTATAACTTCCTGGATTGTCCCTATTTCCCTTCTTGAAGAGAGGAACACCATAAGCTACTCACCAGTCCTCTGTGACCTCTACACTGGCAAGTGAGGACTCAAAAATCATGTCCAAGACCCCAAAAATCTCCTGTCTTGCCTTTCTCAATAACCTGGGGTAGCTACCGTCGGATCCTCGGGATTAATCCACTTTAATGCTGTTCAAGAAATCTAATGCTTCTTTCTCGACCTCAAAAATGCCCAAGCACATTAGCATACTCCACACAAATCTCATTATCCCCAATATCCTTTTCCTGGGTGAATGCCGATGCAAAGTAATTATTTAGGATCTCGTCCACTTCCACTGACTTCAAGCACAAGTTCCTTCCTTTAGTCTTGACTGGCCCGACTTCTTTCCAAGTTATGTGGAAGCTGTGGAAAGAGTGCAGAGTAGATTTACTAGGATATTGCCTGGTATGAAAGGAAGGTCTTACAAGGAAAGGCTGAGGGAATGGAGGCTGTTTTAGTTGGAAAGAAGAAGGTCGAGAGGTGACTTAATTGCCTGCAACAGTAGTAGAATTGCCGACGCAAAGGGCATTTAAATGGGCATTGGACATATATATGGGTAATATTGGAAGGGTGTAGGTTAGATAGGCATCAGATTATTTTCAAAGGTCGGTGCAACATTGAGGGCCAAAAGGCCTGTACTGCGCTGTAACAATCCATGTTCACATCCTCTTGTGAGTAATTATCTCCAGAACGATTTGGGATGCTCTTTAACCCTACTTGCGAAGGGCATGCCCCTCCTTGGTCTGCTCATTCCCGGTTCAGGTTGCTTCCAGCTTTTGTTTTTTTACGTTCCTCACATGCCATGCCCAATTCTAGCTTCCCAAACCTTGCATCGGCTTGTTTTTTTCCCCTTTTGACTAAATTCCCAGCCTCCCTTGTTATCCAAGGGGCCCTTACATTGCCAGCCTTATCCCTCCTCCTTATTGGAACATGCTGGTCGTGAACTCCAATCAGCAAGCCTTTAACTAACTCCCACGTGCCCAATGTGGCATTGTCTGATGACAGCTCCTCCCAATTAACACTCCCTAGCTCCTGCCTAATACTGACATCATTTGCAATCCCACAATTTAGAAACATCCCATTTATTCGTAGCTGCCTTAAAAAAACTTAAGTTGTGATCACTGTTTCCAAAATGGTCTCCCACTGAAAGGTCAGTCACCTGGCCAGGCTCATTCAGCAATATAAGGTCCACTATGGCCCCTACCCCTCCTTTACACTACTATTTCAAGAAACCCTCTTGGATACACTTAATAAACTCTGCACCGTCTCAGCCTCTTGCTCTAAAGTAGTGCCAGCAAATGGTGGGGAAGTTAAAGACACTTTGAGAACTCTGTTGTTATTGCCTCTGCCGAGATATTCTGCCAAGATATTTGTACCTCGAGGTATCGTTGGCAGATTGAGGGTCCTATAGTATAATCCCATTAACTGCATCCTTCTTATCCACGTTGCCTCAGTGGGCGAGCCCCTCCAGTATGTCCTGGGTGCAGACATAACATTCACCCGATTGGTAATGCAGCTCCTCCGCCTCTTTTACTCTCCTCTCCATCTCATCTGAAACAATGAAACCCTGGAATATTGAGCAGCCAGTCCTATCCTTCTCCGAACCAAATCTCTGGAATGGCCACAATATCGGATCTGTGCTTATCTACTTTAACTATGTTGCGCCTTGTGTTGAAATTAACACAATCAGCCCATTCGTACAATGGTGTTCATTTCTCTGTATTTCCTTTCTGATTGACTCGTATACATCTTCCGACCTTCCTTACCCCCGACGTGCTGCCCTGCTGCTGTGATTCCCAGGACCTTGCCATTCTAGGTTAAACCCTTCCCTTGTAGCAGGAACAAGCCTCCCAGTGAGGATATCAGTACCCCTCTACTTCAGGTCCCAATTATTCAAGATCCTGAAACTCTTCCCCCTATACCAGCTCTTCAGCCATGCATTCATCTCTGCTATCTTTCAATTCCTTGTCTCACAAGCACATGGGACTGGTGGTAACGCAATGATTACTCGCCTCAAGGTTCTGCTTTTCAGTCGTTCCCTACTTCCTGTGCTTACTCCTCAGGATCTCATCCCTCTTTCTACTCGTGTCGTTGGTAGCAATGACCTCTGGCCTCCCATTCTCCCAATTCAGAATTTCAAGCAAATGCTCAGAGATGTCCTTGACCCAGGCACCAGGGATACAACAGTCTCAGACGCAGCCACAGTAACACCTGTCTATGCCCCCAACTAGTGCTTCTCCTCCCATTTTCGCTCCCTTGGATTTTGCCCGACCTTGGTCTACAGCAGAGTCAGTTATAGAGTCATAGAGTCCTACAGCACAGAGAGAGGCCCTAAGGGCCAGACTGATCCCTGGCAACCATAATGTCCATCTATGGTCACCCCATTTCCCTGCCCATGCCCCATCTCCTTCTAATCCTTTCCTATCCATGTATTTGTCCAAATGCCTTTTAAATGTTGTTAATGTACCTGCCTCAGCCACTTCCACTGACAGCTCATTCCGTATGAGAATCAGCATCTGTGTAAAAATGGTGCTGCTAACGTTCCCTTTTATTCTTTCCCCTCTAACGTTAAACTGATGCCCTCTAGTCCTCAATTCTTCAACCCTGGGAAAAAGACTGAATGCATTCACCCTATCCATGCCTCTCATGATCATATACATTTCTATAAGATCTCCCTTATGTCTCCTGTCCTCTGAAGAAAAATGTCCCAGCTTGTCCAACCTCTTCCGATAACTCAGGCCATTGAGTATTATAGACCTGGCTACCGCTGTGCTACTCCCCTGAGAAGCTATCCCCAACAATACACCAGCTCTCTCTCCTTAAACATCCCGCATCCAACCCCATCTTTGTCCCCTGTACGATCCTCAGTTTCCTGCTCTTGCTCCAACCCAACCACGCGGACACCCACCTACCTGATGGAACCTGGATGCTTGGACAGGACAAGATCATGGGTGTTTTTAAACGCAATGAATGGAATTCTGAAATTATATTTGGACTGAATGTAATGTAGAGCAGCGTGAAATGGAGGTGGATGACTTACGTGACTTGCTGTAAGGATACTGACAGTAGAACCTGAGGCGATCGTGAGTATACGGAGGTAGAATGTGGGAAAGGAGCTGGGACTGTATTGGAGTAGTCATGGTGAGAGAGAACAAATGCTGGATGGAGGGTTTCAGCAGCTGACGGCCTGACACTGAGGTGAACCATTGGAAACTGTGCAAGTGGCCACCATCTAATAGGACAGAGAAACTGATCCATCGGCCTGAAACTGACTGACCACGTGGCTGTCAATGAATCTAATACAAGTGAATGGAAACATTGCTCAGAGTCTGTTTCTGTAACATTCAACACAACCAGGAAATGGAAAGTGAATAATGAGCTGAAAACAAGGCCACTGCTCTGTTAGAGTCAAAATCATTCAATGTTCAGTCACTGAATATTCTCACCTGCAGAAAGGAATCTCCCAGAATCACAGCAGAAGGAGAAAACAAACTTGGCAGAGACAGAATGAAGCCACCGCCTGCATCACAACAGCTCAGAACAAAGAGGCTGAATTCTCAATCAACTGACAAGCAATACAGATACTTTCAGAGTTACAGATAGAGTTCAGAATTATTCAGGAAACAGACTTACCAGATACATTGGTAGGTGGTGTGTGCCAGAAATCCATGAAATAGCTTTGTGATGTGCCGTTTTTTCGTTGAGAAATGATTCTTTGTTTTCGCTAAGAAGAGCAGATGCATAGTTCACTGATTATTAGATTTACAGACAAAGGAAACCTGATCAAGGACTCACAGGTCAATTACACTGTTAGTGACAGTCCATCGCACACAACAACAGCCTGTTACACAGAGAACAGAACAGATTCTAGTTTAACAGAGACACTCTCACAATGAACATCTGCTGCTTTAATAAAAATGTTTCCTGTTTGAAGAAAAGGAACATATCAACAAGACAGCGAGACTTTTAAACTGCCCAATGTAACTGTGGAGTTTTTACCCAATTCAGTGATTACTGTTTCTATGTATTTTGAAGCTATTTTGAGCAGGGTATCTATCGCGGGTCGGTGTGGACTTGCTGGACTAAGGGCCTGTTTCCACACTGGAGGGATACTATTCAATATAATTATCAACCTGTCCCACAGCAGGATGGGTAAGGCTCGAGGGGAGTCTGTACTGGGGAGGGGTTGTGTCCCACAGCAGGATGGATAAGGCTCGAGGGGAGTCTGTACCGGGCAGGGGTTGTGTCCCACAGCAGGATGGGTAAGGCCCGAGGGGAGTCTGAACTGGGGAGGGGTTGTGTCCCACAGCAGGATGGGTAAGGCCAGAGGGGGGTCTGTACCGGGAAGGGGTTGTGTCCCACAGCAGGATGGGTAAGGCCAGAGGGGGGTCTGTACCGGGAAGGGGTTGTGTCCCACAGCTGGATGGGGAAGGCTCGAGGGGAGTCTGAACTGGGGAGGGGTTGTGTCCCACAGCTGGATGGGGAAGGCTCGAGGGGAGTCTGAACTGGGGAGGGGTTGTGAGCCACAGCTGGATGGGGAAGGCTCGAGGGGAGTCTGACCTGGGGAGGGGTTGTGTTCCACAGCAGGATGGGGAAGGCTCGAGGGGAGTCTGAACTGGGGAGGGGTAGTGTCCCACAGCAGGATGGATAAGGCTCGAGGGGAGTCTGTACTGGGGAGGGGTAGTGTCCCACAGCAGGATGGATAAGGCTCGAGGGGAGTCTGAACTGGGGAGGGGTAGTGTCCCACAGCAGGATGGATAAGGCTCGAGGGGAGTCTGTACTGGGGAGGGGTAGTGTCCCACAGCAGGATGGTTAAGGCCAGTCAAGAGTATACTGGGGAGCGGTTGTATCCCACGGCAGGAAGGTTGAGGCCCGAGGGTACTCTGTACCAGGGAAGGTATGCGACCCAAAGCAGGACAGGTAAGGCTCAAGGGTAGACTGTACTGGGGAGGGGTTGTGTCCCACAGCCAGACGATTAAGGCCCGAGGAGAGTCTGCACCAGGGAGAGGTTGTGTCTCACAGCAGGATGGGTAAGGCTCGAGGGGAGTCTGTTCCTCAGAGGGGTTGTATCCCACAGCAAGACGGTTAAGGCCAGAGAGTAATCTGTACTGGGGAGGGTATGCGTCCCAAATTAGGATGGGTAAGCCTCAAGGGTAGACTGTACCAGGGAGGAGTTCGGTCCCACAGCAAGATGCGAAAGGCCTGAGGACAGTCTGTACTGGGGATGGAATGTGTTGCACAGCAGAATGGGTAAGGCCAGAGGGAAAACTGTACCCAAGTGGGGTTGTGTCCAACAGCAGGGTGGGCAAGGCTCAAGATTAGACTTTACCAGGGAGGAGTTCAGTCCCACAACAGGATGGGTAAAGCCTAAGGGGAGTCTGTACCAGGGAGGTGTTGTGTCCCACAGCAGAATGGGTAAGGCCAGAAGGGAGTCTGTACCGGGGAGGAGTTCAGTCCCACAGCAGAATGGGTAAGGCCCGAGGGCCATCTGTACCGGTGAGGGATTGTGTCCCACAGCAGGATGGGTAATTAAATTAGATTACATTACAGTGTGGAAACAGGCCCTTCGGCCCAACAAGTCCACACCGACCCGCCGAAGCGCAACCCACCTATACCCCTACATTTACCCCTTACCTAATGCTACGGGCAATTTAGCATGGCCAATTCACCTGACCTGCACATCTTTGGACTGTGGGAGGAAAGCGGAGCACCCGGAGGAAACCCACGCAGACACGGGGAGAACGTGCAAACTCCACACCGTCAGTCGCCTGAGGTGGGAATTGAACCCGGGTCTCTGTCGCTGTGAGGCAGCAGTGCTAACCACTGTGCCACCATGCCACCCACAAATGTCCGAGGGAAGTCTGTACCGGGGAGGGTTTGTGTCCCACAGCAGAATGGGTAAGGCCTGAGGAGTGACCGAGAGCAAAGATTTACTTAGGGAGCTGAGGGGCAACATTTTCCACAGAGGACGGTTCATATACAGAATGGACTGCCAGTGGCACATGGGAGAAACAAGAACAATTACAACATGGAAAAGACATTTGGGCAGGAACATGGAGGGGAGAAAGTTTGAAGGGCCATGGGCCAAACGCAGGGAAATGCAACTCATTCAGTTCAGGAAACCTGGCCAGCATTGGTGACTTCGGCCAGAGAGTCATGCAGCACAGAAACAGACCCTAAGTCTTGCGTTATTGGGGGAGTGGGCTCTCGTGACAAGGCATGTTGTCGAGACTGAAGTAAGTTACAGAGATATGGATGGTCGTCTGGACTGGAGCAGGTTCAAACGTATGAAGTGATTGGTGAGAGGGGAGGAAAGTACAGAGATAGGAACTGTTTTTAGCATTAGAATGACTGATCCACATGACAAGCCATAGATACAGTGTGGGAGAGGGAACACAGAATGGAACATTCCCAGACAGCATTCCCACCCTCTCGTGGAAGGCCTGCTTTCCCCTCTTTTGTACTGATGCTCACTAAGACAGCACAGGCTTGGATTGATAACTGTGACACTCCCGATGTTGTCTTAGTACAACAAAACTTGCAGTAAAGGCGGTGACCGAACCTGGGGTGTGTCTGTATTGTGCTCCCCTTCCAGCACTATAGCTATGTCATGTCCTGTTAACTGATGTTTGGAGCCCTCTCATTGCTCTCTGCACTGTGAGTGATCTTACCTCACTGCAGGATTTATTGAAGGCTCCAGATCTCCCTGCCCTGTGTCTCTCTGGCTGACAAACCATCTTCAATGAGGGATGGATTAGACACCCAGCAGCTGGGAAGTCTATTAGGTCAGGACCTTCCTGAGTACCTACAGACAGATAAACAGAATTGGAAATTAAAATGATGCAGTGATGGCTACACATGTCAAATGGCACTGAGTCCGACAGAAATCTGGAACACCCCAGTCTCCATCGTCTATCTGGAGTGGAGAATTCTGTTTGCTCAGGATCTGGAGTAGCTGCAAGAGCGAGGGACACTGACAGAGGCAACAATTCGACCCACACAGTGAGGGATACCACATGGAGAGTTACTAAGTAATATCACCAGAGTGCAAGATCAAACAATTGTGCAGGAAGAAAGGGTTTTGATTCTTGTTGCACTGGGATGCGCAACTTGTGAGCAGGCGAAGTGATGGCCTATTGGCATTATTGTGGAACAATTTATCCAGAAACTCAGCAAGTGTGCTCTGGACACAGGTTCAAATCCCACCATTGCAAATGAGTGAATGTGAATTAAATGCTTCAAAAAAGATGTAACTAAAAACCTGTGAGTATTAAACAATTGCTGATGTTAAGAAAAATCCACCGGGTGCATTCATGTCTTTAGTGAAGTAATCTAAGGTGGGTCTTTCCTCCAATTGTCCTCGACCCCAATAGCCCCGCCCACCCGCGCATTGACCTTCTCAAGATGGCGGCTCTGAGGCCCGCACTCCCTCTTCCCTCAAACAAATGGCGGCCGTGACCCTGGGCCGCTTTCCCGACAGAGACCACCATCTCCTTATCAGGGCCTAGAGAGTCTTTTTCGTTTTCTTTCACCTATATCTGCGTCTTGTGAATTCTCTCCGCTCCTTTCTCCCAGTGAGTCTCCCACACGCCACTCTCTGAAGCCGAGCGTAGCCGCACCCGGAGAAAGCTGCTCTATGTCTCGCCGTGTCCTGGTTAATGTGACACTGCGCATGCCCTTCATAGAAACCAAACTGCGCGTGCATCGAAGATTATCAGTGAGTTTATAGAGAATATTCGTACCTGCATAGAATCACGGGAGAAATATTAGACATTAGCAATTGCTCTGTCGAGTTACAGTCATTGAGATGGTTCATATCCAAATAGATTTTTCCATCCAACTTAATCATACCGGCCAGGTATGTAAATTTCCAATCATTCTGGGAATTTGAAAATAAGTTTGTTACTCGAGTTGTGTAAATCGATTGGAAATATGTACATTGTCAGATTTACATCTTAACGATTTCTTTAAAACCTCACATTGTTTTATGAGAGGGGATAATACTCCACTATGTCGTGAGAATGATCAATCCTGCAAAACAGTTTACTTTCTGACCAATGCTGAAGCGTTCACTCCCGAGAATGCATTGGTCCCGCTCCTCACTCACTCTGTTTGGAGGACCTGACGCTGCTCTGTCCTCCAGTTCCGCCCCTTCCTCCCAATTGCAGTGTTGATTGTGGCGCGACTCAGCAGCTAAGCAACAGAAACATTAAGGGACAAGGGAATAAGAGAGAATCTGGATAAAGTAGACTGGAAACAAAAATTTTATGGTGGGAAGTTGATGAGCAGTGGAAGAGTTTCAAAGACATTTTACAAAGGTCTATTCCAGTGAAATGGAAGGACTGTATGAAAAGGCATACTCAGCAATGGGTATCTGAGGAAAGTGATCAAATTAGACCATAAGACATAGGAGTGGAAGTAAGGCCATTCGGCCCATCAAGTCAACTCCGCCATTTAATTATGGCTGATGGGCATTTCAACTTCACTTACCCACATTCTCCCCGTAGCTCTTAATTCCTTGTGACATCAAGAATTTATCAATCTCTGCCTTGAAGACATTTAGCGTCCCAGCCTCCACTGCACTCCATGGCAATGAATTCCACAGGCCCCACGCTCTGGCTGAAGAAATGTTTCCGCATTTCTGTTCTGAATTTATCCCCTCTAATTCTAAGGCAGTGCCCACCGGTCCTAGTCTCCTCACCTAATGGAAACAGTTTCCGAGTGTCCACCCTTTCCAAGCCATGTATTATCTTGTAAGTTTCTATTAGATCTCCCTTAACCTTCTAAACTCCAATGAATACAATCCCAGGATCCTCAGCTATTCCTCATATGTTAGACCTACCATTCCAGGGATCATCCGTGTGAATCTCCGCTGGACACGCTCTAGTGCCAGTATGCCCTTCCTGAGGTGTGGGGATCAAAACTGGACACAGTACTCCAAATGGGTCCTAACCAGAGCTTTTTAAAGTCCCAGTAGCACATCGCTGTTTTTATATTCCAACCCTCTTGAGATAAATGACAACATCGCATTCGCTTTCTTAATCACGGATTCAACCTGCATGTTTACCTTGAGAGAATCCTCGACTAGCACTCCCAGGTCCCTTTGTACTTTGGCTTTATGAATTTTCTCACCGTTTAGAAAGTAGTCCATGTTTGTATTCATTTTTCCAAAGTGCAAGACCTCGCATTTGCTCAGGTTGAATTCCATCAGCCATTTCCTGGACCACTCTCCCAAACTGTCTAGATCCTTCTGCAGCCTCCCCACTTCCTTAGTACTACTTGCCTGTCCACCTAACTTCGTATCATCAGCAAACTTCGTTGGAATGCCCCCATCCCTTCATCCAGATCATTAATATATCATGTGACCATGCAGGTAACTATGCCTGGGATCCAATCAACAACAAGTCCAGTAGTAACTTTAGTGCAATTGCCGAATGGGCAGACTGTTCAAGTCCAAGTCGTTATCCAAGCAGCTCAGTCCTCAGTCCCACAGTCCCCTCAAGTTCAGACTGCTCAGATTTCTACTATACTTTAAAATGAAGGCTCCCAGGAATCTGTGGATAGCACGACTGACTCTCAGAAACGTAGAGAAATTCTATCGAGACGGCCTTCATACAGGAAAATCCTGAATGAACTTTCTTCTGATCCCCCCAGTGTGCCAAGAAATCGATGAGGAGAAATCAGAAGAAGAGACTGTCTCAACCATTACTACAACGATGATGCAGACACCCATCTATCAGATTAGCAGTGGACAATACATTGCTATGACACAGGGGGAAGCAATTCAGCTGGCCAACAATGGTACAGATTAAATGCAAGGACTCCACACATGAACAATGACCAATACAGCGACAGCCAAGGTTGGAGCAGCCATTAAACAGTATGCACAGAGCCCTGATGGACCGCAAATCTTTGTGCCGGGCAGCCAAATGCTTGATCAAGGTGCTGCTGGAGATGTCCAAACCTATCAGATCTGTACAACTCCTAACTCCACTGCTGACCAGGGAATGGTTATGGCATCTTCACCAGTCCTGCAAAGCCAGCCCCAGAATGCTGAAGAAACCACTCGTAAACGTGAGGTCCGCCTCATGAGAAACAGGGAAGCAGCTCGAGAGTACCATCGCAAGAAGAAATAGTATGTGAAATGCTTGGAGAATTGGGTTGCTGTTCTGGAAAATCAAGTTGAAAGAGAAGTCGGACAAAGTGGCCAAAAACAGCATGAAACTAGAACTGGGAAAATGTTAAAGGTCAACCGAAAGCCACAGGAGCTATAAAGAAAAGTAATATAGAACATGAGAAAAATAAACTAGCACAGATTACAAAGACAGAAAGGAAAAGTTTATATAAATATATATAACGAGAAAAGAATGGCTAAAGTAAATGTTGGTCCTTTGGAAAATGAGAAGAAGCATTTAGTTATGGGATATCACAGTGGAGGATACTAATATCTTTCCAGTAACTAGCAAAGAGACAAAGGTAGGTGAGGATTTGGAAACTATCATTATTACAGAACAGCTAGCTTTAGACTGTTTTGAGGTAATTGAGCTAACGATAGAATAGTCTCCTCACCTTGATGGAATGCATTCCAGGGTACTAAAAGAGATGCTAGGAAAAATAGCAAATTCACTGGCAGTAATTTTCCAAAATTCACTGGAGCCTGTGGCAGTCCCAGCAGACTGCAAAACAGCAAAAGTGACACCAATGTTTTTAAAAGGAGGTAGACAAAAAGTGGGGAATTATGTACCAGTTACTGTATTCTCTGTAGTGGAAAAGATGCTTGGGTCTATTATCAAGGAAGAAATAATAGAGAATCTCGATAGAAATTGTCCCATTGTACAGACACAGCATGAGGGGCAGGTCATGCTTGACCAATCTTTTTGAATTCTATGAAGACTTTTCAAGCAAGGTAGACAACGGGGACCCAGTGGATGCGGTGTACCTGGATTGCCAAAAGACCATCAACAAGGTGCTGTGCAAGAGGCTGTTGCATAATATAAGGGTGCATGGCGTTACCGGCAGAGTATTAGCATGGATAGAAAATTGGTTGACTAATAGGAAGCAAAGTGTGGGGATAAATGAGCATTATTCTGGCTGGCAATCATTGACAATTAGTGTGCCTCAGGGATCGGTGTTGTGACTGCAATTATTTACAACTGATACAGATGATTTGGAGTTGGAACCACATGTAGGGTGTCAACGTTTGCATGTGACACTAAGATGATTAGCGGAACAAAGTGAGCAGAGGACTGTGAAACTTTGCAGAGGAACATTTCAACATGGAGTGAGTGGGTAATGGTCTGTAAAATGAAATAGAATGTTTGTAAATATAAAGTTTATACTCTTATGGTTGTAGTAACATTAAAAAAAAATCACTTGAATGTTAAAAAGTTGCATTATTTGCTCTGCAGAGTGACCTAAGCATCCTTCTACATGAAGGTTGGTCACCAGATACAATAATCAGTTCAGAAATCAAATGGAATTTTGTCCTTCATTGCTGAAGGGATTGTGTTTAGAAGCAGAGGTTTTGTTTCAGCTGTATTTGGGTGTTGGCGTACTGCATGTAGTTTTTGTCTCCTTACTTGAGAAAGGATGTACTGGCACTAGAGGGGGTGCAGAGGAGGTTAACTAGGTTGATTCCAGAGTTGACAGGTTCGGCTTAACAGAGACTGAGTAGATTGGGATTATATTCATTGGAATTCAGAAGAATGAAAACATATAAAATAATGAATGGAATGGATAAAATAGAAGTAGAGAGCTGTTTCCATTGGCAGGTGAAGCTAGGACAAGAGGGCATCACCGCAAGACTAGAGGCAGCAAATTTAAGACTGAATTGACAAGGAACTTCTTGACCTCTATGGAATTCACTGCCCAGGGAAGTAGTTGGTGCTCGTTCAGAAAACGTTTTTAAAACTAGGTTAGATTTTTAAAAATGTAATTAATTAATGAACACGGCGAGAACGTGGGTAAATGGTTCTGTGTCCACGAAATGATCAGCCATGATCTTATTGAATGGCAGAGCAGGCTCGAAGGGCAGGACGGCCTTCTACTGTTCCTAGATCTTAGGTTATACATCCCCCCCTCATTCGTGACTTGGAGGTGTTGGTGTTGGATTGGGATGGACAAAAGTAAAATTCACAGAACACCAGGCTATTGGTCAACAGGATTATTTGGAAGCACTAGGTTTGCTGCTTCTTCATCAGGGGGTTTTGAGATGCTGTTGTCATTTTTGTAACTCATGAACAGCAACAAAAGCCACGAAGCAATCCGCATGCTCCAGCCAACAATGCGCCCCGGGTGATTGATGTCAGCGGCGGACCAATGGAAAGGCAGGGACAGAGCTGGAGGACCTGGCGCACAGTTGGTCCTCCGACCAATCAGGGTGATGTAGGGGCGGGACTAGACTAGACCACTTGATCATCCTCGCTGTCTGTTCGGGATGTGTGGATGGCGAGCTGTTGGTAAAGATAGAAATAAACAGCAGGAAGCGGGAGGGAAATGGTGTCGGTATGGGTTGAGAGGGTTTACAGACATTTGGTGCACATCGAAAATACAAATTTGAAACTCAGTCCCGTTTTTGCAGTAAACGGGAAAATGCCTCATCCAGCGATTGATTCGAGTAAGCACCACCATCTTTATTCGGGGCAACGATTCACTGGACCCGTGCAGCCGCCAGCTTTGTTGGGGGCAAAGTTCAGCGGGACGCATGTGCAGCCCTCTCTGGTAGGGAGTCACAGGGCAGGATTTGCACAGAGCATATTCACACCCAGAGAAATGGATTTTTTTTTCTGGATTTGTTTTTTCATTCATTTAAATGATTTGGATGTGAATCGAGGCGGTACAGTTAGTAAGTTTGCAGGTGACACCAAAATTGGAGGTATTGTGGACAGTGATAAAGGGTATCTCAAAGTACAATGGGATATTGATCGAATGGAACAATGGGCTGGGGAGTGGCAGATAGGGTTTAATTTAGATAAATGTGAGGTGCTGCATTTTAGAAAAGCAAATCAGAGCAGGACTCACACACTGAATTGTAAGATCTTGGAAAATCTTGTGAACAAAGAGACCTTGGAATGTAGGTTCATATTTCCTTGAAAGGAGAGTTGCAGGTAGATACGACAGTGAAGAAGGCATTTGGTATGCTTTCCCTTATTGGTCAGAGCATTGGGTAAAGGAGCTGGGCAGGTCATTGGTTAGGTCACTTTTGGAATATTGTGTGTAGTTCTGGTCTCCCTCCCATCAGAAGGAGGCACTGAAACTTGAAAGGTTTGAGAATAGATTTTCAAGGATGTTGCCAGTGTTGGAGGATATGAGTTGCGGGGAGAGGCATAATAGGCTGGGGCCATTTTCCCTGCAGTGTCATAGGCTGAGGTGTGATGTTATAGAGGCTTATAAAAATCGTGAGGGACATTGATAGCGTAAGTAGACAAGGGTTGGTAGACCCCAGAACTAGAGGATATAGGTTTAGGGTGGGGTGGGAAATTCAAAAGGAGCCTAAAGGGCAACTAAAATTGTAACATTTCAAAGGCATTTGAATAGGAAGGGTTCAGAGGGATGTTGGCCAAGTGCTGGAAAATTGGAATACATTAGGTTAGAATATCTGGTTGGCAAAGATGGGTTGGTCCAAAAAGTCTATTTCTGTGCTAGACATCTGACTGTGGGATCATAAAAGTGAACATTGCTCTGATTCATCTCTGGGCTCCTTGATGTCCACTTGTTTGTTATCTAGCTTTCTCAGTCTCTCGTGTGTATTTTTGCTCTGTGTAGTATTTTACTATTACGTTCACAGTCCTCTTTGTAAATGAATTGTCCACTGCTGCCTGGCTCCTGACCATATACTCTATTATCAGGTTATTTTTTCCACAATATCTTTGACGGTCAAGAGTTCTTTTTTTTCCAATAAGTGAGTGGATTTTCCTTCCATTTCTGACAGTCAAATTCTGCACCATTTTCATTCCCCCATAAATCATATTGCACTCCCTGAAACATGATGTGTATTTCTCCTTCCACAGATACCAGTGATCAAGGCCAAAGCTCTGTTGCCTGTTGAGAAGGTGATGTTTGACTTCCTTGTACTGCTGCAGTTGGTATGGTGAAGGTGCTCCCACAACGTGGTTGGGTAGGAGACATTACAGATTATGCACTCAGAGATAGTGAAGAGTAGAAGATATCTGTATAAATCAACACATTTTTAATTTCACAAAATATTGAGAACTTTTGACATAAGGCTACAGATGGAGAATATTATGTCCGGTGACCAAACCTTTGCGAAATAAGCATTTTTTCAGGAATGACTTAAAGGAAGAAAGCAGATCTTAGAGGGTGGGAATTCCAGACCGTGTTGCCTTGGAATCTGTAGAAACAGTCACACAGCTGAACTCAAAAATAAACATATCATTGGGAGTCTAAACTGAAATGAGTTATTGAGATGTGAAAGTGTGTCTGGTGCATGGAGATAGGAATGATTACAGCCAGGAATTAAGTCAAGGGTGTGAAAGTAAATTGCTGTTGCTTATAAATGGGAGCCTTTTGATGGATCCACGAGTTCTGGTACAAGTGAACACTTGGGCAGTAGAGTTTTCAATATTCTGGAGATTATAGGGAGGGTGATTGTGGGATGCTGGCCAGGAGTTGGTTTAGATAATGAAATCTAGAGTTCATAAAATGAATGAATGAGAATTTCATTAAATTAGCTGAGACTGTGGTGAGGTCAGATGATATCACTGAAGTCAAAATCGTGGTCTTGGAGTGGGACGGGCTGTTACCTTCAGCTGTTTGTCAGTTTGTGAATCAAGTCTGTAACAAGCTCAGAAGCTGATTGGCCCTGCAAGAACCCAAACTGGGCGTCACTGAGCAGGTTATTGTGAGCATGTGCTTGACAGCACTATCGATGACAACGTCTATCACTTCACTGCTGAGCGAGTGTGGACTGATGGAGGGAAATTGGCTGGGTTGGATGTGTCCTGCGGTTTTGTGTTGAACAACACTGGGAAACATTTCCCAATGTGGTACATGCCAGTGCTGGAGCAGTACTTGTCTTGGTGGGCAGCAAGTTCTGGAGAAGAAAGTGAGGACTGCAGATGCTGGAGATCAGAGCTGAAAATGTGTAGCTGGAAAAACGCAGCAGGTCAGGCAGCATTCAGAAACTCATTCCTGAAGAAAGGCTCATGCCCGAAACGTCAATTCTTCTGCCCCTTGGATGCTGCCTGACCTGCCTGCGCTTTTCCAGCAACACATTTTCAGCAAGTTCTGGAGCACAGCTATCAGTACATATTGCCACAATGCTAGCAGGGCCCATAGCCTTTACACTACTTGTCCATTTCTTGATCTGATTTGAAATGGGTTTTCAACCAATTCGATTCACATCTGTGATGTCATGGACAAATGTAGAAGGCTCATCCACTTGGCACTGCTGGCTGAAAATTGCTGAAAATGCTGTCGTCTTATCTGTTGTATGAATGTGTGAGGCCCCTCCATCATTAAGGGTGGGGATATCTGTGATGCTTCCTGCAGTGAGTTGTTTAATTGCCCATCACCATTCCTGACTAGGTGTGACAAAATTGCAGAGCTCAGATCTTGATCCACTGGTTGTTGGATCACATAGTTCTATTTGGTGTTGCTTGCACTGTACCTTCACCAGGTTGGCGCCACATTTTCAGGTATGTCTGGTATTGCTCCTGGCATGCCCTGCGGAACTCTCCATTGAAGGAGTGTTGATTCCCCTGGCTTGATGTTAATGGTTGAGTGGGGGATATACCAGGCCATTAGATTACAAAATTGGGCTGGGGTACAGTTCTGGTACTGCTGTTGGCCAACAGTGAGACAGAGGTTGTAGGGTCAAGAGGGCTGATTGTGTTGTTGTATTTTCCAGTGCATTGGTAGGTGTAATGTCGTCCATCCAGTTTCATTCCTTTGTTGAGACTGTGCAGTGACTAATACAATGAGTGATTTGATGGGCCACTGTCAGGAATGCAACTTTTGAAAGAAAGGTTTTGTGATTTGTACATGAAAGAAGTGAAACTATCATGGTATTCGAACAGATGAAAGACTCAACATACAACCAAGGTATTTTTCAATGGACAATTTCAGTTACGTCACACTATAAATTTTTGCTATAAATGCTGTGCCTTAGAATTGTGCCCTCCACACTCACCTGATGAAGGAGCGGTGCTCCGAAAGCTAGTTTGCTTCCAATTAAACCTGATGGACTATAACCGGTGTTGTGTGATTCTTAACTTAGAATATTACAGCACTACTAACAGGGCTACATGTAAACAGGCTCAGTCCAGTTAGTCAATACATTCGGAAGGATTGCCTCCAAGTTTAACGATGCAATATTCGTCAAAACCGTCAACTTCAACCTGCAATGTTGTTATTAACAAAAACTTCAGGCTGACATAAAGCTCCCCACCCCACAGCAATGTGGTAACCGGGCCCGGCCCAGGAATTGGAACTGGGACATTTGTGGACCGTGATCTCAAAGGAAGCGAGCGCAAACAATTCTGACAGATGAATTCTCAAAGATGAGTAGCAGGTTTGAGACAAGGCCGGTAGTATACCATCTTGCATTCAGCTTAATTGCATTTCTTATTTACAGTAGTGTTTTGAAACGTATAAAGAACCAGTTTGTTTTCTGTGGTTGGGGAGTTTTATCCTCGTTGATCACAGTTGCTGCCTCTCGCTCCACAAGTCAAATCATAGGATCTAAACAATAAACTGCAGGTGCTGGTGATCTAAACCCAGAAACAAAGTGCTGGAGAAACTCAGCAGTTCTGAGGGCATTGGTGAAGAGAAAAAAAATTGTTACATTTCAAGTTTTTGTCTGAATGGACAAAAGGTCATTGGACTTGGAACTTACAATGTTTAATTCCCCTCAGAGATGCTGCTGGGCCTGCAGTTCTCCATCACTGTGCTTTCGATATTCAACTTTATTTATAAAACAGATCGGAAAAATACTAATCTGCAAAAGTGAAAGGTTCATTGCAAACATGAGCATAGTTTCCACACTTGAGTTACACAAGCACGCCTCAGTTTAAAAACAAGATATAACTCAAAGTAATATTCCATTTCAAAATTAGCCGAGTTACACCAGTAATAAAGCTCACCAGAAACAAAGTGCTGGAGGCACTTCAGCACAACATCCTGCAGTGTTGCACACAGCCACCTTTACCGAAGAATGATCACATGTCACAAAATTGAAGGCAAAGAGCGTGTCTCTTTACAGGAGCTGAAGTCAAACTCTCAATTTTTGGAAAGATTTTTATTAAACCTGATTGAACATTTAAATCTCAGAGCAAAATCTTTGCTTTTTTTAAACAAAGTGTGTGGGAAACATCCCACATCTTGCTAAAGGTTCAGTTCAGTCTGATACATAGAGCCAAAGGTCAAACAAACATCACACTTTCTTTCACTTCTACAAAGGGCTGACATCACATTTCTTCAGGATTTAAAGTATTTTATAAATTGTTTGTAAAATCATTTGTCACGTCAAAGAACTGGACAATAACTACCATTGTATACAATAAGAGTGAAGCCTGTGACAGCAGATTGAGCTTTGGAGGGCAGTGAATGCACTTTCTAAATTCTGGGAGCACTTTTGGAGACTGCTCCCAGATGGTGATAGTGAGCATATCTGGAATGCACTGTTTAGATTTGGGAATCCTTGGGAAACAGTCTGTGGTTTCACTGATACTTGGTTTGTGTTGTTGGTGTACAGTAAGCAATTCATAAAGTTACTTATGTATTGTTGTTGACTACCTGAATGGTATTCAAATCTGCCAGGTTGCCTTCAATAGTGTGAATGCATCTATTGTAAATATTTCGAATATTCCAGAACTGCCCAGTGCTTGGCAAATTCAGGGGGGACAAAAAAATCACATTGAGTAATTTGAAATTAAGAATGCAAGAGGATTTAACCACTGAAATATTCAATTCAAATAGTTAAATGGAATGCTCACATCTAAAATACCTGTGATCCATAGGAATGGATGGACTGACAGAATTGGGACCAAATTCCTAGCTGGGGAGTGTGAAATGTGCTTTGATAAAGTCACCTGCATTTACCAACAATAATTTGGCAAGCTCGGAAATTTAAAAAAACAATACGAGCTTCATTGCTGCTCCAGTCGGGTCCCAAGCTCTGTGAAAAAATAACAATGTTCAGGTTTATTGCATACACTCTGAAACACATGTTTCTTCAATAGATCTTGCAAGTTTACCAATGAGCATAGCAACATCATTTGGATGGACAAACTTTTGCCATCTCATTTCTTTCCGAGCCTCTATAGTCTGAAGAGTGACCAGAAGCAATTACTCCCCATATGTGGGAACATATGGGGAGTAATTGGGGTGGCACGGTGGCACAGTGGTTAGCACTGTTGCCTCACAGCACCAGAGAGCACCAAGAGACCCGGGTTCAATTCCCGTCTCAGGTGACTGACTGTGTGGAGATTGCACATTCTCCCCGTGTCTGCGTGGGTTTCCTGCAACAATCCAAAAATGTGCAGGTCAGGTAAATTGGACATGCTAAATTGTGTTAGGTGTAGGGGAATGGGTCTGGATGGGTTGCGCTTCGGCGGGTTGGTGTTACTTGTTGGGCCGAAGGGCCTGTTTCCACACTGTAAGTAATCGGAAAAAAAATTACCGTCGAGGATTTTTTCCTTCAGAATTGATTTCCATATATTCAGTGCCCAGAAAAGATAAAAAGCTTGTCACCTTTTATAGAGCAATGATTCAGTGGGAGTAAAACACTCACCTTTTCTTGCTTAATAATCACGCTGCCTAAATTTTAAACATGAACACTTCTTAATAGTTCACGAGATCCTAACGAAATATTTTGTGCAAAACAAATCACATGATACATAGTTATTCAGATTATAAAACAAGTTTGTTCATTGAAGAACCCAGAGGAAAAGGTCATGAAACAATGTGAGTTTGATATACCTCAATCATCATTTCAAGTGCATTCTCTGCATAAATTCTCCTTTTCCTCCTCGAAGTATTCAAATTCTTGAATAATTGAGAGAATGAAGTCACAGTTGTACAACACACAATCAGACCCTTCAGTCCAACTTGCCCATGCTGACCAGATATCCTAAATTAATCTAATCCCAGCATTTGTTCCAGCATTTGTTCCATATCCATCTTAAACCCTTTCTACTGATTATCATTTTCTTTTACTTTATCAGCACTTGAAATACTGACGTTGTTTTCTCTAACATTGGTTAAAGAAATCATAAGTTCATTCATCTAAGTTAATTTTGTAATCTTTCACAAAGAAACAATTGAGAACAAAATATAGCCGAGTGCAAAACAAAATACTGCAGCTGTGCGATATCTGGGAACACTCTAAAGCTGAGGCACTGATACTGCACAAGTTTGTCAGCACGGTTTCAATTACTGACAATAATTTATTAATGTCTTAGCCTTCACATAGTTAAGGTAAATGTGAGATATCTGAATTTCATGAATTGGTTCCTATTGCACTTTGATCAACAAAAAATATTCTTGGTTTAATCTACTCAAAGGAGAAAGTGATGACCAAAGAAGCTGGACATCAGAGTCGAAAAGTGTCATGCTGGAAAAGCACAACAAGTCAGGCAGCATCCGAGAAGCAGGAGAGTTGATGGTTCAGGCATAAGCCCTTCATCAGCAATCACAGGCTTCAGAAAAATAACTGGCATAGACTTATGGCAACACATACGTAGAAGGGTCGAAGCACGTTACTATCTGATTAGAGACTAATTTCAGATTTGTTACCATTCAGTGCAACATTTCAGTATGATATTTACATATGTACCTAAAAGATAAGTTTGGTTAAAATTACAAGCTCTAGAATGATTATAGGATTAAACCTGGAAATAAAGCTGGTGAACAAGAATGGCAAAGTGAAGTCCCACCAGTATCGCCTTGGGCAGTGTCAAGTAAGAATTTGAGAGCAGAGTTGCCACTTTGGAGTTACCTGCAGTCTGGCCAAATTGCAGCAAAAAGCTGTTCAATTTTATCTGCAAACTATTGAATGCAAAATCCTCCTTGCACAATAATGAGGCAGTATTTTGGGATGTCATTTTTAAAATATATTATTTTCAAAGTTACTCACAATTGAGAGTAACAGCTTGGCGCTGTCTGCATAACACAGCACGTAAAGGAATTAACAGAAAAAATATTATTACCCAAATTCAGAGTCACTAATTTATTGATATTGCATGGGTCCAGCATTGATAAGTAATCGATTTTAAAAATAAATATAGATACATTTACTAACTACATTGGGATACAGTCAAGTTTCTTACTGAACAGTGACAGGATTGGACAGAGTCCGCGTGGATTTAAGAGAGGGGAATCATACTTAACAAAGCTACTGAAAGAATCTACAGAGTCAAATATTAAAGTAAGAAATTGCAGGACATTTAGAAAAGCTTATCATTAAACATGGTAGACTGGGTTTTGTGAAAGAGAAATTATATTTGACAAATTTGCGACAGTTCATTGAGGAGATAACAAGCAGGGCTGATAAAGGGCAATTCAATGATGTTCTGTATTTGGATTTTAAAAATGCAAATGATAAGGTGCTACATAAAAGTCAATTGCTCAATTTAGGAGCTCATGGTATTGGCGTAATGTATTAGCATGGATTGACGATTGGTTTACCACACTGGCTGTTGGTGAGTCCTCACTTGCAGTGTTGTATACAATGTTAGCTCCCATATTTAATAAAGGATAAACCAACATCGGAGACCATTCAAAAAAGATTCAATTAGATGTTTCGAGGACAAAAGTGTTGACCTATCAAGAATAGATAAGCAGGAGTGACCTTATGGAAACAAGATTCTGAGGAGCTTGACAGAGTAGATGTTGACTAGATTTTCTAGCACCAGTGAAGTCTCAAACCAAGGGACATTACATAAGGGAACATTCATTTTAGAAAAAGTAAAGAACTTTTTCTCTGTGAATGGCTAGAATTTCCGCACCCAAACAATTGTGAAAGTTAAGTGTGGGAGGGGAATGGTTGGCTTACTTTTCGGAGGGTTGTTCTGGCTTGTTGGGCTGAAGGACCTGTTTCCACATAGTAGGGAATTCTATCTCAAATTATTTTAAAAAAGGGCAAATAGATTTTTGAAATATTGAGCAGTTGAGGGCTATGCGGATCAAGCATAAAAGAGGTATTGAGGTCTGGGTTGGCCAAGCCATGATCTGATAGAATGGGGGAACAAGCTGAAGGCGATGAATGCCCTACTCCTGCACCGATTCCTTGAGGCTCTATTTGTTTTTTTTGTTTCCAAAGAAGAGCGTGATACAATGTGCTTAAGATCTCAGATGTTGTGTAAAGGAGTGAAAATGGGTGTTTATGTACTGATTCAGAAGGCATTGATTCATCAATCACAGCTATACAGTCATGAGTAGGAAGGCAATCCCCTCCATGAATAAAGGAAATCTACTGCAGAGCTCACACAAAGGGAATTCTTACCCTCAGTAAACTCTCCCATCACATTACCCAACATATCAGCTGAAGGAGGACACACTGCGCATGTTCTCGCCAACAAAGGGACTCCGGGTGATTGATATCAGCACCGGACCAATGAAAGGACGGCGGGCGGAGCTGGATGACCTAGCGGGATGTTGGTCCTCCAACCAAGCAAAGTGAATGTCGGGCGGAGCTAAACTAAACCATGTGATCACCCTCACGGGCGGCGCAGAGTCGCTGTAATGAATGCTCGGGAAGTTATGGAAAGAAAGGATACGGTAAGGAAAAAAATAAACATGGAAACTGGAGAAAAACTGTGTTGCTATGAGCGGAGAGGTTTTACAAACAAATTGTGCACGTCAGAAAACACAAATTTGAACGTCCCAGTCCCGTGTTTGCAGTAAATGGGGAATTGCCTCAGTGCGGCTGCAGGCCTGAGTGAGCGCCGACATCTTTATTCGGGACAACGATTCACTGGAAACCTGCGCGGCCGCCATCTTTGTAGGGGGCAAGGTGCAGCCAGGCGCATGTGCAGCCTTTCTCTGGTACAGAGTCTTTGTGATCATAGCAGCCAATACTGCTCTGATTCACCTCTGGGCTCCCTCATCACCACTTTATCAATATCTAGCTTCCTCAATCTCGAACCATGGGTGTATTTTTGGTCTGTTTACTACTGTATTATTACTTTTATAGACCTTTGCAAATGAGTTTTTCGCTGCGGCCCAGCCCCTGACCATGTGCTGCGAGATTATCAGATTACTTTTTTCTTGAATATTTTTGACAGTCAAGAATTCTTTTTTCCAAAAAGCAAGTGTATTTTCCTTCCATTTCTGGCTGTCAAATTCTGCACCATTTTCATTCCCTGTAATCCATTTTGCACTCCATGAAACATCAACTGTGTTTCTCCTTCCACAGATACCAGTGATTAATGCCAAAGCCCTGTTGCTTGTGGAGAGGGTGATGTTTGACTTTCTTGTACAGCTGCAGTTTGTGTGGTGAAGGTGTTCCTACAATGTGGTTGGGTAAGAGACATTACAGAGTATTCATTACAGCAACAGTGATGATTTGAAAATAATGTCAAATCAACAACAGTTTGTATTTTTATTATCATGCTTATAATTTCACAAAAATACTATTGAGAACTTTAGACATAAGGCCAGAGATGGAGATATTAGGTCAGGTGACCAAAAGTAGGTTTTGAGGGATGTCTTAAAGGTGGAAAACAGACCTGTGAGATTTTGATTGCGAATTTCAGACCATGCTGCTTCAGCAACTGTAGAAACAGCCACACAGATGAAGTAATG
The DNA here is from genome assembly GCF_037043375.1 of Chiloscyllium plagiosum. Classification (NCBI taxonomy): domain Eukaryota; kingdom Metazoa; phylum Chordata; class Chondrichthyes; order Orectolobiformes; family Hemiscylliidae; genus Chiloscyllium; species Chiloscyllium plagiosum. The sequence continues at coordinate 60,697,712 of NW_028270183.1, read as the reverse complement.
AATTAACAAATTGTTGGGAGTCTCAAAGAAAATGGGTTGTCGAGGTCTCAAAGTGTGTGTGGTGCAGGGAGCTAGGGATTATCACAGCCAGGAATTAAATCAAGTGTGAGAAATTTAAATTGAGGGATATTGGCCACATGCTGGCAGGTGAGACTAGATTGGGTTGGGATATCTGTTTGGCATGGATGGGTTGGACCGAAGGGTCTGTTTCCATGCTGTACATCTCTATGACTCTATGTTGTTGCTTATGAATAGGAGACTTTTGATGAATCAACAAGCAGATATTTAGATGTTCTTGAGATTACAGGGAGGTTGAATGTGGGAAGCTGGCCAGGGAGTGAGTTTGGATAATGAAGTCTAGAGATAGCTCATATACTTTCATCACATTGTGTTGAGACAAGGGTGAAATCAGCTCGAAATAGTGATCTTGGAGTGGGGCTGAGCTCTCACCCTCACCTCACCTCTGGGATTCAGCTGGTTGTCAGTTTGTGAATCAGGCGGTGACACAATCGTGAGCTCATTGGCCCTGGTGGAGCCTAAAGTGAGTGTCGCTCAGCTGGCTGTTGCAGAGCAGCTGTTGCTTGGTAGCCCTGGTGATGACATCTTCCATCACTTTACTGCTGATCGAGTGTAGACTGATAGATGGAAATTGCCTGGGTTGGATTGTTCTGTGCTTTTGTGTTGAACATTCCTGGGCAATGTTCCACATTGTCGGTAGATGCCAGTGCTGGAGCGGTACGTGGCTCGGTGGGTGGCAAGTTCTAGAGCACAAGCCATCAGTATGATTGCCAGAATATTGGCAGGGCCAGTAGCCTTTACACTACTTAACCATTTCTTGATGTGATTCAAATTGAATCGAACTGGTTTAAAACTCACATCTGTGATGTTAGAAACCACTGGAGAAGGCTGAGATGGATCATCCCACTTTGCACTTCTGGCTGAAGATTGCTGCAAATGCTGTCATCTTATCTGGTGCATGGGTATGTGAGGCCCCTCCATCAGTAAGGGTGGGGATTTCTGTGATGCTTCCCCCAGTGAGTTGTTTAATTGTCCATCACCGTTCACAACTGGATGTGGCAGAACTGCAGAGTTCCGATCTGTTCCATTGGATGTTGGATCACTTAGCTCTGTTGCTTGCTGCTGATGCTGTTTGATATGCAGGTAATTCTGTTTGATAGCTTCACCAGATTAGCACTTCATTTTTAGGTATGCCTGGTGCTGCTCTTGGCAAGCCCTCCTTTACTGTCCATTGTGATGGGTGAGAGCAGGATTTACAAACCCATGAGATTACAGATTGTGCTGGAGTACAGTTCTGCTGCTGTTGATGTCCCACAGTACCTTATAGATACCCTATTTGAGATTCTACATCTCTTCGAAGTCTGTCCCATTTAGAACGGTGATAGTGCCACTCAACACAGCGGAGGTTTTCTCAACTTTAAGGCAAGGCATTGTCTCCAAAAGGAACATGTGATGGTCGTTCTTACCGATAACTGTCATGGCCAGGCGTATCTGCAGCTTGTCAATTCATAACAATGAGATCAAGTATGTTTTTTTCCCTCTTGTTGGTTCCCTCACCACCCGCTGCAGACTCAGTTGAGCAGCTATGTCCTTTAGGACCTGGCCAGCTCAGTCAGTAATTCTGTTGCAGAGCCAGTCTCGATTGTGGACATTGAAATCCTGTACCCAGAGTATGTTTGACACCATTTTGTTGCCTCAGTGCTTCCTCCAAATGTTGTTCAATACGAAGGAGAACTGATCCATCAGCCAAGGGAGGACGGTACATGGTAATCAGCAGGAGCCATGAGACTCCCAGGGCGAATCCTCCCTGTCTGTACACCACTGTGCCACCACCTCTGTCTGGTCTGTGCTACCGGTGGGACAGGACATATCCAGAAATTTTAGGAGAAATTGAAGACTGCAGATGCTGGAGGTCAGAGTCGATAGTGTGGTGCTGGAAAAGCACACCAGATCAGACTGATGAAGGGCTGAGGCTCAAAACGTCGATTCTCCTGCTCCTCTGATGCTGCCTGACTGTTGTGCTCTTCCAGCACCACACTCTCGATATCTAGGATGGTGAAAGTGGTGTCTGGTCATTGTCTGTAAGGGATGATTCCGTGAATATGACTGTCAGGCTGTTTCTTGACTAGTCTGAGGTACAGCTCTCCACATTTTGGCATCAAAAACTAGATGTTAGTGAGGAGGACGTTGCACCATCGAGAGGGCTGATTCTGTGGTTGTAATTTCTGGTGCATTGTTAGTTGCCACATGGTCCATCCAGTTTCATTCCTGTGTTGAGACTTTGCAGTGGTTAGTACAGTGAGTAGCTGGATGGGCTGCTGTCAGGTTGGCAGGATTTTTTTTACCATTGACAATGGTTTCATGGAAATCAGGAGATTCCGAATTCCAGTTATTTTTTCGTGAATTCAGATTCCACCATCTGCCAAGATGGGATTCGAACCAGGACTTCAGTCGTTTGTTTTAATATTCTGGATAAAAGCTAAACACATCAGGTTTGTTCACTCATTTTAAATATCACTAACCCTGGATTTGTTTCTTTGTAAAACACTGTCCATCATCCTGTCTCCTCTATACTCCCCTCCAATAACATGAGTGAGGAGCACATGGAGTTTCTCTGTCACCATGACTGAGATAATCCGATCTGCTGCTTCCCTCCCTCCCACTAGCCCACCGAGCCAAACTGCCTCACGTGGTGTTCCTGGTTTTTGTCCTAAACCTACATCTTTCTCCAGTCTCTTGTTAAGCCTTATCAGAGCTCATCTTTACAATTTACCCAAAGCTTGCTAAACCACAGACTTTCCAACACTCTGTCTCCTCCTCCTCCTCACCGATTCACAGATATTGTTCCTTGTTCTGGCTGTCTGTCTTTTCTGGTTATGCCCTTCTCTCCCCTTCTTTGAAAAACTTCCTTTTGACCTCACGGCTTTTGGAAAATCCTGCTCCATTTCCACTCTCTCTTTCCTTTCTGAATTCCTTGCATTTGGTGTCCCTCCAGTATCTATCCTTGCTCTCTCCTGTATCTCACCTACATACTGCCAGGAGTTGACATTGTGAAAAAGCACCATGTTAGGTTTCACATGTACATTGACACTGCCCAGCTCTCCCTCCCCACCATCCCTCTCCATTGTTCCACTGTTACTCAGTTACCAAACTGCTTATCACATTCCCACTACTTGATTAGCTGCAGTTTCCTCCAATGAAACATTGTAACGGTTAAACCCATTGCCTTCAGTTGTTATTCCAAACTCCTTTCTCTTACTGCTGAGCCTCTCCCTCTCCCTGGTAACTGTCTGAGGCAGAAATACGTTCTTCACAATATTGCTGTTATATTTGACCCTAAGGTGACCTTCTGATCAGACATCTGCACAATCCCAAACACCAGGGAATTCCAATCTCTTAAACATTGTTTGTCTCCACCTCACCCCAGCTCCATTGCTACTGAAACCCCTTACCCGCCTCTGTGTCGCCTTAAACTTGACGAATCTGAAGCAGAACCCTTGATTCCGCGACTGACCCAGAATCTGGTTCCAGACGCCCTTTTCAGTATTAACACTCGGAAACATCCACTCAGTATTTATCCTGTCAAACCCCTTAAGAATCCCATCTGTCTCAATGAGATCACCTCTCTTTCTCCAAAATCCAGTGAGTAGAGTCCCAACCTGTTCAGCCTTTATTTAAAAGATAATCTCTCCAAACCAGGGATCATCCCAGTGAATCTTCCCTGCTGAAAAATGTGTTGCTGGAAAAGCACAGCAGGTCAGGCAGCATCCAAGGAGCAGGAGAATCAATGTTTCGGGCATAAGCCCTTCTTCAGCTTATGCCCAAAACGTTGATTCTCCTTCTGCTTGGATGCTGTCTGACCTGCTGCGCTTTTCCAGCAACACATTTTTCAGCTCTGATCTCCAGCATCTGCAGTCCGCACTTTCTACGAGTGAATCTTCCCTGAAATGCCTCCAATAAAGTGACACATTTCCTTATCTAAAGGGACCAAAACTGCTCACATTACTCCAGATATGGTGGTCTCACCACCACTTCCTCACGTTACTCTCAGGTATATACTCCAAACTCTCATACTGAAAACCCTCTAAACAAAACATTCCATTCCCCTTCCTGATGACCTGTTGTAACTATGTACAGTAATCCTGCGCCACGAGGAGGGGATGGTGTGGGTTTCTAACTTGAACTGAGAGTGACAGATTTTATAAACTTGTATTACAGGATATTACAGGTGGACATTCAGATGGTAATCTCAGTAAATGTTCTGCCAAACTCTGAATTACTCAGTACATCAGGACCTGGATATTCGCATTGTGAGTATTGCGTTCCAGATCAATCCCTTTTGTTGCTTAAAAATTCTTCTTTGAATCATCACATTCTCTCAAAAGGTCTCCCCAAACCATCATGTGTCATGTAATCCTTTTATAATGATGTGATGAGTGTAAGGTTTATTATTCGAATGTGTAATTTTTGTACAAGGATGTCTCAGAGAGGGAGCTGAATATTCTTAAAGGGGAGAATAACCATTTTGAGGGGAGGCTGTTGTTTATTGGTATCAATGACATAGGAATAGAAGAGTTCACATTGTTGGATCATTCAAATCTCTTGTGGGGTAGAATTGACCTTCATCAGAAGGTTGGATTGTACCTGCACTGAAAGGGAAGAGTTGCTAGTTCTATTCAGGAGGCATTAAACCAGTGAAGGAATGGAGGTAAACTCAAAAGAGTGAGGAAAGAGCCAAGTCTGCGGCTGGTACAGTTCAGGCGTCAAACAGTCAAGGCAGGCAAGGGCAAGGCACAGAATGAGGTAGGACTGAGCAGTTACACTGCATTTATTTCAATGCAGGAGGCCCGATAGGTCAGGCAGAGGAGCTCAGGGTATGGTTTTGAACATGGCACTGGGATATTACAGCAATTACAGAGGTATGACTTAGGAATGGTTAGGACCAGCAGCTTAATGTTCCAAGGTATAGATGCTATAGCAAAGATAGAAAGGGGGCAACAGAGCAGGGGGGTGAGATGGTTTTGATGAGGGATAACATTATGGCTGGGCTTCAGGAGGATAATCCTGGAAGTACATCCAGGCAAGTTGTACAGGTGGAACTGAGAAATAAATAGTCAGCCGGGAATTGAGAAGCAAATTTACTAACAGATCACTTATCTGTAAGAATAGTATGATTGTATACAAGACTTGACCTTTTTTAATTCATTCACAGGATGAGGGTGTCACTGGCTGGGCCTCAAGGGCAGTTAAGATTCAACCATGTTGCTGTGGGTCTGGAGTCACATGCAGGCCAGACCAGGTAAGGATGGCAGATTCCTTCCCTGAAGGATATTGGTGAATCTCATTTTTTTGCAACAATCAACAATGGATTCATGGTCTTTAATAGATTCTTACTTCCAAATTTTTATTGAATTCACATTCCACTGTCTGCTGTGACGGGATCCAAACGCTGGGACCCAGAACGTTATCTGGGTGTCTGGATTATCCATCTAGCGATAGTATCACTAGACCATTGGGAAGGGTGAGTGACTGAGGTATCAGTGGGGCAGCACATCAGCACCAAATATCCCATGGTCTCTGTGGAACATAGAAAGAGCTGGGGAGGGAAATATATGCCTGGTGGTGGGGTCTGACTGTAGGTAGCGGAAATTGCAGAGGTTAATGCGTTGTATCTGGAGATTCGTGGGGTGGCAGGTGAGGACCGGTGGATTATATTCTTATTGTGGTTGGAGGGGTGGGGGGGAAGGTGGAGGTACGGGAAGTGGAGGATATGCATTGGAGGGAATTTTTGATCACGTGGGAGGGAAATGCAGTCCTTGAAATAGGAATCCTTTCTGGGATGTCCTGGAGTGGAATTGCTTTTCCTGGAAGCAGATATGGCAGAGGCGGAGGAATTGGGAGTAGAGGTTCATGTTTTTACAGGAATATACTCAAGGGAAATCAGATGAGCAAAAAGGGAACATGAAATATCTCTAGGAAATGGTTTAAGTAGAATCCAAAGCGCTTCTACAAATATATCAAGGATAAAAGAAAAAATAGACAAAGAATACAACTTCTTAAAGATCAAGAAGGCCATCTATGGAACAACAGGAGGTGGGAGAGATACTATGCTACTCTTTTCTGGAGAGTTTGGAGAACTTGATACTTAACAACAGTGATAACTTGAAAAGTGTCCATGTTACAGAGGAGGTGGTACTGGATGTCTTAAATGGCATCAAGATGGATAAATCCCTGGGTCCTGATCAGGTGTATCCCAGAAATTTATGGAAAGCTCGGAAAGCAGTGCCCCTCCCTGAGGTATTTATATCATCGTTTGTGACAGGTGAGGTGCTGGAAGACAGGTGTTGTTATTTTAAAAAGGTGGTAAGGAAAGGCCAGGGAACAAGAGAACAGGCAGCCTGAAGTCAGTGGTAGGCAATTTGTTAGAAGGGATTCTGAGGGATAGGATTTACATGTATTTGGAAAGACCAGGAAAGATTAAGGATAGTCAACATGACTTTGTGTGAGTAATTCTCTCTTTCTAACTTGATTGAGTTTTTTTGAAGATGTGACAAAGATGATTGATGAAGGCAGACTGTGGACGTTGTCTATATGGACACTGAACGATGTTCCACAAAGCAGACTGGTTAGCAAGGTTAGATAACATGGAATGTTGGGAGAACTAGCCATTTGGATACAAAACTGGCTTGAAGGTAGGAGGCAGAGGGTGGTGATGGAGGGTTGCTTTGCGGACTGGAGGCGTGTGAGCAGCAGTGTGCTGCAGGAATGGATATTCGGTCCTCAAATAAATGACTTGGATGTAAATATGAGATATAGTCAGTGTGTTTACAGAAGACACCAAAATTGGAGGTGTAGTGGACAGCGAAGAAGGTTAGTTCAGATTACAACAGGATCTTGATCAGATGGGCCATTGGAGCAAAGAATAGCAGACGGTGTTCAATTTAGACAAATGCGAGGTGCTGCATTTTGGAAAGGCAAATCAGGGCAGGATTTATACACTTAATGGTAAAGTCCTTCGGAGTGTTGCTGAACAAAGAGACCATGGAGTTCAGATTCATTGTTCGTTGAAAGTAGAGTCGCAGATAGGCAGACTAGTGAAGGTGGTGTTTGGTCTGCTTATATTTATTGGTGGATGCATTGAATACAGAAGCTGGGACATCATATTGTGGCTGGACAGGACATTGATTAAGCCATTTCAGGAATTCTGTTTTAAGTTCAAAATCCCCTGTTCTGGGAAGGATGTTCTGAATCTTGAAAGAGTTCAGATAAGATTGACAAAGACTTTGCCAGGGTTGGAGGATTTGGGCTACAGGGAGAGGCTGGGGGTAATTTCCCTGGAGAGTCAAAGATTGAGAGGTGACTTCATGTAGATTTGTAAAATCATGAGGGGCATGGATAAGGTGAACAGCCAGGGTCTTTCCCCCCCAGGTTAGGTGGTTCCAAAACAAGATCACATGGGCTTAAGTCAAGAGAGCAAAGATTTAAAAGGGATCTGAGGAGCAAAGTTTTCAAGCTGTGTGTGGTGTGTGTATTGGATGAGCTGCCAGATGAAGTAGTGGAGGCTGATACAATTACAACATTTGAAAGGCATCTGATTGGGTACATGAATAGGAACGGTTTCGAGGGATACGGATCAATAGCTGGGAATAGAATTCCATTAGTTTAGGATTCCTAGTTGGCATGGACAAATTGGACCAAAGGTCTGTTTCTGTGCTGTACATCTCTATGACACGAATAAATGAAAATAAGATGTGTTCCTCTTTTGTAGAGAGCTATCAGAAGCACTGTCCTTGGAGCTGAGAAGGTTAAGCAGTGAGTTTGACCAGCTGCAAATTTGTGTCTAGGATATTTAATTTGCAGAGCGAAGGGAATTGTGAACAATGTCACAATTTTAGTAACTATTTTCAGGTAATTGGCAAATAATATGTGAACAATATTTTATTCAGTAAGGTCTGAGCATCTGGAACAGTCTGATTGGCAGCTGGACACAGACTCAGCAGTTATTCATAAACAGATTTGGAATTTTACTTTTTAGGGGAAGATTTGGGGGGCTATGGGCAAATGGGAAGGGAATTGCAGCATCTCCAGAGGGAGAGAGTACAGCCCCAATGGGCTGAATAGCCCCAGTCCCTGTGCTCTGTGATACTGCCCCATTCACTGTGAATGATGAACCTCATCCCATGCAAGAGAGAGGGACGATCCCACCACTCACCTCACAATGGGTCTCGTGTGATTGATGTCAGCGCAGGCCAATAGGGGGCAGAGGGCAGTACTAGAGGACCAGGTCGTACCAGTTTGTCTTCCAACCAATCGGAGTGAATGAGGGCATCATCAAGGCTGGAACTAAAGAAAGGCACATGTAGCAGAGATTTGAGAAACTGGAGGACATGAGATAGGGAGCGTTCTGTGGCTGGTGAGGAATTATATAAATAAGGAAGAGTTGTGAGGCTGGATAAGGTGACAGTGATCAGGAGAGTTGAGGATGGAGGAATTTAGAGTTAGTGAGGATTACAGTCATAATGTTATCCAGCAAGGAAACAGGCCCTGTGGTCCAACCAGTCCATGCCAACCATAATTCCAAACTGAACTAATTGTACCTGCCTCCGCTTGGTCCACATCCATCCAAATATTTCCTATTTATGTACTTACCTGAATGTATTTTAAATATTGTAACTGTATTCACAGCTACCACTTCCTCTGGAAATTCATTCCACACGTATAATTTTTTTTTAAACCCTAATGTCTTTTCTCAAACCTTTCTCATTTCTTTTCAAAATGAATGCACCCGAGTTTTGAATCCCCCTCTCCCCCGGCTATTCACCTTATCTACACTCTTTCTGATTTTATAAACCTCTAATAAGGTCACCCCTCAACCTCGTGCACTGCAGTGGAAAAATTTCCCAGCCTCCCCTTAGAACACCATCCCTCCATTCATGGCAACATGCAGGTAAATCTCTTCTGAACCTGCTCCAATTTAATAATATCCTTCCTATAACAGCACAACCAGAACCGGACAGAGTATTCCAGAAGAGGCCTCTCCAACATCCTGTACATTCTCAACATAACGTCCCACCTCCTGTACTCAAAGGTCTGAACAATGACGGTAAGTGTGCTAAGCACCTTCTTAACCACCCTGTCTACATGTAACACACACTTCCAAGACGTGAAGCCCTCTGTCTCTTCGTTCCCATATCACTACTCAAGGTCCTACTTTTAGTGAGTGTAAGTCCTACCCTGGTTTGTTTTATCAAGATGTAATATTTTGCATTTATTCCAATCCAAAAAATTTTCAAGTATAAAGGCAGTAGGAGTATAATTAAGAGGGAAATCAGGAGGCAAAAAGGGGGCGTGAGATTGCTTTGCCGAATAGGGTTAAGGATAATCCAAAGTGCTTTTATAAATACATTAAGAACAAAAGGCTAACTAGGAGAAAATAGAGATCAGCAAGGCAGTCTTTGTGTGGGGCTTCAGGCGATGGCTGAGATAGGGAAACAAGTACTTTGAATCAGTGTTTACTGTGAAGAAGTACATGGGAGATATAGAATGTGGGGAAATAAATGGTGACATCTTGAAAAATGTCCATATTACAGAGGAGGAGGTGCTGGATGAGTGGCTAAGGAGCTGGTGCAGGGGAAAATGATTCACATTTTTGCATCATTGTGATCTCCTCTGGAGTAGAGTTGACCTGCATAAGAAGGATGGATTGTACCTGATTTGGAAGGTGTCTAATATCTGGGAAGGGAGATTTGTTAATGCGACTCAGGAGGCATTAAACCAGTGAGGGAGTCGGTGTGATTGCAAATAGATAGTGAGAAAAGAGGTATGTCTGAGGCTGGTGTAGTTCTGAGGTCAAATAGTCAAGGCAGACAAGGGCAAAGCAGAGAATGAGGTCAGACTGAGCAGTTACACTGCATTTATTTCAATGCAAGAGGCCTGACAGGGAAGGCAGATGGGCTTAGGGTATGGTTTTGAACATGGCACTGGGATATCATGGGTATTACAGAAACGTGGCTCAGGGATGGATAGGACTGGCAGCTTAATGTTTCAGAGTATAGATGCTATAGGAAGAATAGAAACGGGGCCAAGAGAGGAGGGAGAGTAGCGTTTTTGATTAGGGATAGCATTATGTTTGTGCTTAGGGAGGATATTCATGGGAGTACGCCCAGTGAAGTTATTTGGGTGGAACTGGGAAATAAGAAAGGGATGATCACCTTATTGGGGTTGTCTGCATGGATTTCATCCGGGTTCTCTGGTTTCCTCCCACAGTCCAAAGATGTGCAGGGTAGATTGGATTATCCAGGCTGAATTGCCCGTAGTGTTCAGGGATGTGTAGGTTGGGTGGCCGTGGAAAATGCAACGTTACAGGGGGAGGTTAGGAGGCTCTGAGCGTCAGTATCGATGTGATGGGCCGAATGGTCTCATTCCACACTGTTGGGATTCTGGGATTCTCGGATAATTCTACTAGTTTTAAAATAGTTACAGAAAATAATAGACCAGATTGTCCAATTTAGAAACTTAACTTTTCAAAGGTCAATTTTGATGGCACAAGGCAAAAACTTTCATCTGACCCCTCAAACCTGCTCTGCCATTCAATAAGATCAGAGTTGATCTTTTCATGGCCTCAGCTCCACATTCCTGCTCTCTCACCATAACCCTTAATTCCTTTCCTGTTCACAAATCTACCTTTTGCCTTAAAGGAAATAAAGTTGATAGCTCAACTGCTTCACTCAGCAGGGAATTCCACAGATTCACAACCCTTTAGCTGAAGAAGTTACTCCTGAACTCAGTCCTAAATCTGCTCCACCTTATTTTGACGCTATGTTCTCTATTTTCACCCACCCCTGGTGAAAATAAACTCCCTGCTTCTATCTTACTTACTCCCTTCATAATTTTGTTTTTTTACCCCATCCAACCTCCCATTCTTCTAAATTACAATGAGTATAGAACCAGTTTTCTCAATCTCTCCACATACACCAACCCTCTCAACTCCAGGCCCAAACTAGTGACCCTCCTCTGCACCCCCTCCAGTGCTAGTACATCCTTGCTGAAGTAAGGAGATCAAACCTGTACACAGTACTCCAGGTGTGGCCTGTATAGCTGCAGCATAACCATCCCTCGAGCAAGGAAGCACAATATTCCGTTCATTGCCTTAATTACCTGCTGCACCTGCAAACCAATTCCTGTGATTCATGCACAAGGACACCCAGCTCCCTCTGCACAGCAGCATGCTGCAGGTTTTCACCATTTCATCATCCAGTTTGCTGTTAGTTCAACCAAAGTGGATGACCCCACATTTCCCAACATTGTCCTCCATCTGCCAGATCCTTACCCACTCACTCAACCTATCTGTATCCCTGTGCAGACTTACGGTGGCCTCTGCACACATTGCTCTACCTCATCTTTGTATCAAATGTGAACTCTGACACCGTACACTTGGTCCTCAACTCCAAAACATTTGTGTAAATTGTAAACAGTTGTAGTGCCAACACTGATCCAAACTCACATTTATCCCCATTCTTTACTTTTTGTTGGTTAACCCATCCTGTATCCCTGCTAATACATTACCCATAACGCCGTGCAGCCTTTATCTTATACAGCAGCCTTTCATGTGGCAACATGTCGATTACTTTCTGGAAATCCAGATACACCACATCCACCGGGTCCCCCTTGTCCAACGCATTTGTGATGTCCTCAAATAGTTCAAGTAAATGCGTTAAACATGAGCTGCCTTTCATGAATCCATGCTTTGTCTGCTCAATGGGATAGTTTCTGCCCAGATAACTCGCTACTACTTCCTTGAGAGGTTCAAGCATTTTCCCCACTACAGAAGTTAAACTAATGGGTGTTTTTTTTTTTAAAATAGTGGCATCACATTTGCAGCTTTCCAATCTGTCAGATATGTCCCAGAGTCCAGCAAATTTTCACGAATTATCATGAACACATTTGCTATTTTCCCGGCCATCTCTTTTAGCCCCTGGGATGCATTCCATCACGGCCAGGCACCCTTTTTACCTTTAGGCTGTTACCTTTCCCAACACTTCCTCTTTACTGAGAATGATTGATTCTCTGTCCATATCTGCCATTGCCTCCATAGACCTGTAAAAATGAGACAATGAGAGTACACAGACAGTATGTTCCTGTTAAGGGCAAGGCTGGGAGGCGTAGAGAATGCTGCCTGTCAAGAGAAATTGAGGCTCTGGTCAAGAAAATGAAGGAGGGATATGACAGGTACAGACAGCTGGGTTTGAGTGGATCCCTGGAGGAGTATAGAGACAGTAGGAGAATACTTGAGGGAAACCAGGAGGGCAGAAAGGGGACAAGCGATGGCTTTGGGAAATAGGTTTAAGGAGAATCCAAAGAGATTCTAGAAATACACTAAGGACAAAGAGTGACCAGGCAGAGAATAGGGACCCTCAAAGATCAACAAGACTGACTATGGAACCGCAGGAGGTTGGATAGATTCTATATGAATATTACACATTGGTTTTTACTGAAAAACGATATGGAAGCTAGAGGATTTGCACAAATAAATAGCGATAACTTGGCAAGTGTCCATGTTACAGAGGAGGATACCCTGAATGTCTTAAAATGGATAAAGGTGGATAAATCCCTCGGACCTGATCAGATGTATCCCAGAAATTTGTGGGAAGCTAGGGAAGTGATTGTTGGGCCCCTCCCTGAGATATTTGTGTCATCAATAACTACAGGTGAGGTGCTGGAAGATGTGTGCCATTATTTGAGAAAGGTGGTAAGGAAAAGCCAGCGAACTATAGACCGGTGAGCCTGAAGTCAGTGGCAGGCAAGTTGGTGGAAGGGATTCTAAGGGACAGGATTTGCATGTAATTGGAAAGGCAAATAATTGGGGAGAATCAGCATGGCTTTGTGCATGGACATCGTTAACTCGGACTTCAGGAAGACACAATGTTCCACATAACAACAGACTGGTTAGCAAGTTCAACATCATAGAATACGGGGAGAACTAGCTATTTGGATTTTTTAAAAAATGGCTGAAAGGTCATTCATCACAGAGATATACAGCACAGAAACAGACCCTTCGGTCCAACCCATCCATGCCAACCAGATATTCCAGCCCAATCTATACCACCTTCCAGCACCCGGCCCATATCCCTCCAAATCTTTCCTATTCATATACGTATCTAGATGCCTTTTAAATGTTGCAATTGTACTAGCCTCCACCACTTCCTCTGGAAACTCATTCCATACACGTACCACCCTCTGCGTGTAAACGTTGCCCCTCAGGTCTCTTTTATATCTTAACCCTCCCACCCTAAACCTATGCCCTCTAGTTCTGGAAGCCCCCACTCCAGGGAGGAGACTTTGTCTATTTATCTTATTTATCCTATCCATGCCGCTCATGATTTTATGTACCTCTGTGAGGTCACCCCTCAGCCTCCGACACTCCAGGGAAAACAGCCCCAGCCTATTCAACCTCCCCTTGTCGTGATTTCGACCAGGAGCAGATTTGTCTCCAGGATATTTATTTCACAAAGAGGGAAAGTAGAAATTTTGTCACAATTTTTAGTAACTGCATTCATGTAACTGGCAAACAATGCAAGGTAAAAATGTGAAGATTATTTTACTGAGTCAGTTCTGAGCATCTGGAACAGTTTGAACAACAGCTGAATGCAGATTCAACAGTTACTGTCAAAACAAATTTGGAATTCAACTTTTTAAGGAAAGATTTGGAGGGCTATGGATAGATGGGAGGGGAGTTGGGACAGATTTGCAGCATCTGCAGAGGGAGAAAGTACAGCTCAAATGGGCTGAATAGCCCCCAGCCCTTGTACTCTGTGATAATGCCCCATTCACTGTGAATGATGAAGCTCATCCCACCGCAGAGCCATCGAGCCATAGAGATGTACTGCACAGAAACAGACCCTTCGGTCAAACTCGTCCATGCTGACCAGATGTCTTAACCTAATCAAGTCCTATTTGCCAGCACTTGGCATATATCCATCTATACCCTTCCTATTCATATACCCATTCAGATGCGTTTCAGATGGTGTAATTGTACCAGGCTCCACCACTTGTCCTGACCGAAAATTCCATGCATGCAGCATCCTCTGATTGACAGAAGTTGCCCCTTAGGTCCCTTTTAAATATTTTCCCTGTCAACGTAAAGCTATGCCCTCTCGTTCTGGACCTGTCTATTTATCCCATTCATGCCCCTCATGGTTTTATAAAACTCAATGAGGTCACCCTTCAGCCTCCAACACTTATGGGAGGATCCCACCAACATGACACAATGGGGCCCAGGTGATTGACAGCAGCTGCAGACCAATAGGAGAGTTGGCGTGATCCTCCAGCCAATAGAGGTGAATGAGGGGTGTGGCCAGCAGGCCAACACGTGACCATGAGCTGTGCAGGCGCAGTGTCACTGTGAGGGGGGGACTCAGTGAGTGTGATGGGAGTGGCATAGACTGGGAGAAAAATGGAGTTTGCGGGTATTGGGGCGGTTTATAAACACACGGTGTAGGCTGCCTGACATGAATTACAAGCTCCCGCTAAATAAAAACCAGAAAAAACTGTGGATGATGGAAATGATAAACAACAACCAGAAAGTGCTGGAAAAGCTCAGCAGGTCTGGCAGCATCTGTGAAGACAAGTCATAGTTAACATTTCTGATCCTATGAACCTTCCTCAGAACTGATGTGACTGAGGAAAAAATGTTGGTTTATATGCAGAAGGTATAGGTTAAAGAGTAAATGATTGGGAATAGAGCCCAAAGAGAGAGAGAGGAGAAATTGGACAAAGGAGTGTATATCGATCTGGCTGGGGGAGGGTGAATAGTTGTTTATGGGGACTGTTAGTGGCTAATCACAGATAGTGTGTAATAGCAGGCTATGTAATAACAAGGCCTGGTGTGTGAGGTAGGGGGCTAGGATGCTAGGACGTGGGAGAGTTCAGGATCTAAAATTATTGAATTTGATATTGAGGCCAAAGGGCTGAAGGGTCCCCGGTGATGAGGTTTTCTTCTTCCAGCTTCATTAACATGTGGCACTGGAAACGCACAGCAGGTCAGGCAGCATCCAAGTAGCTGGAGAATCGACATTTTAGGTATATGCCCTTCATCAGGAATGTGCGGTGTGGGAAAGAGTGCTGAGAAATAAATAGGAGGGGGTGTGTAGGTTGGGGGGGAAGGGAGCTAGGAAGGCAATAGGTAGATGCAGATGGGAGGTAATGGTGAGAGGGTGGAGTGGATAATGGGGAAGGAAGATGGACAGATGGGTCAGTTCAAGAGGCCAGTGCCGAGAGGGAGGGTTGGAGCTAGGATAAGGTGGGGTGAGGGGAGATGAGGAAACATTGATGCTGTGTGGTTGAAGGGTCCCAAGGCGGACAATGAGGTGTTATTCCTCCAGGCTTCGGATGGGTCTATTTGGCGATGGAGGCAGCCCAGAATCTGCATGTCCTTGGCGGAGTGGGAGGGGCCGTTGAAGTTGTCGGCCACAGGGCAGTGTGGTTGGTTGGTACGTGTCCCAGAAATGTTCCCTGAAATATTCCGCAAGTTGGCGTCCTGTCTCCCCACTGTAGAGGAGACCACATCGAGAGCAAAGGACTCAATAGGTGAAATGTTTGAATGTAAGAACTATCTCTGCTGAATGTGGAAGGATCCTGTGGTGCCTTGGATGGAGGTGAGGGGAAGGTGTGAGCACAGGTTGTCCACCTCTTGCTATGGCGAGCGAAGGTGCTGGGAGTAGAGGATGGGTTGGTGGGGAGCGTGGATCTAACAAGGAAGTCACAGAGAGAATGGTCTCCGATGAATGCTGAAAGGACTGGGGAGGGAAATATATCTCTGATGGGGTCTGATTGTAGGTGGTGGAAATGGTGGAGGATGATGTGTTGTACCTGGGTGGAATGTGAGGACTTGGGGGATTCTATCCTTGTTGCAGTTGAAGGAGTTGGGTTCAAGGGTGGAGGTGTGGGAAGTAGAGGAGATACGGTGGAGGGTATTGTTGACCACATGGGAGGGGAAATTGCTGTAATTGAAATACGGAGCCATTTGGTATGTTCTGGAGTGTTCTGCCAGTTTGTATCAAGCTTCACTGGAACATTGCAGTAAGCATGAGACAGGGATGTTGGCCAGGGAACAGGCTCGTGTGTTGAAGTAGCAGGCAACTGGAAGCTCAGGGTCTTTTTTGCGGCAGAACGTACATCAGCCACCATTTCCATCCCATCCACTGAGATGCTGCCCGACACCGGTTCCTGTTCCCTCTATTAACAGCTATGCACTCTCCCAGCCAGATCACTATCCAGTCCTTTTTCTTTCCACATGTTCCTTTGGGCTCTGTCCCCACCTATTATTCACTCTTTAACCCCTATCTCCTTTGCCATTGCACTGGGAGCTAAATTGCCCCTAGTTTTCAGAGACGTGTAGGTTAGGTGCAAGATAAATATTTGTCTTTACTATTCATCCTGCACTGACTGTGAGTTTTGTTGTGTGAATTCATTTTATGGGACATTAATTGAGACTGGGATCTCAAAAACAGGTTTTTACAGTCAGCAGAGACATCAGGACCTGAATATAATTGGCATTTAACTGTGGAAACAGAAAGGTTTTTCTGTTCTGTCTATGAGAAAATATCATTTAGTGGGCGGCACGGTGGCACAGTGGTTAGCACTGCTGCCTCACCGTGCCTGAGACCTGGGTTCAATTCCTGCCTCAGGCGACTGACTGTTTGGAGTTTGCACGTTCTCCCCTTGTCTGCGTGGGTTTCCTCCGGGTGCTCCGGTTTCCTCCCACAGTCCAAAGATGTGCAGTGTCAGGTGAATTGGCCATACTAAATTGCCCGTAGTGTTAGGTAAGGGGTAAATGTAGGGGTATGGGTGGGTTTCACTTCGGCGGGTCGGTGTGGACTTGTTGGGCCGAAGGGCCTGTTTCCACACTGTAAAGTAATCTAAATCTAATCTTCAATACTTTTGTAAAGCAAAAATCAGAGAGATTGACAAATTTGTGGCTGGATCACCCTTTGGGTGTGTGCTCTGTTCTGGGCCCTGCAGCTGAGGAAGGAGATATTGCCCTGAAAGGGAGCACAGATTTATCCAAATTGCACCTCATCTCTTTGCAGGAACTGTCAGATTTAGTCCCCAATCACCCACTTCGTAATGTTAACCTGTAAACTCTTTATTTTCAGTTCTCTGCAAACTACCCATTAAAATTCCTATGGACTAAAATTCCAGCATCTTTTCAGGTGGAATGTTCCAGATTCTGACAACTGAAAATGACAGGGCTGTACTGAGAATGCTGCTTGGCTCAGTGAGTGTGTTTTGGAGTTGGGTGAAAACAATGAGATGAGACAGGGAGAAGGTGAAGCTGAAACTCAGGTTTAGTTCAGGCCATTCAGAAATTCACATGGCCCCAATGGGAATAGCCAATTTTTATGAGATACCTGCTGAATATTTTGTAACAGATTTTAAAGTATAACATGTCAGCTTCAGTAAAGGTCAGGGCTTTAGATTATAATGGACATGCTTGAAGTGAAGAAAGGTTGCTAGCTCATTTAAGTTCTCGCGATAGGAGAACTAGCTGAATCCAGAGAGACATTGTTACAGGAGACCTCAGATCCACGGTATTCTCCTCTTGTACAATGTGGGAAATAAGGGATGCTTCCAGTGTCCCTGGCGACAATATGTGCAGGAAGTGTGCCCATCTGCAGTTACTGGGAAACTGCTTTTCAGATCTGAAGCTGTGAATGGACTCACTGTAGCTCATCTGCAATTCTGAGGATGTTATGGACAGCACGTTCAGTGAGTTAGGAAAGGGAATGGATGACTATCAGATCAAGTAAAAGGCTCAGGAAGGAAATGCAGGAGTTCCCAGTGATCATCCCGTTATCAAACAGATACTGTATCCCGCTTCGGATTCTGCACAGAACAGGAGGAAAGAGAGTGACGGGGATTCAATAGTCAGGGGTACAGACAGACACTTCTGTGGCCACAGGCATGAATCCAGGATAGTATGTTACCTCCCTGGTGCCAGGATCCGCGATAGCATGGATAGGTTATTGGACATTGTGGAGCTGGAGGGTAAACAGCCAGTGGTGGTGGAATCCTCTCACTATGCAGACCATGTATCATTTACATTCTCCACTGCTTCTCACTCATGTCTGCTTCAAAAAGAGGGAATCACTGAGAAACACGGAATAAAATGGGGTCAGAGTCTCTGGTATAAAACTGTTGAACACAATGCCCCCATCTTCTCCATATTGGTCATCAAGCACACAGGCCCACTGCGATCATCTCATACCTTTTTGATATTAGAATAGATGATAGATGATTGGTTAATGTTTTGGGGAGGCAAATGAGCAGAGAGGTTTAGTAGGAAATTCTGGAGCTCAGGGTGCAGGAATCTGAGTTAAAAATGGGCTATCCTCAAGGCTGGAATTACAGAAAGGCACTTAGCAGAGAGATTTGTGGGGATCGAGATTACAGAGATAGGGAGGATTGTGTGATTGGAGGATGTTACAGAGATGCTTATGATAGCAGAGATAAGGAAGAGTTGTGAAGCTTCATGAGGTGACAGTGATAGGGAGAGTTGTGAACACGAAGACACCGAGAGTTAAGAGTTTCAAAGTTATGTATCATGGAAATGGACCCTGTGGTCTAACCAATCCATGTCGACTATAATTCCACCTAAACTAATCACACCTGCCTCTGCTTGGCCTATATCCCTCCAAATATCTCCTATTTATGTACTTATCCAAATAATTTTTAAGTATTGTAATTGTATTCACAGCTACCACTTCCTCTGGAAGTTCAACCCATAAGTGCAAAAATAGAAAAACTCATGTCTTTTTAAAATCTTTGTCATCTCTTCTCAAAGTGTATGCACCGGTGTCTTGAATCCCCCTCCCATGCAGCCATTCATCTTATCTACATAGAACATAGAAGAATACAGCGCAGTACAGGCCCTTCGGCCCTCGATGTTGCGCCGATCCAAGCCCACCTAACCTACACTAGCCCACTATCCTCCATATGCCTATCCAATGCCCGCTTAAATGCCCGTAATGAGGGAGAGTCCACCACTGCTACTGGCAGGGCATTCCATGAACTCACGACTCGCTGAGTAAAGAACCTACCCCTAACATCTGTCCTATACCTACACCCCCTTAATTTAAAGCTATGCCCCCTTGTAATAGCTGACTCCATACGAGGAAAAAGATTCTCACTGTCGACCCTATCTAAACCCCTAATCATCTTATACACCTCTATCAAGTCACCCCTAAACCTTCTTTTCTCCAATGAAAACAACCCCAAGTGCCTCAGCCTTTCCTCATACGATCTTTCTACCATACCAGGCAACATCCTGGTAAACCTCCTCTGCACTCGTTCCAGTGCCTCCACATCCTTCCTATAGTATGGCGACCAAGACTGCACACAATACTCCAGATGTGGCCGCACCAGAGTCCTATACAACTGCAACATGACCTCAGTACTCCGGAACTCAATTCCTCTACGAATAAAAGCCAGTACGCCATATGCCTTCTTCACCGCACTATTTACCTGGGTGGCAACTTTCAAAGATTTGTGTACATGGACACCAAGATCCCTCTGCTCATCCACACGACCAAGTATCCGACCGTTAGCCCAGTACCCCATCTTTTTATTACTCTTACCAAAGTGAATCACCTCACACTTAGCTACATTGAACTCCATTTGCCACCTTTCTGCCCAGTTCTGCAGCTTATCTATATCCCGCTGTAACCTGCCACATCCTTCCTCACTGTCTACAACTCCTCTGACTTTCGTATCATCCGCAAACTTGCTCACCCAACCTTCTAACCCCTCCTCCAGGTCATTTATAAAAATGACAAACAGCAATGGTCCCAAAACAGATCCTTGCGGAACACCGCTAGTAACTGCACTCCAAGATGAACCTTTACCATCAACTACTACCCTCTGTCTTCTTCCAGCCAGCCAACTCCTAATCCAAACCTCCAACTCACCCTCAATGCCATACCTCCGTATTGTTTGCAGTAGTCTACCATGGGGAACCTTATCAAACGCCTTACTAAAATCCATATACACCACATCTACTGCTTTCCCCTCGTCCACCTCCTTAGTCACCTTCTCAAATAATTCAATAAGGTTTGTGAGGCACGACCTGCCCTTCACAAAACCATGCTGACTATCCTTGATCACATTATTCCTATCCAGATGTTCATAAATCCTATCCCTTACAATTCTCTCGAAGATTTTGCCCACAACAGAAGTGAGACTCACCGGCCTATAGTTACTAGGGTTATCCCTACTCCCCCTCTTGAACAAGGGAACCACATTTGCTAGCCTCCAATCTTCTGGCACTACTCCTGTAGACAACGAGGACATAAAAATCAAGGCCAATGGCTCTGCAATCTCCTCCCTTGCTTCCCAGAGAATCCTAGGATAAATGCCATCAGGCCCAGGGGACTTATCTATTTTCACCCTTTCCAGAATTTCCAACACCTCTTCTCTACATACCTCAAAGCCATCCATTCTACTTAATTGTGACTCAGTACTCACATTGACAACAATGTCCTGTTCCTGATTGAATACTGACGAAAAGTATTCATTCAGTGTCTCCCCAATCTCTTCAGCCTCCACACGCAACTTCCCACTACTATTCTTGACTGGACCTATTCCTACCCTAGTCATTCTTTTATTCCTGACATACCTATAGAAAGCCTTAGGGTTTTCCCTAATCCTACCAACTAAGGACCTTTCATGTCCCCTCCTTGCTGCTCTTAGCTCTCTCTTCAGGTCCTTCCTGGCTACCTTATAACTCTCAATCGCCCCAATTGAACCTTCACGCCTCATCTTTACATAGGCCGCCCTATTCCATTTAACAAGGGATTCCAATTTCTTATTAAACCACGGCTCCCTCACACGACCCTTTCCTCCCTGCCTGACGGGTACATACTTATCAAGGACACTCAATAGTTGCTCCTTGAACAAGCTCCACATATCAATTACACCCTTGCCTTGAAGCTTACTTTTCCAGGCCACACATCCTAAGTCATGCCTCACAGCATCATAATTTCCCTGCCCCCAGCTATAACTCTTGCCCTGTAGTACACACTTATCCCTCTCCATCACTAGAGTAAAGGTCACCGAATTGTGGTCACTGTCCCCAAAGTGCTCACCTACCTCTAATTCTAACACCTGGCCTGGTTCATTACCCAGAACCAAATCCAGTATGGCCTCACCTCTTGTTGGCTTATCTACATATTGTGTCAGGAAACCCTCCTGCACACATTGGACAAACACTGACGCATCTAACGAACTTGAGCTATAGCTTTCCCAATTAATATCAGGAAAGTCCCCCATAACAACCACCCTATTAGTTTCACTCTTCTCTTGAATCATCCTCGCAATCCTTTCTTCTACGTTTCTATGACTATTAGGAGACCTGTAAAAAACTCCTAACAGGGTGAGTTCACCTTTCCTATTCCTAACCTCAGCCCAAACTACCTCAGATGGCGAGTCTTCATCCATCGTCCTTTCCACAGCTATAATACTATCTTTGACAAGCAATGCCACACCTCCCCCTCTTTTACCCCCACCTCTGACCCTACTAAAACATTTAAACCCTGGAACCTGCAACAGCCAATCCTGTCCCTGTTCTACCCATGTCTCCGTAATAGCCACAACATCGAAGTCCCAGGTACCAACCCACGCTGCAAGTTCACCTACCTTATTTCGTATACGTCTTGCATTGAAGTATACACACTTCAAACCACTATCCTGTTTACAGGCACCCTCCTTTGAAATTGATGCCATGTTCCTAAACTCCCTACACTCCAGGTCCTGCACCCTAAAGCTACAGTCTGGGTTGCCATGCCCCTGCAGAGTTAGTTTAAACCCCCCCCCCCCCCCCCAAGAGCACTAGCAAACCTCCCACCAAGGATACTGGTGCCCCTCCGGTTCAGGTGTAGACCATCCTGTTTCTAGAGGTCCCACCTTCCCCAGAAAGAACCCCAGTTATCCAAATACCGGAATCCCTCCCTCCTGCACCATCCCTGTAGCCACGCATTTAACTGTTCTCTCTCCCTATTCCTCGACTCTCTATCACGTGGCACGGGTAACAAACCAGAGACAACAACTCTGTTCGTTGTAACTCTGAGCTTCCAACCTAGCTCCCTGAAAGCCTGCCTAACATCCTCAGCGCTCCTCCTACCTATGTCATTGGTGCCAATGTGGACCACGACTTCGGGCTGCTCCCCCTCCCCCTTAAGGACCCGGAAAACACGATCAGAGACATCACGTACCCTTGCACCTGGGAGGCAACATACCAAACGTGAGTCTCTCTCGTTCCCACAAAACCTCCTATCTGTGCCCCGAACTAGCGAGTCCCCAATTACTACTGCTCTGCTCTTCTTCACCCTTCCCTTCTGAGTAACGGGGACAGGCTCCGTGCCAGAGACCTGATCCCCGTTACTTACCCCTGGTAGTCGTCCCCCCTCACAAGTATCCAAAACGGTATACTTGTTCTTGAGGGGAACGGCCGCAGGGGGTCCCTGCACGGGCTGCTTCCTCCCAGTCCCCCTCACTGTCACCCATCTATCTGCCATCTTTGGAGTTACTACTTCCCTAAAGCTCCGATCTATGACCCCCTCTGCCTCCCGAATGATCCTAAGTTCATCCAACTCCAGCTCCAGTTCTCTAACACGGTCTTGGAGGAGCTGGAGATGGGTGCACTTCCGACAAGTGTTTTCAGCAGGAATGTCCATGGCATCCCTCACCTCAAACATGTTGCAAGAGGAACATTGCACTGCCTTCACTGCCATCCCTCTGAAAGTAACCTTTTGTAAAAAAAAAAACTAGGTCTAAAGAATAGAACAAGCAAAATGCAGCACTTACCTACTTACCACAACGGGTCTTATTATTTAGGTGAGAGGAGGAGAGCGGGTGGGAGACACTACCTCTGTAGTGCCTCGGGTTCTTCTCCTGCGCGCTTTTAAAGGGAAAAAAAACCTACCCGGCTGCCCCTCCGGTCTTTGTCACTTCCCCCTGCTGCTCCCGCTCTTTCTGTAAAGAGAGAAAAAAACACCGCTGTCCGCTACCGGTAAGTAATTTTAAAACAAACTGTCTTACCTTAGCTGCTGCTTACACTCCATGATTTTATATACCTCTAATAAGGCCACCCCTCAACCTCCTGCTCTCCAGTGACAGACATCCCAGCCTATCCATCCTCTCCTTCTAAAACAATCCCTCCATTCATGGCAACATCCTGGGAAACATCTTCTGAACCCTCTCCAATTTAATTACATCCTTCCTCTAACGGGGGACCAGAACTGAACACAGTGAAGAGGCCTCACCAACATCATGTATAACCTCATGACAGTGTCCCAACTCCTATACCTAAAGGTCTGAGCAATGAAGGTAAGCGTGCTAAACACCCACTTAACCACCCTGTCTACATGTGACACAAACTGCAAAGACCTGAACCCCTCGGTCTCTTTGTTCCACATCACTACTCAAGGCCTTACTTTTAATTAGTGTAATTAATTAATGAGGCTAAAGGAGATGTTTGTTTTATTAAATATAATATCTTACATTTATTCAAATTAAATTCCATCTGCCACATTTCAGCCCATTCACCCAATTGATCAGGATCCCTCTGTATTCGTGGATACAGTTTTTGATGTCACCCACAAACAAACCATGCTTTGTATATTCTAATTCAAACCATCTACACACATGACAAACAAAAATGGACCCAGCACCGATTCCTGGAGAACACTGCTGGTCACGGGCCTCTAGTGTGAAAAACAACCCTCTACTATTACTGTCTCCTATTGTTGAGCTAATTTTGTATCCAGTTGGCAAGCTCTTGCTGAATCCCATGGGATCGAACTTTACAACTTCGTCTCCCCTGCACAACCTTTTTAAAGGCTTTACTAAAGTCCAAATAAACAATGTCTGCCGCTCTGCCCTCATCGATCTTCTTGGTGACTACCTTAAAAATCTCAAACAAATCTGTGAGACACCCTGTTAAGTAACCATGTTGAGTGTCCCTAATCATTCCTTAACTCTCCAAATACATGCAAATCCTATCCTTCTGAATCGCCTCCAACGGCTTACCCACCACTGAGATCTACAGTTCCTGGGCTGCTCCTTATACCCTTCTTTAACAAAGGTACAACATTAGCCACTCTCCAGTCATCAGGCAGCTCACCTGTAGTTATCGATTATACAACTATTTCTCCATGGTGCCCACAATTACCTCTCTCCCAAACTGTTCCCGTCCTATCACTTCCGTCACTTGCCCTGTCTGATCAGACAAGAAAAGGGCAGGTGTTGCTTGCTTCCTGATAGGAACATTTGAATATTGATAAAGAACATTTCTTTTAACCCATTCTTTACCAACCAAACCTTTCACACTATCGTAATCACCTACTACTATAACCTTATTGTTGTGACTGTTTTCGGAGATCTCTCTGTATATTTGTTCCTTATATTCTCCCTGATTATTGCAGCGTCTGTAGTGCCATCCGACCAAGGTGATTTTTTTAAAGTTTGAAAACACAATTTTGTTTTTAAAAAAGCTTTCCTCTGCGATTTAAATATAAATCTCTTTTTGTTTATTCACTCAGATGTGGATGTTTACCCTGAGGGCAGTTGGGAGTTAACCACATTGCTGTGGGTCTGGAGTCACATGTTGGCCAGACCGGGTGAGGATGACAGTTTCCTTCCCTAAAGGGCATTAGTGAACCAGATGGGTTTTTTCCTAACAGTCGATAATAGTTTCATGGTCATCATTAGCCTTTTCATTCGAGATTTTATTGATATCAGATGCCACCATCAGCCATGATGCTACCATCTAACCCTAATCCTCGGAACATTGCTCATATTACTCGTCTAGCAAGAATATCATCTGGCCATTGCCTCCCTTTTTAGCAATGTATTATTTTTAAAAAAGCTCCATCATTCTCCGTGTACAATTTGAGGTAAAATTACACACATGTAATTTCTGAAGCCGGAGGGGGATTACAGAGACAGAGAGGGATGTGGGTCTAGTGGGGGATTGTTGTCCAAACATCACTGTGGTGTACATGGACTGCAGCATTTCAGGGAGGCCGTTCACCACCACTTTCTCCAAGACACATAAAGGTGGCCAATAAATACTGGTCTGGGCAGCAAAGGCAACCTCCAGTGAATAAAACCGAGCAGTGACCTCTCCCAGCTGACTGGTTGTGAAGGTATAAACCGCTCGGAAATGCAGCTTGGAGAAAAAAGAAACAAACAGTGACATTTCACAGCTGCCCTCCGAGAGACCTCGCTCTCTGAGCTGCTCACAGCCGGATCAGCTCAGTGGGTTTCAGTCTCTTGAAATATCAATTTTAGACGGTTTTATTATATTAATAGTGAGAAATGTGAGGGTTTGTTTTCATGTCTTTCGGTCTGTTGTTTAAATGTTTAAAATATAAAGCGTAAGCATTAAGTTATTCTCGGGCAGTATTTTTCGAGCAGTAAGACTGTGCCTTTGTCTTGGTCTGTAGATTGTTAAGGCGGAGAGATGGCCTGTTGTAGAGTGGTGTGCTGTTCCTGTCGGATGTTGGGAGATTAGAGAGAGTTTCAATGATCCTGATGATTGTGTCTGCAGGAAGTGTGTTTGCAAATCCTATCAGATCACATGGATTGGTGAAGGAGTGATTAAAGGCAGTGAGGAATTGACAGGAGCCGGGGGGTGTGAGAGGTGGCAGTCTCAGGATTGCAGGATACTGCAGATACAGTCAGGTAGATGGGTTACCTCTAGGAAAACTGGGAGGGGTAGGCAAGTACTGCAGGAATATCCAGTGGTTATCCCCAGCTCAAACAAGTGTATTGTTTTGGAAAATGTAGGGGGTAATAGACTTTCAGGGGAATATAGCACTGACAGCCAAGTTACTGCAACTGAGACTGGCTCTAACATAATGTAAGGTATACCCAGTTCCACGCAAACGATGGTGATAGGGGACACTCTAGTCAGGGGCACAGTCTGCCATTTCTGCAGCTGACAGTGAGACATCAGAATGGGGTGGTGCCTCCCTGATGCTAGGGTCAAGGATGTCTCACAGAGGGAGCAGAATATTCTCAAAGGGGAGAATAGCCAGTGGGAGGACATTGTACATTGGTACCAATGGCATAGGAAGGGGAAAGCATGGGGTCCTGATGAGCAGAGAGATTTGCTAGTTCCACTCGGGAGGCATTAAACCAGTGAGGGAGTTGGGGTAAATCTAAAGAGATAGTGAGAAAAGAGGTATGTCCGAGGCTGGTACTGTTCAGATTAGACTGTCAAGGCAGGCAAGAGCAAGCCACAGAATAAAGTGGGACGGACCAGTTACCCTGCATTTATTTCAGTGCAAGATGCCTGACAGGTCAGGCAGATGGGCTCAGGGTATGGTTTTGAACATGGCACTGGGATATTATAGCAATTACAGAGGCATTACTCAGGGATGGATAGGACTAGCAGCTTAATATTCCAGGGTGTAGATGCGATAGAAAGGGGGCAACTGTACAGGGGGAGTGGCGTCTTTGATTAGGGATAACATTACAGCTGGGCTTCGGGAGGATATTCCTGGGAGTACATCCAGGCAAGTTACTTGGGTGGTACTGAGAAATAAGAAAGGGATGACCATCTTACTGGGATTGTATTATAGACTCTGTCCCAATAATCAGCGGGGAATTGAGACACAATTTTACCAGGAGACCTCAGTTATCTGTAAGAATAATATGGATGCAATGATAAGGGGTTTTAACTTTACCAACATAGCCTTGGAGTGCTGTAGTGTTAAGGGTTTGGATGGAAAGGTATTTGTTCAGTGTGTACGAGAACGTTTCAGATTCAGTTTGTAGGATGTACCTACTAGAGAAGGAACAAAACCTGACCTGTTTTCTTTATTCATTCACAGATTAGGCTGTCACTGGCTCGGCCAGCATTTATTGCTTCGTTAAACCAGAGGGCAGTTAAGAGTCAACCACGTTGCTATAGGTCTGGAGTCACATGCAGACCAGAACAGGTAAGGATGGCATTTTCCTTCCCTAAAGGTCATGAGTGAACCAGATGGGATTTCCCAACAATTGACAATGGATTCATTGTCGTCACAAAATTAATTTTTCCAGATATTTATTGAATTCACGTTCCAAAATCTGCTGTGATGGGATTCAAACCCAGGTCCCCAGAACGTTATCTGGGTCTCTGGATTAATTGTCTAGCGATAATTTCACTCCGTCATCACTGCCTCTTAGGAAATGAGGCAGGGTGAGTGACCGAGGTATCAGTGGGGCAGCACATCAGCACCAAAGATCCCACAGTATTGTGGCTTAGTGGTTAGCGCTGCTTCCTCAGCACCAGAGACCTGGGTTTGATTCCAGCCTCTGGCGACTCTGTGTTGGAGTTGGCACGTTCTCCCCAGTGTCTGTGAGGGTTTCCTTCGGGTGTTCCAGTTTGCTCCCACAGTCCAAAGATGTGTAGGTTAGTTGGATGAACCATGTTAAATTTCCCATAGTGTCCAGATGCAGTAGATGAGGTTTTGGGATGTGCAGAGAAATCTCTGCCTGATGTGAAAAGATCCTTTTCGTGTCTTGGACAGAGGTCAGAGGGAGGTGTGGCTGCATGTTTTACATCTCCCGTGGCGGCAAGGGAGGGTCAAGGGTGTGGAGCATGGGTTGGTGGGAGGGGGTGGGCCTAACAAGGGTGTTGCCGAGGGAATGGTCTCCGTGGAACGCAGATAGGGATGGAGAGGGAAATATGTCTGTGGTGGTGGGATCCGACTTTAGGTAGCAGAAATAACAGAGGTTAATGCACTGTATCTGGAGATTAGTGGGGTGGAAGGTGAAGATTGCAGGGTTATAATCTTATTGTGGTTGAAGTGGTGGGATAAAGGTGGAGGTGCGGGAAGTGGAGGGTATGCATTGGAGGGCATTGTTGATCAAGTGAGAGGGAAATTGTGGTCCTTGAAGTAGGAGGCCTTTCTGGGATGTCCTGGGGTGGAATTGCTCCTCCTGGGAGCAGATATCGCAGAGGCAGAGGAATTGGGAGTACAGGATCATGCTTTTATACTTGAAGGAAATCAGGAGAGCAAAAAGAAGACATGAAATAGCTTCAGGCACTGGTTTAAGTAGAATCCAAAGAGATTAAACAAATATATCACAGACAAAAGATTAACTGGACCAGAGAATAGGACCCCTTAAAGATCAACAAGGCTGTCTATGGAACCACAGGGAGTGGGAAAGATATGCAACTATTTCTTGCCATCTTTTACTGGAGAAGGATATGGAAGCTCGGGAGTTTGGAGAAATAAACAGAGATAACTTGAAAAGTGTCCATGTTACAGAGGAGGTGGTACTGGATGTCTTAAATCACATCAAGGTTGATAAAGCCCTGGAACCTGATCAGGTGTATCCCAAAACTTTCTGGAAATCTAGAAGTGATTGTTGGGCCTCTCCTGAGGTATTTGTATCGTTGATAGCGACAGGTGAGGTGCCATTATTTTAAAAAGGTGGTAAGGAGAGGCCATGGAACAAGAGAACAGTGAGCCTGAAGTCAGTGGCAGGCAAGTTGTTGGAAGGATTTCTGAGGGACAGGATATCCATCTATTTGGAAACATAAGGAATGATTAGGGAGTGTCGATGTGCATGTACAAAGCCACAATCATGTCTCACTAACTGGACTGAATGTTTTGAAGTGACAAAGAAAATTGATTAAGCCAGGCGGTGAACGTTGTTTATATGGACATTCAACGAGGTTCCACAAAGCAGACTGGTTAGCAGGGTTAGATAACATGGAATGCAGGGAGAGCAAGCCATTTGGATACAAAACTGGCTTGAAGGTAGGATACAGAGGGTGTTGATGGAGGGTTGCTTTGCGGACTGGAGGCCTGTGAGCAGCAGTGTGTTGCAAGGATCGATATTGGGTCCTTAAATAATTGACTTGGATGTGAATGTGTAAGGTATGGTCAGTAGGTTTACAGAAGACACCAAAATTGGAGGTATAGTGGACAGTGAAGAAGGTTAGTTCAGAATTCAACAGGATCTTGATCAGATGGGCCAATGACGCAAGGAATGGCAGATGGAGTTCAATTTAGACAAATGTGAGCTGTTGGATTTCGGAAAGGCAAATCAGGGCAGGACCTGTACACTTAATGGTAAAGTCCTGGGGAGTGTTGCTGAACAAAGAGACGTTGGAGTGCAGGTTCATAGTTCCTTGGAAGTCGAGTCACAGGTAGGCGGGGTAGTGAATGCAGTGTTTGGTACACTCCCCGTTATTGGTCAATGCATTGAATGCAGCTGTTGTGACGTCATATTGTGGTTGTACAGGACATTGATTAATGCTCTTCTGGGATTCTGTTTTCAGTTCCAATCTCCCTGTTCTCGGAATGATGTTGTGAAACTTCAAAGGTTTCAGAAAAGGTTGGCAAGGACTTTGCCAGGGTTGGACGGGTTGAGCTATTGGGAAATGCTGAATAGGCTGGGACTATTTTTCCTGGAGAGTTAGAGACTGAGAGGTGACCTTATAAATGTTTATAAAATCATGATGGACCTGGATAAGGTGAGCAGTCAGGGACTTTTTCCTGGGTTCTGTGGGTTCAGAACTAGAGGACACAGGCTTAAGATGAGAGGGAAAAGATTTAAAAGGGATCATTTTTCTCAATGAACAGAGTTATCAGAATCTGGAACATTCCACCTGAAAAGGTGCTAGGATTTGAGTCCATAAGGAGTTTACAGGTTAACATTATGAATTGGGTGATTGGAACTAAATCTGACAGTTCCTACAAAGAAATGAAGTGCAATTTGGATCATTCTGTGCTCCCTCTCAGGCCAAAAAAGACCCTGAGCTCCCGGTTGCCTGCCACTTTAACACACGAGCGTGTTCCCTGGCCAACATCTGTCTCATGCTTACTGCGGTGTTCCAGTGAAGCTTGATGCAAGCTGGCAGAACACTCCAGAACATACCAAATGGACCATATTTCAAGGACTGCAATTTCCCCTCTCGTGGTCAACCCCAATGCCCTCCAGTGTATCTCCTCTACTTCCCACACCACTGCCCTTGAACCCCACCCCTCCAACCTTAACTCACACACATTGTTATCACATTGCCTGCCATTACACACTACCCACGATTAACCACTAACTGTCTCCGTTGACAGCTATTCCCAACCTATATCACTCCACAATTAGAGCTGCCAAGGACACAAACCTCTGGAGTATCCTCCCCAACCCCCTCTGTCCTCCTTTAAGATTGTTGGGCCTCTCCTGAGACATTTGTATCATTGATAGCGACAGGTGAGGTGCCATTATTTTTAAAAAGGTGGTAAGGAAAGGCCATGGAACAAGAGAACAGTGAGCCTGAAGTCAGTGGCAGGCAAGTTGTTGGAAGGGATTCTGAGGGACAGGATATACGTGTATTTGGAAATTATGAGGAAGAGTTAAAGTGGCTTTGTTTGTGCAAAATCGTGTCTCACTAACTTGAGCATTTTTTTTTTCTTGAAGATGTGACAAAGATGATTGATGAAGGCCGCCTGTGAACGTTGTCTCCATGGGCATTGAACAAGGTTCTACAAAGCAGACTGGTTAGCAAGGTTAGATAACATGGAATGCTGGGAGAACTAGCCATTTGGATACAAAACTGGCTTGAAGGTAGGAGACAGAGAGTGGTGATGTAGGGTTGTTTGTGGACTGGAGGCCTGTGAGCAGCAGTGTGCTGCAGCAATGGATATTGGGGCCTTCAATAAATGACTTGGATGTGAATATATGAGATATGGTCAGAAGACACCAAAATTGGAGGGGTAATGGGCAGTGTAGAAAGTTATTTCAGAATACAACAGGATCTTGATCAGATGGGCCATTGGAACGGAAAATGGCAGACTGAGTTCAATTTAGATATGTGAGCTGTTGTATTTTGGAAAGGCAAATCAGGACAGGACTTATGCACTTAATGGTAAAGTCCTGGAGAGTGTTGCTGAACAAAGAGACCTTGGAGTTCAGGTTCATTGTTCCTTGAAAGTAGAGTCGCAGGTAGGCAGACTAGTGAAGGTGGTGTATGGTATGCTTATATTTATTAATCAATGCATTGAATACGGAAGCTGGGACGTCATATTGTGGCTTCACAGGACATTGATTAAGCCATTTCAGGAATTCTGCTTTCAGTTCGAATATCCCTGTTCTGGGAAGGATGTTATGAAATTTGAAAGGAGTCAGACAAGATTTGCAAAAACATTGCCAGGGTTGAAGGATTTGGGCTACAAGGAGAGACTGGGGCTATTTTCCCTGAAGAGTCAAAGACAGAGGTGACTTTATGGAGATTTATAAATCATGAGGGGCATGGATACGGTGAACAGCCAGGGTCTTTACCCCCCAGGTGAGGTGGGTCCAAAACAAGAGCACATGGGCTTAAGTTGAGAGGGCAAAGATTTAAAAGAGATCTAAGGGGCAACGTTTTCAAGCTGAGTGTGGTGTGTGTGTGTGGAATGAGCTGCCAGATGAAGTAGTGGAGACTGATACAATAACAACATTTGAAAGGTTTCCATGAATGGGATGGGTTTTGAGGGATAGGGCCCAATAGCTGGCAAATGGGACTCCAGTAGTTTAGGATTCCGAGTCGGCATGAACGAATTGGACCGAAGGTCTGTTTCTGTGCTGTCCATCTCTATGACACTAATAAATTAAGATGCGTTCCTCTTTTGTGGAGAGCTAGCAGAAGCACAGATAATTGTCCTTGGAGCTGAGACGGTTAAGCAGTGATTTGGACCAGGTGCAGATTTGTTTCCAAACAATTAATTTGCAGAGAGAGAGGAATTGTTAGCACGATCACAATTTTTCGTAACTACTTTCAGGTAACTGGCAAATAATGCAGAGTGAAAATGGGAACATTATTTCACTCAGTAAGTTCTGCGCACCTGGAATAGGCTGAACGGCAGCTGGACACAGATTCAGCAGGTGTTCTCAAACAGATTTATAATTTTACTTTTTAAGGAAGGACTTAGTGGGCTTTGGGCAAGTGAGAGGGGAGTTGGGACAGATTTGCAGCATCTCCAGAGGGAGAGAGTACAGTCCCAATGGGCTGAATAGCCCCAGCCCCTGTGCTCTGTGATACTGCCCCATTCACTGTGAATGATGAAGCTCATCCCAGGGCAGAGAGAGAGAGGATCCCACCACTTACCTCACAATGGGGCCCGGCTGATTGATCTCAAACAAGTACACTGTTTCGGAAAGCGTCGGAGGACACCCTCTCAGGGGCATATCGCACTGACAAGCAAGGTACTGGTACAGAGACTGGCTCCAATGTAATGTGAGGTATATGAGGTTCCTGGTGATCGATGGTGATAGGGGATTCTCTGGTATAGGGCACAGACTGCCGTTTCTGCAGCTGACAGTGAGACATCAGAATGGGTGGTACCTCCCTGGTGCAAGGGACAAGGATGTCTCGGAGAGGGAGCAGAGTATTCTCAAAAGGGAGTATGATCAGTGGGAGCTCATTATACATTAGTACCAATGACATCAGAAGAGGAAAGGATGAGGTTCTGACGAGAGAATATAGCAAATTATCCAGGAGGATAAAAAGTAGGTCTTCGTGGGTAGTAATATTTGGATTACTCTTTGTGCCGCATGCTAGTGAGAGTAGGAACAGCAGGATAGAGCAGATGAATGTGTGGCTAAGGATCTGGTGCAGGGGAGAAGGATTGCCATGTTTGGATCATTGGAATCTCTGCTGGGGTAGAATTGACGTGCATAAGAAGGATGGATTGTACCTGAATTGGAAGGTGTCTAATATCCAGGCAGGGAGATTTGCTAGTGCTACTCAGGAGGCATTAAACCAGTGAGGGAGTGGGGGGTAAACCTAAAGAGATAGTGAGAGAAGAGGTATGTCTGAGGCTGGTACAGTTGAGAAGTTAGACAGTCAAGGCAGGCAAGGGCAAGGCACAGAACGAGGTGGGACAGAGCAGTTTCACTGCATTTATTTCAGTGCAAAAGGCCCGTCAGGGAAGGCAGATGAGCTGAGGATATGGTTTTGAACATGGGACTGGGATATCATGGATATTACAGAAACGTGGCTCAGTGATGGATAGGACTGGCAGCTTAATGTTCTAGGGTGCAATGGGAAGTATAGAAAGGGGGACGAGAGGAGGCAGAATGGCGTTTTGGATTAGGGATACCTTTATGGTTGTGCTCAGGGAGGATATTGGGAGTATTTCCAGTGAAGTTACTTGGATAGAATTGGGAAATAAGAAAGGGATGATCACCTCGTTGTGGTTGTCTGCTTGGGTTTCGTCTGGTTGCTCTGGTTTCCTCCCACAGTCCAAAGATGTGTAGGATGGGTGGGTTATCCAGGCTGAATTGCCCATAGTGTTCAGGGATGTGCTGGCCAGGTGGATTGCTGATTGGAATTGCAACGTTATAGGGGTAGGGTAGAAGGCTCTGATGTTCAGTGTGGATGTGATGGGCTGAATGGCCCGCTTCCACGCTGTCTGGATTCTCTGATAATTCTACTAGCTTTAAAATAGTTACAGAAAATAATAGACCAGATATAATAGGTAGCCTTCTAAATTGGACAATTTCGATGGCACAAGGTAAGAACTTGCAAAATTTGTTTGCGGGAGGTTATTTCCAGGGAAAGGGATGGCTGGACAAAAGAGTAACCAGGCAGAGAATAGCAACCCTCAAAAATCAGTAAGGCTGTCTATGGAACCGCAGGCGGTGGGAGAGATTCTGTAAGTATTTCACATCAGTTTTTACTGAAAAATGATATGGAAGCTAGAGAGTTTGGAGAAATAAATAGTGATAATTTGGCAATTGTTCATATTACAGTGGAGGAGGTACTGGATGTCTTAAAAAGCAGAAAGGTGGATAAATCCCAGGAATCTGAGCAGGTGTATCCCAGAACTTTGTGGGAAGCCAGGGAAGTGATTGCTGGGCCCCTCGCTGAGATATTTGTATCATCAATTGCCACAGACAAGGTGCTGGAAGATGGGTGCCATTATTTGAGAAAGTTAAAAATCACACACCAGGTTATAGTCAAACAGGTTTATTTGGAAGTGTGCTTCCAATTAAACCGTTTGGACTATAACCTGGTGTTGTGTGATTTCTAACTTTGTACACCCCAGTCCAACACTGGCATCTCCAAATCATTATTTGAGAAAGGTAGTAAGGAAAAGCCAGGGAACTATAGACCGGTGAGCCTGAAGTCAGTGGCAGGCAAGTTGTTGGAAGGGATTCTCAGGGACAGAATTTACATGTCATTGGAAAGGCAAGAAAAGATTAGGGAGAGTCAGCATGGCTTTGTGCATGGAAGTCATTAACTTGGACTTGAGAAAGACACAAGGTTCCACATAACAGGCTGGTTAGCAAGTTCAACACCATAGAATACAGGCGGAACTAGCTATTTGGATACAAAATTGTTTGGAAGATCAAAGAGTCATAGATGTACAACACAGAAGCAGAGACCCTTCGGTCCAACCAGTACATGCTGACCAGATATCCCAACGCAATGTAGTCCCACCTGCCTGCACCCGGCTCATATCCTTCCTATTCATATACCCATCAAGATGCCTTATAAATGTTGCATTTGTCCAACCTCCTCCACTTCCTCTGGCAACTCATTCCATACACGTACCACCCTCTGTGAAAACGTTGCCCCACAAGTCTCTTTAAAGTCTTTCCCCTCTCACCCTAAACCTATGCCCTCTAGTGCTGGGATCCACCACCCCAGGGAAGAGACTTTGTCTATTTATCCTATCCATGCCCCTCATTTTATATACCTCTATAAGCTCACCTCTCAGCTTCCGACGCTCCAGGGAAAATAGCCCCAGTCTATTCAAAATCTATTCAACCCCCAGCTGAGCTCAAATCCTCCAATCCTGGTAACTTTCTTGTAAATCTTTTCTGAACCCTTTCAAGTTTCACAACATCCTTCCGATAGGAAGGAGACCAGATTTGTACGCAATATTCCAATAGTGGCCTCACCAATGCCCTGTACAGCCACAACATGACCTCCCAACTCCTGTACTTAATGTTCTAACCATATGCCGCCTTCACTATCCTATCTACCTGTGGCTACACTTTCAAGGAGCTATGAACCCGCACTCCAAGGTCTCTTTGTTCAGTAACACTCCTCAGGACCTTACCATTAAGTGTATAAGTCCTGCTAAGATTTGATTTCCCCAAATGCCACTCCTCAGCCCATTCACTCATCTGATCAAGATCCCGTTGTACTCTGAGGTAATTGTTTTCACTGTCCACTACACCTCCAACTTTGGTGTCATCTCACTAACTATGCCTGCTATGTTCACATCCAAGTCATTCATATAAATGACGAAAAGTAGTGGATCCAGCACTGACCCTTGTGGCACTCCACTGGTCACAGGCCTCCAGTCTGAAAATCAACCCTCCACCACCACCCTCTGTCTTCTGCCTTTGAGCGAGTTCTGGATCCCAATTGGCTAGTTCTCCCTGTATTCCATGAGCTCTAACCTTGCTGAGCAGTCAGTGTCTTGGTGGAGGGTGCTTTTAGGACTGGAAGCCTGTGGTGAGCAAAATGCTGTCAGGCTGGGTGCTGGGTCCACTGCTTTTTGTCATTTATATCAATGATTTCCATGTGAATATAGGAGCTATGGTTAGTAGGTTTACAGTAGACACCAAAATGTGAGGTGCAGTGGACAGAAAAGTTACCTGAGAGTACAATGAGACTCCGGTCAAATGGGCTGAGGAGTGGCAGATGAAGTTTAATTTTGATAAATGTGAGGTTCTGCATTTTGGAAAAGCAAATCAGGGCCGGACTTCTACACTTAATGGGAAGGTCCTGGGCAGTGTTACTGAACTAAGAGATCTTGGAGTGCAGGTTCATAGTTCCTTGAAAGTGGAATCATAGATAGGCAGGGTAGTGAAGAAGGTGTTTAGTATTCTTGCCTTTATCGGTCAGTGCATTGAGTACAGGAGTTGTGACGTCATTTTGCGGCTGTACAGGACATTGATTCAGTCACTTCTGGAATTCTGCTTTCAGTCCTGGTCTCCCCACTGTCGGAATGATATTGTGAAACTTGAAAGGATTCAGAAAAGATGTGCAAAGATGTTCCAGGGTTGAGGGATTGAGCTAAAGGGAGAGGCCGAATAGGCTGAAGCTGTTTTCACTGGAGAATCGGATGCTGAGGGGTGACCATAGAGGTTGATAAAATCGTGAGGGGCATGGATAAGGTAAACAGCTAGGGTCTTATTCCTGTTTAGGTGAGTCCAAAACTAGAAAGCACAGGCGTGAGGGAAAAGATTGAAAAGGGATATTAGGGGCAAAGTTTCAAGCTGAACATGATAAGTGTGTGGAATAAGCTGCCAGAGAAAGTGTGGACGCTGGTATAGTTACAACATTTAAAACGCATCTCATTGGATATGTGATTGGGAAAGGTTTAGAAGTCTATGGGCCAAGTGCTGGCATATGGGACGAGATTAATTTAGGATATCTGGTCGGCATGGACAATTTGGACAAAAGGGTTTGATTCTGTGTTGTACATCTCTACGACACTAATAAATTAAAATTAAGATAGGTTTCTCTTTTATGGAGAGTTAGCAGAAGGTCAGACAATTCTCCTTGGAGCTGAGAAGGATAAGCAGTGATTTCGACCAGGAGTTGATTTGTTTCCAGGATATTTCATTTATAGAGAGACAGAGTGAGAAATTTTTAACGTCACAAATTTTAGTAACTACTTTCAGGTAACTGGCAAATTATGCAGGTTAAAAATGTGAAGATTATTTTACTCACTAAGTTCTGAGCATTTGGAACAGTTTGAAAGACAGCTCAATGCAGATTCAGTAGCTATTGTCAAAACAAATTTGAAATTTAACTTTTTAAGGAAGGATTTGGAAGGCTATGTCCAAATGGGAGTTGAGTTGGAACTGACTGGTACCATCTCCAGAGGGAGAGAGTACAGCCCCAATGGGCTGAATAGCTCCCAGCCCCTGTGCTCTGTGATACTGCCTCATTCACTGTGAATGATGAAGCTCATCACAGGGCAGAGCCGTAGAGATGTACAGCATGAAAATACACCCTTTGGTTAAACTGGTCCATGCTGACCAGATATCCCAACCTAATCTAAGTCCCATTTGCCAACACTTGGCACATATCACTCTGCACCCTTCCTATTCATATACCCATCCAGATGCCAAATGGTATAATTGTACCAACATCCTCCACTTCCCGACAGAAGGTTCCATACACGCACCAACCTCGGTGGGAAAAAAAAATTGCCCCTCTGATCCATTTTAAATTCTTCCCCTCTCATGTTAAACCTATGCCCTCTCATTCTGGACTCACCACCCCAGGGAAACGACCTTGTCTATTTATCCTACCCATGCCCCTCATGATTTTATAAACCTCTGTGAGGTCACCCCTCAGCCTCTGATGCACCTGGGAGGATCCCACCACTCAGGTCACAATGGGGCCTGGCTGATTGACACAGCTTCAGACCAATAGGAGAGTTGGCGTGATCCTCCAGCCAATGAGAGTGAATGAGGGGTGGGTCCAGCAGGCCAACACATGACCATCAGCTTTGCAGGCGCAGTGTCACTGTGAGGGGGAACTGAATGTGAAGGAGTGGGAGAGACAGCAGAGACTGGGAGAGAGATGGAGGTGGTGTGGACTGGGAAGGTTGAAAAACACTGTTTCAGTCTGCTAGACCTGAATTAGATACTCCGGGTAAATTGAAAGAACTGTGGATGCTGTAAATCACACATAACAACTGAAAGTACTGGAAAAGCTCAGCAGATCTGGCAGCATCTGTGAAGTGAAATCGGTTCGCAATTTGGATTCGGTGACACATCCTGAGGAACTGATGCTACTGAGAAAAAATGTTGTTTTTTATGCAGAAGGTAGGGGTTAAGGAGTAAATGATAGGGGGGGAATAGAGTCCAAAGAGAGAGAAAAGAACAATTGGACAAAAAGAGTGGATAACGATCTGAGGGGGAGGGTGAATAGCTGTTTATGGGGACTGTTAGTGGCTAACCATAGGTAGTGTGTAATGCCAGGCTATGTAATAACAAGGAGAAAGTGAGGTCTGCAGATGCTGGAGATCAAAGTTGAAACTTTATTGCTGGAACAGCACAGCAGGTCAGGCAGCATCCAGGGAACAGGAGATTCGACGTTTCGGGCACAGGCCCTTCTTCAGGAATCATGTAATAACAAGGCCTGGTGTGTGGGGTAAGGGGCAAAGACACTAGGACGTGGGAGAGTTCAGGAATTCATAAAATTATTGAATTTGATGTTGAAACCAGAGGATTGTAGGGTCCCTGACTGGGAGATGAGGTGTTGTTCTTCCAGCTTGTGGTGCTGGAAAAGCACAGCAGGTCAGGCAGCATCCAAGGAGCAGGAGAATTGACATATTGGGCATGTAAGCACTTCATCAGAAATGTGGGAGGTGGGAGAAGAGGGCTGAGAGATAAATAGGGAGGGGTGTTTGGGGTTGGGGGGGAAGGGAGCTACGAAGAGACTAGGTAGAGGTAGATGGGGTAGTGGTGAGAGGGTGGAATGGATAATTGGGAAGGAAGATGGAGAGGTGGGACAGTTCAGGAGGCCAGTGCCGAGTAGGAGGGTTGAATCTGTGATAAGGTGGGGGAGAGGAGATGAGGAAACCTTGATGCCGTGTGGTTGAAAGGTTCCAAGGTAGAAGATGAGGTGTTCTTCCTCCAGGCGTCGGGTGGCTCGGATTTGGGGGTGTAGGACACCCAGGACTTGCATGTCCTTGGCAGCGTGGTGGCGGAGGGGATGTAGCTGAAGTGGTCGGCCACAGGGTGGTGGGGTTGGTTGGTGCATGTGTCCAGAAATATTCCCTGAAATATTCCACAAGTTGGCGTCCTGACTCCCCAGTGTAGAGGAGACCACGTTGAGAGCAAAGGACACAATAGTTGAGGTGTTTGGGTGGGCAGGGAATTCTCTGCTGGATGTGGGAGGATCCTTTGGTGCCTTGGATGGAGGTGAGGGGGAGGTGTGGGCACAGGTTTTACACCACATGCAGTGGCAAGCGAAGGTGCTGGGAGTGGAGGATGGGTTGGTGGGGAGCTTGGACCTAACGAGGAAGTCACAGAGGGAATGGTCTCTGTGGAATGCTGAAAGGGGAGGGGAGGGAAATATCTCTGGTGTGGTCTGATTGTAGGTGGTGGAAATGGTGGAGGATGATGTGTTGTATCTGGGTGGAAGGTGAGGAGTGGGGGGAATCCCATCCTTGTTGGGGTTGGAAGGGTGGGGTTCAAGGGCAGTGGTGTGAGAAGGGCAGGGGATACACTGGAGGGCATTGTTGACCACATGGGAGGGGAAATTGCAGTCCTTGAAATAGGAGACCATTTGGTATGTTCTGGAGTGTTCTGCCAGCTTGTATCAAGCTTCACTGGAACACTGCAGTAAGCATGAGACAGAGATGTTGGGCAGGGAACAGTCTTGTGTGTTAAAGTGACAGGCAACTTGAAGCTCCGGGACCTTTTTGCAGCCACAATGTAACTCATCAGTCACCATTTCCACCACCGCTACTCAGATGCTACCAGGTTCCTGTCTCCTCCACTAACAGCTTTCCACCCTCCCACCAGATCGTTATTCACTCCTTTGTCTTTCCAAATGTTCCTGTCTCTCTTTGCGCTCTGTCCCCACCTATTATTTACTCTTTAACCCTTATCTCCTGTCGTCCAAAGATGTGCAGGTTCGGTGAATTGGCCCAGCTAAATTTCCCGTAGTGTTCAGGGATGTGCATTAGTCTGGGGAAATGGAGAATAAAAGGGAGGAGAATGGGTCTGGGTGGGATGAACTTCAGAGGGTGGGTGTGGAATTGTTGGGCCGAAGAGCCCGTTTCCACACTGTAGGGATTCTACTTTTCCCAGCTGTCTTCGGTTCTGCTGAAGGGTCACAGAACCCGTGATGACCCTTGGTGTTTGCAGGAGGCGGAAAGGGGGGAGTGGCAGCAGAAACCAGATGAGATGTATCAGTGTAGACTGGGAGGGTTTAGTTACACTCTGTGCAGGTCGTTAATCTGAATTAGAAAATCTTGGTCCGACATTTGCAGCAAAGGGGAAAACAGCTGTGGGCCTCAGGCAGTGAGAGGTCCTGGGTTATGGCCGCCATCTATATTTGGGGCAAGGTACAGCAAGGCGCAGGCACATGTCCTCTTTTGGGGGGGCGGGGTGATTTCAAGAGGAGTGTTTACACATCAAACACATACCAAGAGAAGTGTTCGCCTTCACTATTCACCTTGCACTGATTGTGAGCTTTGTTTTGCGAATTCATTTTATAGGATATTAATTGAGAATAATTGAGACTGGGATCTCAAAAACAAGTTTCTACAGTCAGCGGATCTGAATATCATTGGCATTTAACTGTGGAACGAGAAAGGTTTGTTCAGTCTAGGAAAATATCACCAATAGTTTTGTCAAGCAAAAAGCAAAAAGATGTTCAAGTTCATGGTCAGAGCACCCTTTGGGTTGGTGTTCAATTCTTGGCCCTGCAGCTGTGGAAGGAGGTATTGGCCTGAGAGAGAGCATAGATTTATCCAAATGCCAGATTTAGTCCCAGTCACCCACTTCATGATGTTAACCTGTAAACTCCCGACTTCCAATTCCCTGCAAGCTTCTCATTGAATTTCCTTGTGGACTCAAATTCCAGCACCATTTCAGGTGGAACGTTCCAGATTCTGACAACTGTCTGTTCATCCAGAAACTGCTGAAGTCCATGTTGACTCTGGGGTTACAAAGGGCTGAATTGAAAGATGAGATGCTGTTCCTGAGCTCCCATTGAGATGCATTAGAACAGTACAGGAGGCTGAGGGCAGTGTAGGTGGGAGCAGACATTGAAAATGACAGGGCTGCACTGTGACGGCTGCTTGGCTCAATGAGAGTGTTTTGGAGTTGGGTGTAAACAGAGTGAGGTGAGACTGGGAGAAGGTGAAGCTGAAACTCAAGTTTAGTTCAGGCCATTCAGTAATTCACGTGGTCCCAATGGGAACAGCCAATTTCTCAGTGATACCTGCGGAGTATTTAAGTTTTTAAAGTATGACATATCTGCTGAAGTAAAGATTTTTTTTATTATAATGTACATGTTTGAAGTGAAGGAAGGTTGCTCACTCATTTAAATTTTCTTAATGGGAGTAACGAGATAAATGTCGAGAGATGTTGTGATAGGGCACCTCAGACCCGTGGTGTGGTCCTCTTGGACAATGTGGGAAATAAGGGACGCTTCCTGTGTGCCTGATGGCTATGTGTGCTGCAAGTGTGTCCATCTGCAGTTACTGGGAAGCTGCTTTTCAGACCTGGAGCTGTGAGTGGACTCACTGTGGAGCGTCTGAGAATGTTATGGACAGCATGTTTAGTGAGTTAGTCACACTGCAGGTGAGGGCTACACAGGCAGAAAGGGAATGGGTGACCATCAGATCAAGTAAAAGGCTCAGGAAGGGGGTGCAGGGGTCCCCAGTGGTCATCCCCTTCTCATACAGATACTGTATCCCGCTTGGGATTCTGTAAGGGCGGGAATGGATGGGGTGGCCTCTCGGGAAATCAGCACCAGCCAGGGTCATGCCACCACAGATAGCTCCGCTGCAAAGAGCGGGAGGAAAGAGAGGAAACACGGCTATAGTGACAGG
This sequence comes from Chiloscyllium plagiosum, assembly GCF_037043375.1. Classification (NCBI taxonomy): domain Eukaryota; kingdom Metazoa; phylum Chordata; class Chondrichthyes; order Orectolobiformes; family Hemiscylliidae; genus Chiloscyllium; species Chiloscyllium plagiosum. The sequence goes on along the minus strand of NW_028270183.1, from coordinate 60,656,115 downwards.
GGATTCAATGCTCAGGGTTAGGGCGGGCACTGCTGTGGCCATAGACATGAATCCAGGATGGTATGTTACCTCCATAAAGCTAGGATCCGCAATATCATGGAGCGGCTGCAGGACTTTCTGGAGCTGGAAGTTAAACAGCCCATGGTGGTGGAACACACAGATACCAACAACATCGCTAAACAGAGGGATGAGGGCCTGAAAACTAGATATAGGGAGAGCAGAGATGCATTAAAATGTAGCTCCTGAAATGTAATAATGTCAGACTTACTCCCAGTGCCATGTGCTAGTGAGAGCAGGAATAAGAGGGTAGATCAGCTGGATGTGTGGCTGGGGAAATGGTGTACCAGAGAAAGGTTTAGATTCTTCAGGCACTGGGACTGTTTCTGGGTGGGTCCTATACCAGCCTGATCGGTTACCCCTGGGCAGAGCTGAGACAAATCTGATGGGGGCTTTTGCAGTTCCATTGGTGAGGTTTTAACTAGTCTGGCAGGGGGTTGGGAACTAAAGTGTCGGCTTAGATGGGTCAGATTCAGGTCAGGGAATGGGAGGTAGAATATTAGTGATGTAGTCAGCAGCTCAGAAAGCCAAAGAAAAGGAGGATTAAACGAGGATTGAGTCCCTCTTCAGCCATCAGTCCTGCCATCTCAGAAATGTGAGTCAACAAAATATGGAGCTGTATACATATCTATGACTCTATGTGCTTCAGCAAAATGGTGGAAATCTGCAATAAGAACATAAATTGCTGGACATCCTCAGCAAGTCTGTCAGCATCTGAAATGGCGACAGATGCAGGAAACATTGCAGCCTTGAAGAAGTGTTAAGATGATCACACCAAGCACTACAATATCGGTTACACGCTGAGTGCCAGAACGTGGGACTAGAATACATAGGCGTTTGATGACCAGCATGAATACGATGGGGCTGGAAAGTTGATGTTTTGGGTCAGGACTATTCATCCGGACTGACAAACTGTCCTGACCCAAAACATCAACTTTCCTGCCCCTCTGATGCTGCCTGACCTGCTGCACTTCCCCAGATCAACATTGTATAAACTCTGACTTCCAGCATCTGCAGCCCGTAACTATCTACACATCCCAGGACTCAGGCTAGTGACCGTCCTTTACTCTCTCTCAGTAACCAGGATAACTTTACTTGGGAAAGGGGAACAAAGGTACACACAGTACTCCAGGTGTGGTCTCACCAAGGCCCTTCCAGAAAGGGATCCCTGCTCCGGTACTCGAATCCTCTCACTAGGAAGGTTACACATCATTTACATTCTCCACTGCTTCCCACTCCTGCCTGCTTCTGAAAAGAGGGAATCTCAGAGAAACACAGAATAAAATGAGGTCAGAGTCTCTGGTATAAAACTGTTGAACACAATGCCCCCATCTTCTCCATACCGGTCATCAAGCGCACGTGCCTGGTGTAATCATCTGAACACTTCTTCCAGGCTGCAATGTTTCCTGCATCTGTCACCATTTCAGATGCTGCCAGACCTGCTGAGGATCTCCAGCACTTTCTGTTTTCTCTGTTGTAGAGTACTGAAAGGGGGAATTTGTAGTTGAGAAATTCACATTGAATTTCATGTTCAGTTTTGATAGTTACTGGATCCGTGCCGATCTGGATATCATTGGCCTTTTCATCTGGAACGAAAGGTGTGCATTCTGCCTGTGGACGAATATCACAAATGTCAGCGTGACTGGAAAAAGTACTGAGACAGCGAAGTCCATGTTAGCGGGGACTGTGGAGAGAAATTTCATTTGGTTTTTGAAAGTCTAAAAAATCATGGCACATTTCCCAGGAACAGTTAAGCCCCAGATTGGTTTTGTATGAGGACAATTAACCATGAAACCAGAAAGACAAAAGGATTCCTGCATCATGGAAAAAGCTATGAAAATGGGATTGTTGTAACGGAGTGAATTATCGATCATGGATTGTAATCCATTGGCGTTGTCACGTCGATTCCAGCACCGTGGGGAAACACGGGAAATGTGATGGATGCAGTGTAGGTTTCAGTTATTCAACTGGAAAAGGTACAGAAGAAATTTACAAGGATGATGCCAGGTCTCAGGGGTCTGAGTTACAGGGAGAGGTTAGACAAGCGAGGACTTTTTGGTTTATAGCAGAGGAAACCGAGGGGGGATATATTAAAGAAGTGTATAAGATCATGAGAGGCAGCATCAGGTAACCCCCCGCCTGTCCGATGTGCCACTCCCATTCTTATACCTTTGTGGTAATGCACTCAGTCTTTTTCCCAGGGAACTAAGGACTGGAGGGTATCAGTTTAAGGTTAGAGGAGAAAGACTAAAAGGGAACCTGAGGGGCAACTGTTCTACACAGAGGGTGGTATGTATATGGAATGAACTGCCAGTGGAAGTGGTTGAGGCAGGTCTGTTAACAACATCTAAAGGGCATTTGGACAAATACATGGATAGGAAAGGGTCAGAAGCAGATGAGTCAAGTGCATGGAAATAGGGTTAGCATGGATGGGCATTCTGATCGGCTTGGGCCAAAGTGCCTGTCTCTGCTGTAGGATTCTATAACTAAGTGCATTTGCTATTTCTCCCTCTAACTCTGTTGGTATCTTGGGATGTATTCCATCAGGGCAAAGAGACTTTTTTTTTAGATTACTTAGTGTGGAAACAGGCCCTTCGGCACAACAAGTCCACACCGACCCGCCGAAGCGTAACCCACCCATACCCCTACATTTACCCCTTTACCTAACACTACGGGCAATTTAGCATGGCCAATTCACCTGACTTGCACATCTTTGGAGTGTGGGAGGAAACCGGAGCACCCGGAGGAAACCCACGCAGACACGGGGAGAACGTGCAAACTCCACACAGTCAGTCGCCTGAGGCGGGAATTGAACCCGGGTCTCTGGCGCTGTGAGGCAGCAGTGCTAACCACTGTGCCACCGTGCCGCCCACTTGTCTACCTTTAGCTCCATTAGCTTGCCCAGCTCTAACTCTTTCATGATAACTGTTGTTTCTAGGTCCTCACCTTCCTCAGTCTCCTTATCAATTCCTGGCATGGTCTTCGTATCCTCCACTGTGAAGACTGACTGCTGTGTACTCATATTCCTGAACCCTGCTGGACAGGAATAACTAGGTACAGAACTCTGAGAGGTCTTCGTTGAGTCTTTATTGATGAGACATGGCAGTTACCTGGATAGTGTACATGCAAAACACCTCCAGGCAGCATCAGGTAACTCCCTGCCTGTCCGATGTGCCACTCCCATTCGTATACCTTTGTGGTTTGTGACTTTGAATAGAGACTATCTCTCAGGATTATCTCCATGGCAACAGCAGTTAAAAAGTCTAGTACAGTTCAGCACTTTGTGGTTAAACCACACACCCCTCCCCCCACGCCCCTTTGGCTCCCTCAAGTACCTGACATGCACTTCAGTTTCAGTGGGGCTGTCTATCAGGATTCTGATGTGGAGGAGCCGGGGTTGGGGTGGGATGGACAAAGTTAAAAACCACACAACACCAGGTTATAGTCCAACAGGTTTATTTGGAAATACAAGTTTTTGGAGTGTGCTGTGATTTGTAACTTGATCAGGATTATCTCTGTGGGAACACTTAAGTGCTCCAAAAATTACAGAGGCCATATGTTCCCCACATAACAGGTTCCCCTCCAGTAGTGTAAACTGCTATTCTGGCCCTGTAGATAGCTACTCATTACATTTTATCCCGAATCCCAGCAAGCTTTCTGTTGATCTTTGAAGTTTTTCTAATCTCCTGGTTTCTCCTTGGTTTTTACCAATTTGTGTGCCTTCTATTTCAATTTGACAGACTCCATTATTTCCTTACCCACCCATGGCAGATTACTCCTTTTCCGACAGTCCTTCCTTTTCACTGATATATGTTTTTACTGAGCACTTTGAAAAATTGCTTTGATATTCCTCCACTGTCTGTCAACTGTCCCACCCTAAAGTCTTTGCTTCCAGTCTATATTAGCCAACTCCTGCCTCATCCCATTGTAGTCTCCTTTGTTTAAGCACAGGATCTTGGGATTGGATTTAATCTTCCCACTTTCCATCTGTGTTCTAAATTCAACCAGACTTCTCAGGTCTTTTATCAGATTACGAGGTGAGGCGGTGTTTTGGTTTCATTGTCAAAGACCTTGGCTTTGTAGTAAAGTATAGGATAGATATTCCCAACGGAGTATTCTGGACGCTGTGAATGTCCTACACAGTCGAAAACCGTAAATCACTGTCTCCCCTCAGTGTAAAATTGCAAAATCATTATCTCCTACTCGCTTCCTCACTATCTAAGTTTGGAACGCTAATCCACCTGAGTATCCTGCATTTTCTGAAGGTGGTGAGTTTTGGATTCAGCTTTCCAGTTTTACCGTAAGAAGATAACCCTTGGGCACAGGAGAGGCAATGCAGCCCTTCGAACCAGCTCCACCATTTAATACAATGATGACTGAGCTCACCTCGCTCTCAGCTGGATTTTCCCGCCTGCCCTCTCTCACCCTTCAACTCATTGCAAATGAAACATCTGTATCTTTTCATTAAGTTTGCTCATTGCCCTGGCATCCACTGCATTTTGAATAGGAAATTCCAGATTCAGAACGCATTGAGATAAGTACATTCTTCTTCATGAGAATAGAATAGAGTCCCTATAGTGCAGAAACAGGGTGTTCACCCATCGAGTCCACACCAACCCTATAGGTGAGCATCCCATTTAGACCCATCCATTCCCTGTAACCCTGCATTTCCTGTTGTTAATTGTCTAACTGGCACATGCGTGGACCCTGTGGGCAATTTAGTATGGCCAATCCATCAAACCTGCACATCTTTGGACTGTGGAAAGAAACCGGAGCACCCAGAGGAAACCCACGCAGACATAGGAAGAATGTGTAAACTCCACACAGTCGCCTAAGGCTAGAATCAAACCCGGCTCTCTGACGCTGTGAGGCAGCAGTGCTAGCCACTGAGCCACCTCTCTTAAACTTTGCTGCCCCTTATTAACCTCCCCACCCCGCAATTGGCTGAATGTATATTCCTTACGTCAGAACTCAGGTTGTCTAAGCAGATGTCTCAGTAAAACCCAGTGACAGCCCACATGTCCTGTGTGTCTGAATGGGGATCCAACACCCTCTAGCCCACAATTTTCATTCACTTTCCAGAGGCTTCATGGGGACAACAACTCCCACAATCCCTGAGGCAGGGACCACACGTGTGGGGAAACCCGGCATTGCACATGTACGGAATGTGGGCGTGTTCTGGAGCATTTGTTTTGGGTAACTAGCAGAAAGCATTTCACACTGATTGGCTGGAGAAGGGACGCATCTACTTATAGTATTGATCGGTTTGGGGGGGGGGTCAATGTGCCATCACACCCACGTGGAACCAAGTTCCATCCCCAACTTGTTGTAACGCTGGAAATCGACCTATGGGGAACGAAGAAGGATCTGACCCATTCTCCCAGACTGAAGGTTCTCTTCTGTCCAGGATCTGACACCTCCCTGTCTGTTTCCTTTTGTTTCATTCTGCTGTTACATTATTGACTTGCAGCAACTGAAGGGAAAGCAAGTGAACCCAGAAAGGGTGCAGAGTCTAACCAGGGGCGGGAAGTGGTGGCATGGATCTGTTTATCAGCAACTCCATGAGAATGGGGAGGGTGTACATTAGGGGTAGCAGAGTCAGAATGGTGGGAGAGAGTAAGTGGGCTGGAGGGTTACAGCTTTGGGGGAAGAAAGGGGAAAAATATTCCAGAGAAATTAGAATTGTCTGTTCTGAATTTCTAATCTGTACATATTCCTTTATACAGGGTGCTAAATGGTGAAGATTTGCAGACTGAAATCTCAAAATCATGTGCAGATCGTGATTAAGTTAACCAGCATTTGAAGAACCAAAGATAGAGACTCACTCGGCCAAAATCATGAACACTCTCCCTCCCAGTATTGTGGGTCTCTCTGCACCAAATGGACTGTGAATGGTTCAAGACAGCAGCTCACTACCATCTTCACACGGGTAACTAGAGATGGGGTTTAAATGCTGGCTGAGCCAGTGATGCCCATATCCTGGAAATGGTTTCTATCTCTAGTTGCTGAAACGCGGTTGATGTTACTGCAGGATGATGAGGAATGCTGAGTGCATCCTCCAGGAGGCAGCACCATCACATTACCCCTGTCTACACCCACACAGTAACACCGCAACGCCACTGAAACAAAAGGCAGTGAAACCAAAGGAGGACTTCGCTGAATTTACCTCGAAGAACTATATCTAAGGGGATTGGAACACAGCAGGAACAGGTGACTGAGCTGGATGGTCAGCTGGTTCCCATTGGTTGGTGGAGCAGGATTGAAAAGCCGAATAGCTGCTTCCTGCTATCTCCCAGGTATGTATATAGCCATGGAGCCCGAGTAGGAAGAAGTAGGCAGGGCAGGGATTCTCCTGGAGATTGCATCAGTTTTCAGTGAGGGAAGGTTTGATGGATTTTATTTAATATTTGTCTTTTACATTTAAAAAAAAAATAAATTTGCAAACCTTGTATTCAGGTTTATCCCAGAATAAAAGTAAAAGAATCGAAACGATCTGAATATAACAGTTTTTGAAATTTCAAACGCCCTGTAAAACAAAATCCTGTCTATTCCCGGAAACCATCACTTCCCAGTTACTCAAACTCCAGGGAAATATTCCCTCTCTGACTGAACCTTTGGTTTGATTTAACTGCTTTTCAGTTCTTGTTCTGTGAGCTGTGAAGCGTTCTTTTTCCCCCCATTTCTCCGACCCAGAAATGTTATCTCACACAGCTGTGCAACCTTCCCACCATCAACATCATCATTACGTCATTTTGCTTTTTGTTACCAGCAGTAAGCCACCCGTGTAACCAATTGAATATTTCCAAACAAGACTCCTTACAGGCAAAGCAAACCATTACAAGTGACAAAGTGAGAAGGGACTAAATCAAGGTAGAGTTGTAGGGAGGGGGCAGCGACAGAGATAAAGCACGTATCCCGTGCGGTGCCCACCTCTGTCTAAAGGCATTGAGAGCATTGATACACACCACATGCTCCTTCTCCAGGGACACCCTGCTGTGTAGCGTTTATCCTCAATCATAGAATAAAATCCCTACAGTGTGGAAGGAGAGCATTGGCCCATCAAATCCCTGTAATACTGCATTTCGCATGGCTGATCCACCTAGTCTACACATTCCTGGACACCATGGACAATGTAGCACGACTGATCCACCTAACCTGCACATCTTTTGACTGTGGGAGGAAACAGAGGACCCACACTATCGTGGGGAGAATGTGGAAACTCCACACAGGCCGTTGACCAAGGCTGGCCTCTGACCTTGTACCTGGTGCTTTGAAGCAGAGGTGCTTCAATCCCAATATAAATCAAAACAGATAATTCCTGCTCATTGTCACATTGCTGTTTGTGTAGCCTTGTGCTCAGAGAGACATCCTGAGGTTCAGAAATGGGATTATAAATTCAGTCAACTCCAGCCCAGTTAATGTGGCTAACACCAACAACAACATCAATATTCCAACAGTGTCATCATATACATGGTCCGGTCCTGACTCTGATTAACAGTAACTGCAGAATCAGAGTCCTGCAGTGATGTGTGAACTCTACCCCACACGGAGCAGAGGGATGACCACTTCCCTGTGTGCACTCACTGGTCTCTCAGTCATGTTGAAGATGCAGCAAATCCCTTGTCACACTGAGAGGTAAACAACTCCTACCCAGTATGAACCCTCTGGTGTATCAGCAGGAGGGATGAATCACTGAAACCCTTTTCACACACTGAGCATCTGAATGGTCTTTCCCCAGATTGGGCTCACTGGGGTCTCAGCAGATCAGAAGACTGGCCGAATCCTTTCCCACACGTGGAGCAGGTGAATGGCCTCTCCCCGGTGGGAATGCACTGATGTCTCTGCAGGAGAGAGATTTGAATGAATCCTTTCTAACACATGGAGCAGGTGAAGAGTCTAAATCCTCTGGGCCCTCTCTGGTGCCTCAGCAGATTGCAAGAGTGAGTAAATCCCTTCCCATACATGGGGCAGGTGACCAGCCTCTTCCCAGTGTGACTGTGTCAGTGAGTGTCCCACTGGGAGGGGTAAGTGAATTCGTTCCCACAGTCCCCACGTTTACACAACCTCACCCTGGTCCCGTCATAATGGTGTCTTCCCAGATCACATGACCAGTTAAATCCTCAACCACATGCACAACACGAATGGTTTCTCTGGGCTGGGAATGCTGCTTTCCCCTTCCATATTATGTATAATGTTCGGGACCTGCGAAACTGGGTGCGTTAAATGTGATGTTAAAGCTGAGTTTCCCATCTGTGAACTCTCTCTCTGTAAAACAAGTTTATCTCCTTCATTACTACAGCTCCCAACACCTGCTCTCCCTTTAGTTCTCCTGAAATTCTAAATTTGGACTAATGCAATAATGTGGCTTTCTCTCACTTGTTTCTGAAAGTAAATTAGGATGATTTTGAATAACGACTTTACTAGCCAAACTCATTCCTACTCTATCATATACGACTTTTAACCCATGGGAAATGTGTTACCAGCTTTGATAACCGTTATAATGCTCTGACCACTTCTATGGAGTCTGTATAAGTTGATTCTAACAATTATCAATAGATCGTATCTAAACAGGATGCCCACACAACAGTAGGCGCTCTGACACTCAATGCCTGTAAGTTATTTTTCTTAAAGCCCCACATGTGTCTGGCAATCTGGCAATACAATTGAAGATAGTTTATACAGTAACCTTACAGTCTTAGTTGCCAATTCCAATCCATGAAGCAGTCAGTAACATTCCCCAGTGAATTGAATTCTATTAGCAGCTTTCTCCTGTCAGGAGAGATTGAGGAGCATGAAGCTGTCTTCTCTGGAGGACTGAAATATGAAACACTTGAAATGAACAAAATTCTTCAAGAGCTCAATAGGATAGATATAGGACGATGTGCACCCTGGCTGATATGTCTTGAATGAAATAAGCACTAACTGCGGTGTCTTTACCCAGCATCCCCTTTAGCTGCATAAATGTTCAAGATTTATTTGCTGCTCTAATTCCACTCTCTTATTGAATCCCATTTGTAATGTTGGTTGCCGTGCAAATTGGTAACATTTGATTCAATCTATCCTGAAACCTCTCTGTATCTGTGTCTCGCTTTTGTTCACCAAGACCCTCATTCAGTCTGACCTCTTTACAAACCCTGCCCTGATATTTCCCTAGAGGGCTCAGAAATTAAATGTCCACAGAATTGTTACTGCACAAAAGGAGGCTGATTGGCTCATCAGCTCTCCAAAAGATCACCTCACCGAATGCTATTCTTCTACCTTTACCCCATAAACCTTCCCATTCGTCCTCTTCCAATAACTGTTCTGTTCAATTCTATTCTCTTCATTATACCTGGCTCCAATTGTACTCTTTGGCAGTGCATTCCTGACCATAAACTTTCTCTGCATGAAAACACTTTGTATCATGTTACATGTGCTTCTTTTGTCAATCCCTTGACATCGGTGCCTCCTCATTATTGATTCTTTCATGAAAGAGAGCAGTTTCTCCTGGTCTACTCTCAATAGATCCCTTTTGGAGGTATCTTTACCCAATATCCCTCGGGATGGTGAATATCATCTCTCGCGGTCACAGGAGACCAGTGCGAGACTGTTGCTTTCACTGTGCGGCTGGGTTCAGGACACCATCCAGCCTCACTGTACTCCAGCGAATACACACTGGGGAGAGACCATTCACTTGCTCTGAGTATCGGAAGCAATTCGCTCAGATATCCAGCTTGGTGAAACACCGGCAAATTCACAAGTAACCACAGCGATTGGATTTATTTTGTTTGTTCATGGGATCACGGCATCACTTGCTGGGGCAGCATTTGTCATCCATTCTGACTGCCAAGAAGATGGTCCAGGGTCAACCCCATTATTCAGGGTCTGGATTCACATGTAGGCTGGTCAAGGTCAGAATTAACACAGTTTCCGAGACCAGTGACATGAAGAGTTGATTTCTGGCCTATTTTTTATGTGATGATAATGAATCATTTTTGCAGTTGAATTAAAAGTGAAAGACCAAAATGTGTTTTATTCTGATTGAGCACGTCCTCCTGTTTTCTCAGTTGTTATTGACAGTCTCATTCCCCTCGCACCAGAACCTGTTCCAGAGAGTGTTACAGAAAAGGCAGAATGGTCAGCTGCAGCTGGTCACCTGACTGATCACTGGTCCCGAAAGGTTCACTCTCCACAGATGCTGCCAGACCTGCTGAAATTTTTTTTTTTAAATTTCTGATTTCCCAGCATTTGCAGATGGTTAGTTTTTCAATATTCATCTTGTCTGTTGCAGAGGAGTTTATTGATGAATTTAGAGAGTTTTGAATGGCAGAGCAGAGTTGAGGGGCTGAATGTCCACCTCCCCTTCCAGTGAAAGTTGTCCATCTGCAGCTTGTGTCAACATTTCCCCTCGCTGCTCACTTCACATCCATGTCTAACACACTGTTACTGACTGAGCAAACCTCCTGTGTTTGAGCTGAAACCTGCTAATGTTCAGTGTGCCTCTCCTGCCACCCAGGTTTAACTCTCATCGTGGAATGTTGTCCCGTATTACTGCGGGAATGCCCACAATGGACTCAGCCTGGAGTCTGTATCCCATGGGATCCACAAACCCGGTTTATTTCCTCCTTCCTCTTTCATTCTGGCTATTGAACTCTCGGTTTCAATCCAATCTCCTGTCATGCTCTTCAACATGCCCATGTGGGTGGACTAGAGGAAGCTGGGATTTAATGATAGGAAGTGGGGATTAGGCGGAAGTACGAGGAGCGGTGACAGCAAAGACAGTACTCATTGTAACGGCAGAGTTTCTCCATGACCCAGTGAGTGGTGAGGCACCTGAGTTTGTGGGGGAGACAGATTCAATCAGGGATTTGGTAAGACACTCAGACATTGACCTGTCCATCTGATTGTTAACTCAGACAGAAAGAAAGATGCACATTTAGATAGCACCTTTGATGACCTGGGGCAATAAAACATGCTTCCATCCCAATGATTTCAACCACAAATCTCTGAAAACACAGGCACAAAGATTAGATTAGATTAGATTAGATTAGATTAGATTACAGTGTGGAAACAGGCCCTTCGGCCCAACAAAGCCACACCGACCCGCCGAAGCGAAACCCACCCATACCCCTACATTTACCCCTTACCTAACACTGTGGGCAATTTAGCATGGCCAATTCACCTGACCCTGCACATCTTTCTTGTACCAGGTTGTCTCTCAGTCTCCTCTTGAGAAAAGAGTTTTAAGCTGTTTAGCCTTTCCTGGTGATTATAACCTCTGTGTTCCTCTAAGATTTGTGACTGAACCTTTATTTTACTGTTCCTTGTGAGTGATGCCAGCAGCAGAAACAGTTCCTGACCTGTCCGGGTTTTGATTGGAGTATTTGTATTTAAAAAATCATTCTCACCCTCACGTACAGTGTGAAATTGCTGTAAAACAGAAGGAAAGGATTGATTGAGAACCCACAGAAACACAAAGGCAGCGTGTGTACCTGAGCTGAATGAACCTGGCATGAGGAAAACGTGACAACAATCACAACTAGTTAGAGTCACAGAATCCCGTAGGTGCAGAAAGAGGCTATTCGATCCATCGAGCCTGCAATGAACTGCTCTCCCACCCTACCTCCATAACCTCTCATTTACCATGGCTAACCCAACCCGCTAAACCTGCACACTACAGGCCATGTTAGCACAGCCAATAGAGCAAACCTGCACATCTGTGGGAGGGTCACAGATTACATCCAAATGCTTGAAATTGTGGATGGAGCCTCACGAATATTTGACTCTGATACAAATGCTCTGTTTTTAAAAATAAAAGCTGGGGGAAACTGCAACCAGAAAGATTTCCACTTATCTCTGGAGGAAGAGAATTCAAAACTCGTGCCATTGACCCAGGGAACACAGTGAAGTCACAGAGGTCTGGGAACCATCAGAAATGTGCGGCACGGTGGCACAGTGGTTAGCACTGCTGCTTCACAGCGCCTGAGACCCGGGTTCAATTCCCGCCTCAGGCGACTGACTGTGTGGAGTTTGCACATTCTCCCCGTGTCTGCGTGGGTTTCCTCCGGGTGCTCCGGTTTCCTCCCACAGTCCAAAGATGTGCAGGTCAGGTGAATTGGCCATGCTAAATTGCCCGTAGTGTTAGGTAAGGGGTAAATGTAGGGGTATGGGTGGGTTGCGCTTCGGCGGGTCGGTGTGGACATGTTGGGCCGAAGGGCCTGTTTCCACACTGTAATGTAATCTAATCTAATGTAATCTAAAAAAAAATGTAACAGGTTGTGAGCAAGGTGGGGGTGAGACAAGGACAAAAAGACAGTCTGTCACACAGGGGAAGGCAGGAGAGATTAAACAGCAGAAATGGTAGTCCCTCAAGGCCACAGGGAATAGAGTTCGGGATGGGATCGAAACTAGGAAACAAGGAGTGCAGCTGTCAAAGAAATACATTGAAAAACAGATAATAAGAACATAGAGGGCAGAGTTCACAGTCTGAAATTGTTGCTGTCAATGGTGAGTACAGAATGCTGTAAAGCCTGGATAGTTCTATTACAGCCAACACATACAGGAAGGGCCAAGTGGCCGAGGTCTGTGCTGCAACTTTCTGATAAATTTATTCCGACATATCAAGTCTGATGATGCTCATAAATTCTCAAATTCGACTTGAGTTTAATATGCTGGAGAAATGTCAAATAAATCACATTGATCCCATTCTGCAGACTTTAGTCCGCAGCCCTGCATGTTCCAGCATCTCAGTTACATCCATAACCTTTTGTCCTAATGTGATGCTGGTTACTGCCTCTGCCACCCCATCAGTGAGTTCCTGCTCCTCACCATCTCCGAGTGAAATGAAGTCTCCCCTCCCCTTCTTTCTGAGAATTAGTTTCAATCTAAAACCTTCAGTTTCTGACCTCTCTGTTAATGAATAGCTCCTCCCTATCCACTCGATCTAGATTCTTCAGCATTTTATCACTTCAATTAAATCTCAGCTCATCCTCCTCAGAAATCATCCCCAGTCTATCTAACTTTTCCTCAGAGCAGACATTTCCAATCGGAGAAATATTCTGATCAATCTCCTCTCTGGTGTGATCACATCAACCCTGGAATGTGGGGATCAGAAATGTGTGCAGTACTTTAGCTGTGGTCAAACGAGTGTTCCTGACATTTCCCGTGTCACCTCCGTGTTCTTGTGGTTGTCGCTCAGACAAGAAGTGTCTTGGATTTCCCACATGGAACTGGATATGCACTCCATGAGGCTGGGATTCCCTACCATGTGTTTATTTGTTAACTAATCCTAAATTAACTTCAGATTAAAACAAGATTATCAGCTACCCACCAATCAACTTCTTCCATTATACTGAAGTCACCTTACTTGTTAAAAATTTCTTTAAAATTATTACTATCTAAACACAACAGGCTTTAATTTGCTGATCAAGTATTCAGATGTCTCCACTGTTACAATCACTTGAAGATTATCTTTACCTTCAGCTACATTTGGTCAATTGAATACTGATTGTAAATATATGAATATCAAAAGGACTTGAGTTTTATGATGATTAATCCAGTCTGACGTTCTTGTTGGTTAATATCTTGAAGAGAACTGTCCTCAGAACTCCAGCTGTGCTCTGACTTCATTGACAACAGTCCATGGCTGGACTGCAGATCTTCGATCTATTCTGTTGTTTCCCGGATTGCTTCACTCTGTCTATCACTTGCTGCTTATGCTGTTTGGAACACAAGTAGTCCTCTTTGGGAACTTCATCAGGTTGACACTTCATTTTTAGGTATTCATGCTGCTTTTACTGTAAATTTTGTTGGAGTATAATTTTACTGCTGTTGGTGGAAGGAAAGAGCTAAACTCTTACACTGTCGGCCCCATACCCAAGAAGCTACATGCAGTATCATGAACACTGAAAGGCCAAGACATGAAATACGAGCAACTCTGTACGATGATGCAGGGTCACAACTGCAGCAAGGGGAGTTTAAGATCCAACCCGACATAGGAGTATGGAAAGAAGCAGCTGATCAGATTGTCTCATTCAGAGTCACAAAGAGACTCTGTGAGACTATTGTACTGTTGGGGGTGAGGATGGAGGAGGTTGGGGAGATGGAGAGCCCTTCAAAAGAAACTAATCTGCCTGAGAGTTATGGGATTGACTTGATTGCCATGCATTTAACAGAAAGCTAATTGAAACTGTTTTTATCCCCGTTAGATAACAAGGCATCAGAAACAAAGCCCAGAATACATGGTTCCGAGATGGATGTCAATAGCCCATCAACATCCAACTCCTGCAATGAATAAAGGAAAATAAAAGTCTCTACCCAGTGTGAATATGCATGTTCAACGATGTTGTGAACATTTCCAAAACTAAGTTCTCTATATGCAAAACTTTATGAACTGCCAAAACCATTGTTCATTACTTGGTGTGAACAAGAGAAAAAAATCCTTCAACTTGTGGTTATGAGTAAATTGACTGGTGTCTCAGCAGAATGGATGCCTGAGTGAATCCCTTCCCACGCACCCCCCCACCATTCCCCACCACACACACACACACACACACAGAGTAGGTGAACAGCTTCTCCCCAGTCTGACTGGTTTGGCCAGTTTCCAGGTGGGATGGGTAAAGAATTCCCTTCTGGCATTCCCCACATTTCCAGAGTCGGTCCCTAGTGTGGCTGCACTGGTGTTTTGCCATTTCAGTTAAATGCTGGCAGACTGTTATACACACCGTTACACCCCCCTCACCTCCCCCACCCCCGAACCCAGTATAAAACAGTAAACATTATCTCCTGCTGTGGAGGGACAGCCTGTGTTGGTCTGAGTAGGAACACTGAGCAGATTTACCTCAATGACAATTTAATTGGTGACCAGAGCAAGTTAAGTAGGTCCAAATAATATGCATTATAGCACAGAGAGAGGCCCATCAAATCCAAGCTGGCTCTCTGCAGCAGAATCTCACATTCTCATTCCCCATACGTACCCCAAACTCTGCAAGTTTATTTCCCTCAGAACTGATCTAATTGTTTTTATCAATTATTCATCTTCTCCTCTGCCTGCACCACCATAATAGGCAGCATGTTCTGCATATTTCCAGCCAATACAGACAGCAGAAACAATGGCTCATCTCCCACTGTCTCAAAGTGGGGGTGGCGTTTTTGCCGGTTTGATGGTGAGTTTGGGGAGGCGCAGTGGTAGTTTGGATCACTGATCTTTACACTGCTGAGGCTAAACGCCAGCTCACAGACACCTCCTCCTCCTTCCCCCTTGACCATGACCCCACTACTTCCCACCACCAAACCATCATCTCCTAGACCATCCATAACCTCATCACCTCAGGAGATCTCCCATCCACCGCCTCCAACCTCATAGTCCCACAACCCCGCACCGCCCGTTTCTACCTCCTGCCCAAAATCCACAAACGTGACTGCCCCGGCCGACCCATTGTCTCAGCCTGCTCCTGCCCCACTGAACTCATCTCTGCATACCTCGACACGGTCCTGTCCCCCTTAGTCCAAGAACTCCCCACTTACATTTGGGATACCACCCAAGCCCTCCACCTCCTACATGATTTGCGCTTCTCCGGCCCCCACCGCCTTATCTTCACCATGGACATCCAGTTGCTATACCCCTCCATCCCCCATCACGAAGGCCTCCAAGCCCTCCACTTCTTCCTTTCCCACCAACCCAACCAGTACCCTCCCGCTGATACCCTCCTTTGACTGACTGAACTGGTCCTCACTCTTAACAACTTCTCCTTCCAATCCTCCCACTTCCTCCAAATCAAAGGAGTAGCCATGGGCACCCGCATGGGCCCCAGCTATACCTGCCTATAGGGAGAGGCTGAACAGTCTGGGTCTGTGTTCCCTGGAGTGTCGGAGGCTGAGGGTTGACCTTATAGAGGTTTACAAAATTTTGAGGGGCATGGATAGGATAAATAGGCAAAGTCTTTTCCCTGGGGAATTTAATCATCAGGTGATAGTGGAGGGCTCCTGATGAAGGACCGTCACTCTGAAAGCTAGTGTGCTTCCAATTAAACCTGTTGGACTATAACCTGCTGGTGTGTGATTTTTAAATTTGTACACCCCAGTCCAACACGGGCATTTCCAAATCACAATTTTTCCGTGAGTTTGTTATCATTCCCCCTATTAATGAAGCCGAGCATCCCACATGTTTTCCTCAAAACAATTTATGTTCTCTCTCCATTAATGATATGTACACTTTGTTCCCCATTCCTGCTGTCCTGCTTTCTGTATCTGTGCCATTCAAATTATATATTCCCTTTCTACATTGCTTCTCTCAAAATGCATCAACTTACTGTATGTTCTAAAGAAGAGACATATTCCATTCAAAATATTATCTCTCGTTCCACGCATTCTACCCCCTGGAAAACAGAACAGCACAGCACAGGAATAATCGGCACACCATGTCTGTACGGATCATGATGCTATTCCAAACTAATGCAATCTCCCTGTATATGATCCATATCCCTGACAACCCATGCCTGCTTATGTGTCTGTCCAAATGCCTCTTGAACGTTGTGATTGCTTCTGCTTTTACTAACTCCCAGGGAGTACATTCTAGTCACTGACCACCTTCTGCTCAAGAAATTTGTCTGACACAGCTTCCTTTAAACTTGCAAATATGTTGTTAGAAATGCTCAGCAGGTCATGCAGCATCTGTGAAGAAAACTCAGTTAATGTTTCGGTTCTGGTCACCCTTCAACAGAAACGTTAACTCTGATTTCTCTTCAGAGATGCTGATAGAACTGCTGAGTTTTTTTCCAGAAACTTCTGTTTTTCTTTCTGGTTTACAGCATCTGCTGTTCTTTCGGTTTTCATTTCCTTTGAACTTCCCCCTCTCCCCTTAAACCTATGGCCTCTAGAATTTATCATTTCCACCATGGAAAAAGATTCAGATTATTCACTCTGTCTGTGCCTCTCGGATTATTCCGCAACCACTGACTTTCCAAAGACAGCAATTCAAGATTTTCCAACCTCTCCCAATCCAGGCAACATCCTGGTAAACCTGTTTCCACCCTCTCCAAAGCCTCCACATCCTCCTTATAACGTGGTGATCCAAACAGCACAAAATACTGCAAAGGTGGCCTAATGACAGTTTTATATTCATTCCCCTGACAGAAGAAAGCTTTATTCCTGATGAAGGGCTCTTGCCCGAAACGTTGATTTTACTGCTCCTCGGATGCTGCCTGAACTGCTGTGCTCTTCCAGCACCACTAATCTAGAAGAAGGCAAGCCTGCCATCCAGCTCCTTCACCACATTCCGGGAGCTGTGAACCTGCACCTGAAGATCCCTCTGTATCCCAATGCTGATCAGGGCCCTTCCGTTTAGTGCATACATTCCTCTTACAATGAGCCTCCCAAAATGTATCATCTCACACTTATCTGAATAAAAATCTATCTGCAATTTCTCCACATAACCTTCCAACTGCCCTCTTCCTTGCTGTATCCTTCGACAACATTCTTCATGATTCACAACTTCGTGAGTTTGTACAATCTACAAACTTGCTAATTAAATCATTTACATTTTCAAACTAATCATTTATATATTACAAACAACAGATGTCCCAGTTCTGATCCTTGTGGAACAGCACTAGCCACAGACCTCCAGCTGGCAACTTGCCCCAGTACAACTGTTGCTGGGAGAAATATCAAAGAGGAGCCTTCAGTTCTGTGCTGTGCAGCACGACCGACGTTTATTCAGAGCTCCTTACTAATGCATGATGGGAGAGTTCCCTCTCTGGCTCCCCCAGCCAAGTCCAGCGTTTTGCTGCATTTCCTTCATACGTTCCAGTAATATATACCCCCTGACCCAATCTCCTGGGTTTGGGATGTCAGCTTGGAGGTTTCTCTGCTCCCTTTTCCAATTTCTGATTCTCTACCGTTCTGCAACTTCACCTCTCAGCTCATGCATTTGCTTAGCCAGTTCGTTCACAAATTGTTTAACCCTATCCTTACCATTGCACATCTTGTGCTCTCCCACTGCCACACCCTCTGGCAGCTGCATAGTCCATACAATTCAAAGGTGAACAGCCCCGTTCCCTTTGCTGGGGTTGCCCTCAGTTTCATTGGGATGATGGGGAGTACTCTAACCCATCCCTGCCTGTCTCTGTCAGGGCCTTAGTCAGACTAGCTGTCAGTGTCTGCTTCATTCCTTCCGCTTTACCTGAGCTCTGGGGGTTGTGTGGGAGATGGGATTTCTGTTCAGTAACAAACAGGGCACATATGTGTTTAACTACGTGTCCCTTGGTCAGAATCTGCAGGAGAATGCTTCCACCCACTGCGTAAACCTATTTATTAAGATCCAGCAGGATTTCCTTCCCTGGGCTTGGGATGGAGGTGTATGTAAAATCCATCTTAATTATTCCCATCTCCTTCTGGGTCTCAGCTGCTCGATCCACTTTATCCTGATTGATTTCTCTGGCTCACACAGTGTACAGACTACACACCTTCGACAAAACCTCTCCCTGTTCCAGGTCACCCCGGTCGTGGGTCATCTGATATTACATGGTATCCTGCCCAATATGGTTCAGCCCATGATATGTTTTTAATAATGTTTGTCTTATATAGTGTAGTGGCACTGCTGGATCATCCAGACTCTGCCGTGTCCTATTATTGCCCCACCCTTTTCCTGTTCCTGTTTCTCCAGTTGTGTGACTGTTTATAAGAATGTCTTTAAACTTTCCTTTCATGCTTCTGTAGCTACTGTGACTGCCACTTCCTCAAATGTCTGCACTGTTTCAGTCAGTATTTTACCTGCCTTACCCACATACTCACTGCCCTGTTGGTGTGGAGTTTCTACTTTTGTGAGCTTTAATCTTCATCATTGTTGCTTCACTGGGAAATTCAGCTGTTCCACTAACTCTCTGACCTGTTCCTCATGCTCTATGTGGCTCCCAGAGGGTGATGTACCCTCACTGAGTCCAGGCCAACACATGGTCATGAACAATGTCAAAGGCATGCTGTGTACATGTTTCCTCCCTGTCCCCTGGCTAATGCCAGTGCTTCTTTCAGGGCTTTAGATGGCTCTGCCAATTCTGGATATTACTTACAAAATTCCCACAGTAGTTAAACAATCCTAAGGTTTGCCTTATGCCCTTCACGGTGTGCGGGTGGACAGTTTTAATATCATAGTTTTTGGTTCTGCTGGGACTGTCCCATCACGCTTCATGATTTGATCTCCCCAGTATGATATTCCTACCTTCCCAGTTGCACTCTCTGTGAGTTAATTTTAAGCCCAGCCTGGATGACCTGACCCAATACTCTGTTTAATATCCAGAGATGTTCTATCTCACCGACTGAGGTGATAAGGTGTTGGTAAGATCAATGTGACTAACTCCATCAGCCATATACCGGTGGGATATACTGGAATATTGTGGGATCCCTGAGGTAACTGGATCAAGGTGTACTGTTTCCTCAGACAGCTATCCGGCTTCTGTCAATTAGTAAGGGATACTGTCAGTCTGATGATTCTCTGCTGCTCTCAATCTGTCACTGTCACAATTACAACCTCCTCAGCCCCAGCTTTAAAGGGATCCTGTTTGTGTGGGGAGTGAGAGGGTCCTCGATCTTTACAGGATCTACAGATAATAACCCACATTCCTGTTTGGGTTACCCACACCGCTGAGTGGGTCTTAGCTGTAACTCCCAAGATTCCCTGACTGTCCCACTCTCCCTGCAATTCAGCTACTTTGGTGATGTCGCCTCTTATTTTTTTCCTGTCCCATTACTGGCTGGAGCGTCCCTATGTCATAGTCCAGGTCTCTACATCAATAGTTGCTCCTAATTGTTCCAAAATGGCAACTACCAGAATGGTCCTTTCCTCAGTTTCACACTCCCATATCTGAATGTATTTTGTCATATTCCTGATTCACATCGGGACAGGTTCCTCCAGCTTCATCCAGCTTCCTCAGTTCCCACTCCGACTGCTCTCATTTTAGTAATTGAGAGGGTAAGGGGTAAATCCATATCGGTAACTGATATAGATGCTCCTGTGTTAACATCATGTGTTGCTGGAGCCCTAACAGCGTGTCAATAAATATTCATGGGCTATGCATATGCACACGTGAACACAGGCCACACACAATGTGAACACCTATCTCCCTCTCTCTGCCTACGTTCCTTGTCTATATGCCCTTTTCTGCTTCCCTTGCAACATTGCGAGTCTGGTTCCCCTCCCTGTACTGCAGCTATTCCCTTGTGTTTCTGAGTTTGCTTCAGCTCTCATGGCCCAATTCAGAATTTGTTTAGAATTATCTCCCACTGGGAGTCCCATGTTTATATTTACAGTTACATGGGGTTTCATGTCATCTTTTAAATACATCAAACAAATTTCATCATCACAGATTGAGGTTTGGTAATCCCGTGTTCCTTATACACCTCAAGCTTCCTCTCTGTACGATCCTCGATATTACCCCTGGGCCCTGAGTCACTCAGGTTATTTTAGCCCATTCAGCCTGTCCCCTCCCCAGTGTGTCCCTGTAATATCTGTAAATGCCTGGAGCCACTGATCGGCTGTGCACTGGGGGGAACCGGCTCCCACCCCCACCCTCTCATTGCAGGGACAGGTTCTGCTGTACACGTTAGGGCAGCTTGGCCTGAAAGGATTTGACCTGACATCCTCATCAGTGAGATTGCGCACTTCAATTAATTCATCCATATTCTCCCAATAAGACCCATTATAACAATTTCTCTATCAGGCTGGGTGTTCATTCACCAATATCTGTCATTCAGCCAGGTAAACGGTTCGGGTTTGGTTTCTGTCAGTTCCCTTTGTTGCACCCTCCTGTCTGTCCAAGTTTGAGTTTTGATGGTCGGCGGTGCCATAGACACGGCCTTCTGGACTTTACAGGGCGGTGGGTCATCCCACCCAACACCGGCCCTCTCTCTATACATACAGTCATAGAGACATAGAGATGTCCAGCATGGAAACAGACCCTTAGGTCCAACTCGTCTCTGCCAACCAGATATCCCTACCCAATCAAGTCCCACCAACCCTTTCCTTTTCATATACCCATCCAAATGCATTTTAAATGTTGCAATTGTACTAGCCTCCACCACTTCCTCTGGCAGCTCATTCCATACACATACCACCCTCTGCATGAAAAAGTAGCCCCTTAGGTCTCTTTTATATCTTTACCCTCTCACCCTAAACCTATGCCCTATAGTTCTGGACTCCCCAACCCCAGGGAAAAGACTTTGCCTATTTATCCTATCCATGCCCCTCAAAATTTTGTAAACCTCTATAAGGTCAACCCTCAGCCTCCGACACTCCAGGGAACACAGACCCAGACTGTTCAGCCTCTCCCTATAGCTCAAATCCTCCAACCCTGCAACATCCTTGTAAATCTTTTCTGAACCCTTTCAAGTTTCACAACATTTTTCCGATAGGAAGGAGACCAGAATTGCACGCAATATTCCAACAGTGGCCTAACCAATGTCCTGTACAACCGCAACATGACCTCCCAACTCCTGTACTCAATACTTTGACCAAGAAAGGAAAGCATACCAAACGCCTTCTTCACTATCCTATCTACCTGCGACTCCACTTTCAAGGAGCTATGAACCTGCACACCAACGTCTCTTTGTGCAGCAACTCTCCCTAGGACCTTATCATTAAGTGAATAAGTCCTGCTCAGAATTGCTTCCCAAAAATGCAGCACCTCGCATTTATCTGAATTAAACTCCATCACCACTTCTCAGCCCATTTGCCCATATCCTGCTGTAATCTGAGGTAACCTTCTTCGCTCTCCATTACACCTCCAATGTTGCTCTTATCTGCAAACTTACTAATTGTACCTCTTATGCTCACACCCAAATCATTTATGTAAATAACAAAAAGTAGAGGACTCAGCATCAATTCCTGTGGCACTCCACTGGTCAGAGGCCTCCAGTCTGATAATCAACCCTCCACCACCACCCTCTGTCTTCTACCTTTGAGCCAGTTCTATATCCAAATGGTTAGTTCTCCCTGTATTCCATGAGATCGAACCTTGCTAATTAGTCTCCCATGGGCAACCTTATTGAATGCCTTACTGAAGTCCATATAGATCACATCTATTGCTCTGCTTTCATCAATCCTCTTTGTTACTTCTTCAAAAAACTCAATCAAGTTTATGAGACATGATTCCCCATGCACAACGCCATGTTGACCATCCCTAATCAGTCCTTGCCTGTGTTGGCTGTAATAGAACTACCTAGGCTTTCCAGCATTCTGTATTCACCGATGAGAGCAATAATTTCAGACTCTGAATTTGGCCTTTTGTGTTATAACCTGTTTTTTCATTGACAGCTGCATGCCATGTTTCCTTATTTGTTTCCCAGCCCTAACTCCATTCCCCGTGGCTTTGAGGCACTACCATTTCTGCTATTTAATCTCTCCTGCCTTCCCCCGTGTGACAGACTGTCATTTTGTCTTTGTCTCACCCCCACCTTCCTCACAACCTGTTACATTTCTGATGGTTCCCAGGCCTCTGTAACTTTTACTGCACCCCCCTGGGACAATGGCACGAGTTTTGAATTCTCTTCCTCCAGAGATAATCGGAAATCTTTCTGGCTGCAGTTTCCCCCCGATTTTATTTTCAAAAACACAGCAATTGCGTCAGTCAAGTATTTGTGAGAATTCATCAACAATTCCAAGCATTTGGATGTAATCTGTGACCCTCCCACAGATGTGCAGGTTTGCTCTACTGGCTGTGCTAACATGGCCTGTAGTGTGCAGGTTAGGTGGGTTGGGTTAGCCATGGTAAATGTGGGGTTATGGGGATAGGGTGGGAGAGCAGATCATTGCAGACTTGATGAGCTGAGCAGCCTCTTTCTGCACCTCAGGGATTCGAACGTGTTGTGATTGTCATCACATTTTCCTGATGCCCGGTTCGTTCAGCTCAGGCACACCTTTGTGTTTCTGTGGGTGCTGACTCACTCCTTTCCTTCTGTTTACATCAATTTCTCACCGTAGGTGAGGCTGAGAATGAATTTGTAAATACAAATATTCCAACCAAAACCACTCACAGGTCAGGACCTGTTTCTGCTGCTGCCGTCACTCACAAGGAACAGGAAAATAAAAGTTCAGTCACGAAACTTACAGGAGCATAGAGGTTATAACCACCAGGAAATGCTGAACAGCTCAAAACGCTTTTCTCAAGAAAAGAGGAGGCTGAGAGACAGCCTTTTACAAGTAGGAAGCTATGTGTTTTTGTGTTCAGAGATCTGATATTGGAATCATTGGGTCTGAAGCATGGTTCACTGCCCCAGGTCATCAAAGTTGCTACCTAAATGTGCATCTTTCTGTCTATCTGTCTGAGTTAACAATCAGATGGACAGGTCAGTGTCTGAGTGTTTTCCCAAATCCCTGATTGAATCTGTCTCCGCCCACAATCTCAGGTGCCTCACCACTCACTGGGTCACAAAGAAACTCTGCCGTTACAATGAGAAATGTCTTTGCTGTCGCCGCTCCTCGTGCTTCCGCCTAATCCCCACTTCCCATCATTAAATCCCAGCTGCCTCTTGTCCACTCACATGGGTATGTTGAAGAGCATGACAGGAGATTGGATTAAACCGAGAGTTCAATAGCCAGAATGAAATAGGAAGAAGGAAATAAACCGGGTTTGTGGATCCCAGGGAATACAGACTCCAGGCTGAACACTTTGTGGGCATTCCTGCAGTAATACGAAACAACATTCCATGATGAGAGTTAAACCCGGGTGGCAGGAGATGGAGCCACTGACCATTAGCAGGTTTAGCTCAAACACAGGAGGTTTGTTCAGTCAGTAACAGTGTGTTAGACATGGAGGTGAAGTGTACAGTGAGGGGAAATGTTGCCACAAGCTGCAGATGGACAACTTTCATTGGAACAGGAGGAGGCCATTCAGCCCTTCAACCCTGCTCTGCCATTCAGGACGATCATGGCTGATTTGTGGCCTAACTTGCAATTTTCAAAACCCTCCAAACTCATCAATAAACTCCTCTGCAACAGACAAGATGAATATGAAAAACTAACCATCTGCAAATGCTGGGAAATCAGACACAAAAACAGACATTGCTGGAGAAATTCAGCAGATTTGGTAGCATCTGTGGAGAGTGAACCTTTGGGGTCAGGTGACCAGCTGCAGCTGACCATTCTGCCTTTTCTGTAACACTCTCTGGAACAGGTTCTGGTGCGAGTGGGATGAGATTGTCAATAACAACTGAGCAAACAGGAGGACATGCTCAATTAGAATAAAACCCATTTTGGAAAAAGTGAGGACTGCAGATGCTGGAGATCAGAGCTGAAAATGTGTTGCTGGAAAACTGCAGCAGGTCAGGCAGCATCCAATGAGCAGGAGAATCGACGTTTCGGGCATAAGCCTGAAGAAGGGCTCATGCCCGAAATGTCAATTCTCCTGCTCCTTGGATGCTGCCTGACCTGCTGCGCTTTTCCAGCAACACGTTTCAGCGCTAAAACCCATTTTGGTCTTGCACTTTTAATTCAACTGCAAACATTATTCATTATCATTTCCAAAATAGGATAATAGACCATAAATCAACTCTTAATGTCACTGGGTCTAGGAAACTGTTACTTCTGACCTGGTCCAGCCGGCATGTGAATCCAGACCCTGAATAATGGGGTTGCCTCTGAACCATCTTCTGGGCAGTTAGAACGTATGACAAATGCTGCCCCAACAAGTGATGCCGTGATCCCATGAACAAACAAAATAAATCCGATCACTGTGGTTACCTGTGAACTCGCCGGTGTTTCATCAAGCTAGATATCTGAGTGAACTGCTTCCCACACTCAGAGCAGGTGAATGGCCTCTCCCTGTTGTGTATTCACTGGAGTACAGTGAGGCTGAATAATGTCCTGAACCCAATCCCAGATTGAGAGCACCTGAATGGTCTCGCACTGCTCTCCTGTGACCGGGAGAGATGTAGTCACTATTCCAGCGTATGGTGGGTAAAGATATCTCCAAAAGGGATCTAGTGAGAGTAGATCAGGACAAACTGTTCATGTGCATGAAAGAATCAATAATGAGGAGGCACCGATGTAAAGGAATTGACAAAAGAAGCACATGGGACATGAGGCAAAATGTTTTCATGTAGAGAATGTTTATGGTCAGGAATGCACTGCCAAAGAGTGTGGTGGAGTCAGGTACAATGAAGAAGATAGAATTGAACAGTCATTGGAAGAGGATGAATGGGAATATTTATGGGGTAAAGGCAGAAGAATAGCATTCAGTGAGGTGATCCTTTGGAGAACTGATGAGCCAATCAGCCTCCTTTTGCACTGTAATAATTCTGTGAACAATTAATTCTGCGCCCTCGAAGGAAATATCAGGGCAGGGTTTGCAAAGAGGTCAGATTGAATGAGGGTCTTGGTGAACAAAAGTGAGACACAGATACAGAAAGGCTTTGGGATAGATTGAATCAAATGTTATCAATTTGCACAGCCACCAACATTACAGCAGTTACAAATAGGAGTGATCAAGAGAGTGGAATAAGAGCAGCAACTAATTCTCAAACATTTATGCAGCTGAGGGGGATGCTGGGTAAAGATACCACAGTTAACGCTTATTTCATTCTAGACACACCAGCTAGGGAGCACATCCTTGCAGTATTTATCCCATCGAGCTCTTGAAGAAGTTTGTTCATTTCAAGTGTTTCCTTTTCGATACTCCAGAGAAGACAGCTTCATGCTCTGCAATCTCTCCTGCCAGGGCAATGCTGCTGTTAGAATTCAATTCACTGCGGTTTGTTACTGGCTGCTTCATGGACTGGAACTGGCAATTGAGACTGTAAGGTCACTGTTTAAATATCTTCAATTGTATAGCCAGATTGCCAGACACATGAGGGGCTTTAAGAAAATAAATCTTAACTTACGGGCATTGAGTGTCCATTGTGTGGGCATCCTGTTTAGATAAAATCTATTGATAATTGTTAGAATTGACTTGCAATGGCTCCGGCAAAGTGGTCAGAGCATTATGGCAACAAACTTCCCCTGGGTTAGAACTCGTACATGATAGAATAGGTGTGGGTCCTTCTTGTAAAGTTATTCAAAATGGTCCTAATTTACTTTCAGAAACGAGTGAGAGAAAGGCACATTACTGAGGTCAATGCATTAGTCCAAAATTAGAAATTCAGGAGGACTGAAGTGAGAGCTGGTGTTGGGAGTTGTAGTAATGATATGGAGAAACTTTTAGTTTTACAAAGAGAAAGCTCCACATGGGAAACTCAGCTTTAACATCACATCAACTACAGGGTCGTCCAATTCCACAGATCCTGATTCTTATCGGTAATATGGAAAGGGAAGCAGCATGCCTAGAACAGAGAAATCATTCCTATGCTCTGCATGCAGTTGAATGTTTAACCGGTCATGTGATTTGCGAAGACACCAATGTGACGGGACCAGGGCTAGGGTATGTAAACGTGGGGACTGTGGGAAGGAATTCGCTTACCCCTCCCAGCAGGACACACACCGACAGTCACACTGGGGAGAGGCCATTCACCTGCCCCACGGATGGGAAGGGATTTACTAAATCTTACAATCTGCTGAAGCACCAGAGAGGGCACAGAGGATATAGACCCTTCACCTGCTCCATGTGTGAGAAATAATTCATTCAAATCTCTCACCTGCAGAGACATCAGTGCATTCACTGGGGAGAGGCCATTCACCTGCTCAGTGTGGGAATGGATCCACTAGGTCCACTGAAATGCTGAATCACTGAGCTCACTCTGGGGAAAGGCCATTCACTTTCTCACAGTGTGGGGAGACATTCACTCAAGTGCACTACCTGCAGTGACCCCAGAGAGCTCACTCTGGGGAAAGGCCATTCACTTGCTCCCAGTGTGTGGGGAGAGATTCACTCAAATGCATCATCCCCCGAGACCCCACTGAGCCCACACACAAGAGAGGCCATTCAGATACTCAGTGTGAGAGGGAATTCAGTGATTCATCCTGCCCCTGAGACCCCAGTCAGCCCACACAGGGGAGAGGCCATTCAGATGCTCAGTGTGGGAGAGAGGATTCAGTTATTCATCCTGTCCCCTGAGACCCCAGCGCGTTCACACTGGGTAGGATCGTCTCTGCGTGACAAGGGATTTGCTGAGTCTTCAACACGACTCAGAGCCCAGTGAGTGGACACAGGAAAGTGGTCGTCCACCTGTTCCATGTGGGGTAGAGTTCACACATCACTGCAGGACTCTGATTCTGGAGTTACTGTTCATCAGCGTCAGAACTGGACCTTGTACAAGATGGCACTGTTGGAGTATTGATGTGTGGTTGTTAATCACATTAACTGGGCTGTAGTTGACTGAATTTATATTGCCACTTTCTGAATTTTGGGATGTCTCTTTGGGCAGTAAGTCTCCACAAACAGCAATGTGACAGTGAGCAGGGATCATCTATTTTGATTTAAATTGTGATTGTAGCACTGCTGTTTCACAGCATCAGGTACAAGGTTGGAGTCCAGCCTTGGTCAACAGCCTGTGTGGAGTTCCCACATTCTCCCCATGATAGTGTAGGTCCCCTCCAGGTGCTCCGGTTTCCTCCCACGGGGGTAAAGATGTGCAGGTTAGGTGGATCAGTCGTGCTAAATTGCCCACAGTGTCGAGGATTGTGTAGACTAGTGGATCAGCCATGGGAAATGCAGGGTTACTCTGGATTGGTCTGGGTGGGATGCTCTTCCGATGGTTGGTGGGATTTGATGGGCCAATGCTCTCCTTCCACACTATAGGGATTCAGTATTCTATGATTGAGGATAAAGGCTACACAGCAGGGTGTCCTTGGAGAAGGAGCATGTGGTGTGTATCAATGCTCTCAATGCCTTTAGATAGAGGTGGGCACCCTTTTATCTCCAGCCCTGCCCCCTCACCCCCAACTCTACTTTGATTTCGTCCTTCCCCACTCTGCCACTTGTAATGGTTTGCTTTGCCCATAATGGGCTTTGTTTATAAATATTCAATTGGTTATTCAGGTGGTTTACTGCTATAATGGCGTAATGATGATTTTGATGGTGGGAAGGTTGCTGTGATAACACTTCTAGGTCGGAGAAATGGGGAATAAAGAAAGCTTCAAAGCTCACAGAACGGGAACTGAAAAGCAGTTAAATCAAACCAAAGGTTCCGCCGGGGGGGGGGGGGGGGGGGGGGGGGGGGGGGGGGGGGGGGGGGGATATCTCCCTGGAATTTGAGTAACTGGAAAGTGATGGTGTCCGGGAGTCGTTGGGATTTTGTTTTATATGGCGTTGAAATTTTAAAACTGTTATATTCAGATCGTTTTGTTTCTTTTCTTTTCGTTTCATTTATCGTGGAATAAACTCTTAAATGTTTTAAAACCAAATTTACAAACTTTGCATTAAAGACAAATGTTAAATAAAGTCCATGAAACCATCCCTCACTGAAAACTGATGTGGAAGTGCAATCTCCTGGAGAGTCCCTGTCCTGCCTACTCCTTCCTACCCAGGCTCCATGGTTATATACAGAGCTGGGAGATAGGGGCAGGAGGGGGGCTTTCGGCTTTTCAATCCTGCACCACCATTCAATGGGAAACAGCTGACCATCCAGCTCAGTCTCCTGTTTCTGCTGTGTTCCAATCCCCTTTGATGCCTTTACCTTTAAGAACTATACCTAAGTCCTCCTTTAGCTTCATTGCCTTTTGTTCCAGTGCCGTTGCTGAGTTACTGTGTGGGTATAGGCAGGGGTAATGTGATGGTTCTGCCTCCTGAAGCATGCACTCAGCGTCCCTCATCATCCTGCAGTTACAATCAGGTTTCAGTAAATAGAGATAGAAACCGTTTCCAGGATATGGGCATCACTGGCTCAACCAGCATTTATTCCCCATCTCTAGTTGCCTTGAGAAGATGGTAGTGAGCTGCTGTCTCGAACCAATCGCAGTCCATTTGGTGCTGATAGACTGACAATGCTGTGAGGGAGAGTGTTGCAGGACTTTGGCCAATTGACTCTCAGTCTTTGGTTCGTCAAATGCTGGTTAACTTAATCACAATCTGCACATGATTTTGAGATTTCAGTCTGTGAATCTTCACCATCTAGCACCCTATATAAAGGAATATGTACAGGTTAGAAATTCAGAACAGACATTTTTAGTTTCCCAGTCTTTCTCTAAAGCTGTAACTCTGCAGCCCACTTATTCTCTCCCTCCATTCTGACTCTGCTACCCCTAATGTACACCCTCCCCATTCTCATGGAGTTGCTGATAAACAGATCCATGCCACCACTTCCCGCCCCTGGTTAGACTCTGCACCCTTTCTGGGTTCACTTCCTTTCCCTTCAGTTGCTGCAAGTCAATAATGTAACAGCAGAATGAAACAAAAGGAAACAGACAGGGAGGTGGCAGATCCTGGACAGAACAGGAAACTTCAGTCTGGGAGAATGGGTTAGATCATCCTTGGTTTCCCATTGGTCGATTCCCAGCATTATGAGGCATTGGGGATGGAACTTGGTCCCACGTGGGTGTGGTGACACCTTAATTCCCCGGCAGATCAATACTAAAAGCTGATATGTTACTCCTCCAGCCAATCACAGTGTGAAGTACTTTCCACTAGGTACGCCAAAGCACATGCTCCAAAGCCCACCCACATTCTGCACATGGACAGTGCCGGGTTTCCCCACTCACGTGTGGTCCCTGCTTCAGGGATTGTTGGAGTTGTAGTCCCCAGGAAGCTACTTGAGCCCTGTCTCTGGAAAGTGAATGAAAAGTGTGGGCTGGAGGGTGTTGTCTATCAAACCCCATTCAGACACACAGGACATATGGGCTGTCATTGGGTTTCACTGAGACATTCGTTTCCACGACCTGATTTCTGACGTGAGGAATATAGATTCAGCAAATTGGGTGATAGAGAGGTTAATAAGGAGGAGCAGATTTTAAGCAGAGGTAGCTGAGTGGTTAACATTGCTGCCTCACAACGTCAGCGATCTGGGTTTGATTCCAGCCTTAGGCGACTGTGTGGAGTTTACACATTCCCCCCCATGTCTGTACGAGTTTCCAGCCGTGCTCCAGTTTCCTCCCATAGCCCAAATATGTGCAGATTAGGTGGATTGCCCATGCTAAATTGCCCAGTTTCCATGCATGTGCTGGTTAGGCAATTAGCCATGGGAAATGCAGGGTTACAGGGAATGGGTGGGTCTGAATGGGATGCTCATCATAGGGTTGGTGTGGACTCTGCACTATAGGGACTCTATTGTATTCTCATGAAGGAGAATGTACCTATCTCAATGTGTTGTGAATCTGTGGAATTCCCTATTCAAAATGCGGTGGATGCCA
Source organism: Chiloscyllium plagiosum (assembly GCF_037043375.1). Lineage (NCBI taxonomy): Eukaryota > Metazoa > Chordata > Chondrichthyes > Orectolobiformes > Hemiscylliidae > Chiloscyllium > Chiloscyllium plagiosum. The sequence continues at coordinate 60,625,814 of NW_028270183.1, read as the reverse complement.
GGTCAATGAGCAAATTTAATGAAGAGATACAGATTTTTAATTTGCAATGAGTTGAAGGGTGAGAGGGAGCAGGCAAGAAAATCCAGCTGAGACCGAGGTGAGCTCAGTCATCATGGTATTAAATAGTGGAGCTGGTTCTCCTGTGCCCAGTGCTTATCTTCTTACGTTAATAACTGGAAAGCTGAATCCAAAAATCACCACCTTCGCCAAAAGAGATTTGCGGGAAAAGTAGGATAGTCAGGGGGATTAGCATTTCAAACTTAGAAGATGAGGAAGCGTGTAGGAGATAATGATTTTGCAATTTTAAACTGAGGGGACACAGTGATTTATGGTTTTAGATTGTGTAGTACACTCACACCATCCAGAATACTCTGTTGTGAATATCTATCCTGTACTTTATTACAAAGCCAAGGTCTTTGACAATGAAAACCAAAACACCCAGGTAACATCATCTCACCTCGTAATCTGATAAAAGACTTGTGATAAGTATGGTCAAATTTAGAATACAGTTGGAAAGCGGGAAGATTAAATCCAATCCAGATCCTGTGCTTAAACAATGGAGACTACAATAGGATGAGGCAGGAGTTGGCTAATGTAGACTGGAAGCAAAGACTTTACGGTGGGACAGTTGACGGACAGTGGAGGAATATCAAAGAATTTTTCAAACTGCTCAGCAAAAGTATATATCAGTGAAAAGGAAGAACTGTAAGAAAAGGAGTAATCTGCCATTGATGGCTAAGGAAATAAGGGAGTCTATCAAATTGAAATAGAAAGCATACAAATTGGCAAAGACCAAGGAGAAACTAGGAGATGAGAAAAACTTTAAAGATCAACAGAAAGCTTGATGGGATTGGGGGAGAAAAGTGATGAGCAGCTATCCCCAGGGACAGAATAACAGTTTACACGGCTAGAGGGGAACCTATTGTATGGGGAACATATGGCCTCTGTAACTGTTGAAGCGCTTAACTGTTACTACAGAGATAATCCTGATCAAGTTAAAACTCACAGCACACTCCTAAAGCCTGTACTTCCAAATAAACCTGTTGGACTAGGATCACCTGGTGATGTGTGGTTTTTAACTTTGCCCACCCCGCTCCAACACCGGCTCTTCCTCATCAGAATCCTGACAGACAGCCCCACTGAAACTGAAGCGCCTGTCAGATACCTGACTGAGCCACAGGGGTGTGGGGGAGGGGCATGTGGTTTAACCACAAAGTGTTGAGCTGAACTCGATTTTCTAATTGCCGTTGCCATGGAGATAATATTGAGAGACAGCGTCCATTCAAAACCACAAACCACAAAGGTATAAGAATTGGAGTGGCACATCGGACAGGCGGGGAGTTACCTGATGCTGCCAGGAGGTGTTCTGCATGTACACTATCCAGGGAACTGCCATGTCTCATCAATAAAGACTCAAAGAAGACCTCTCAGAGTTCTGTGCCTAGTTATTGCTATCCAGCAGGGTTCAGGAATATGAGTACACAGCAGTCAGTCTTCACAGTGGAGGATACGAAGAAAATGCCAGTAATTGATAAGGAGACTGGGGAAGGTGAGCACCAAGAAACAATCATTATCACGAAAGCGTTAGAGTTGGACAAACGAATGGAGCTAAAGGTAGACAAGTCTCTTTGCCCTGATGGAATCCATCCCAGGGTGCTACCAGAGATAGCGGGAGAAATAGTAAATACAGCAGAGACAGGCCCTTTGGTCCAACATGGCCCATGCCGACCAGAATGTCCATCCATGCTAACCCCATTTCCATGCACTTGGCTCATCTGCTTCTGAAACTTTCCTATCAATGTATTTGTCGAAATGTCTTTTACATGTTGGTAACAGACCTGCCTCAACCACTTCCACTGGCAGCTCAGTCCATATACATACCACCCTCTGTGTAAAACAGGTGCCCCTCAGCTTCCCTTTCATAATTTCTCCTCTAAACTTAAACTGATGCCTCCACTCCTTGATTCCCTGGGAAAAAAGACTGAATGCATTCTCCTTATACAAGCCTCTTATACACTTCCAGAAAAGATCCCCCCTGTTTCCTCTGCTCTAAACAAAAAAAATCCTCACTTGCACAACCTCTCCCGCTAACTCAGACCCCTGAGCCCTGGCAAAAATCCCTGTAAATTTCTTCTGCACTTTTTACAGTTTAATAATTGAAACCTACATTACATTCATCACATTTCCAGTGTTTCCCAAAGGCACTGGAGCCGACGTGACAACGCCAATGGATTAAAAGCCATGATCGATAATTAAGCCCTTTACAACAGTCCCGCTTTCATAGTTTTTTTTTCCATGGAGCAGGTATCGTGGTGTCTTTCTGGTTGCATGATTAATTAAAAACTTGTCCTCATACAAAACAATTCTGTAGCTTAATTATTCCTGGGAAATGTGCCATGTTTTTTCAGACTTTTAAAAACAAATGAACTCTCTCTCCACAGTCACCACACTAACACGGACTTGGCTGCGTCGCAGTAATGTTTCCAGTCACACTGACATTTGAAATATTCGCCCATGGACAGAATACACATCTTTCCTTCCACATGAAAAGGCCAATGATATTCAGATCGGCACAGATCAAGTAACCATCAAAACGGAACAGGAAGTTCAATTTGAATTTCTCATCCACAAATCCGCCCTTTCAGAACCCTACAATAGAGAAAACAGGTCACCACCGTTAGCACAGGATGGAAATTCATAAGACAATTATAGTATTACATTGTAGTTTCTTTGTTTTCCCCAAAGCTTAAAATCTCAGTCTCACAATTGCTCTCTTCTGTGAACTGAAATCCAAACCAATCTCCGCACTCCTTCCCACCACACCCATTTCCAACACTCTCTCCTCTCTTTTAATTCAGTTTCCTCGCTCCTGCCTGCAGACTAAGAATCAAAAAAGTGGGCAGCACGATGGCACAGTAGTTAGCACTGCGGCCTCATAGCACTAGGGTCCCAGATTCGATTCCAGCCTCGGGCTCATTTTCTCCATGTCTGCGTGGGTTTACTCCGGGTGCTCCAGTTTCCTCCCACAATCCAAAGACTGATAGTGCAGGTCAGGTGAATTGGCCATGATAAATTACCCGTAGTGTTAGGTACTTTAGTCAGAGGGAAATTAATCTGGGTGGGTTGCTCTTTGGAGGTTCCGTGTGGACTGGTTGGGCCAAAGGGCCTGTTTCCACACTGTAGAAAATCTAATCAAATCAATGAGTCTGACTCAGAGCCTCGTGGGTGTTGATGAATACTTCCCCACCTCCCAGGGTGTCCTTCCTGGTCAGATCCACATTGATGTTTTCCCCCCAATCTGGAACGTCTTACTCATTTCCCCCACTCCGACCTCTGATGAGAACCATCCTGCACACACTGGCCAAATCATATCTGGTTGAACTAAAATGAAACAGATTAGAACTCTAATTACAGGTACACCCCTGTCCCTTTCCATAACATTCCTGAATCATCATAAGAATGCTTCCCCATTGACACTTTGGCCACTCGTCAGGATACCAGGGGAGGGGCCATTCCGCTGGGTCCTGTTTTCAGAGGGAGGAACTGCCAATGACAGATTAATCCCACACACCCACAGCCTCCCTGGCACTGACCCATTCTGCGCATACGCCAACAATTGCCGAGCACTGCGCCTGTGCACTGGTCTCCCCTCCTACATCACATGCTCCAGATCACACGGGAGCCTGGGTGATTGACAGCAGCTGCTGCCCAATAGGGTGGAGGGGGCGGGGCTGGTGGACTGGGACAATGGGATTGTAAACAATGAATGAATGTGGAGGACACTAAGGGATGGACAGGTCAGTGAGGGACAGGAGCAGTGCAGCAGCAGGAGGGGATCCTGGACAAACTGAGCAATGGGAGAGTCTGACAGGAGAGAAACTACAGGAAGGTTCTGTTTGGAGGCTCAGGCAGGGACAGCTGGAAGACAGTATGGCCTGGTGGCTTGGGCACGTTTTCTAATCAGCCTCTTCAAAGCCGCTGTTACCAAACCCTGAACCCAAGAGGCAGATGGAGTTTAATTTAGATAAATGTGAGGTGCTGCATTTTCGAAAAGCAAATATTAGCAGCATGTATACACTTAATGGTAGTAAGGAGACTATCACCACTTCTTTGTGGGCTAGTGGAAAGAAGGGAAGATTTTCTCAATCTCACTCACATGGAAACTCCATGAACTCCTCCCACTTACTTTCTACGGTGGGGATGGAGACAGAGCAGATGGGAGAGGGGTTAGGGATATAGGGACTGCCTTTCAAATGGAACTCACCTGTGTTGGTGATATCAACAAGACTCAATACACAGTCACTAACACAAAGCTGGCATGCGTGAACTTTATCCAGAATATTAACATCTATAACTGGGTGACGCAGACCCCAATGTACAGAGTTAAGTCCTGGATATTATAACGGCTTTGTGTGTGAGAAATCACGTCTCATGAACTTGAGTCAATTTTTTTGAAGTAACAACAAAGTGGATTGATGAGGGCAAAGCGGTGGAAATGATCTACATGGACTTCAGTAAGGCGTTCGACAAGGTTCCCCATGGGAGACTGGTTGGCGAGGTTAGATCTCATGGAATACAGAGAGAACTAGCCATTTGGATACAAAACTGGCTCAAAGGTAGAAGACAGAGTGTGGTGGTGGAAGGTTGCTTTTCAGACTGGAGACCTGTGACCAGTGGGGTGTCACAAAGGATCGGTGCTGGATCCACTAATTTTCATAATTTATATAAATGATTTGGATGCGAATATAAGAAGTAATGTTAGTAAGATGACACCAACATTGGAGGTACAGTGGACAGTGAAGAGGATTATCTCAGATTACAACAGGATCTTGATCAGATGGTTGAATGTGCTGAGGACAGGCAGATGGAGTTTAATTTAGATAAATGTGAGGTGCTGCATTTTAGAAAAGCAAAATATCAGCACGGTGTATACACTTAATGGTAAGGTCCTCGGGAGTGCTGCTGAACAAAGAGACCTTGGAGAACAGGTTCATAGCTCCTTGAAAGCAGAATCGCACGTAGATAGGATAGTGAAGAAGGTGTTTAGTATGATATCCTTTATTGGTCAGAGCACCGAGTATAGGAGTTGGGAGGATATATTGCGGCTGTACAGAGCATTGGTTAGGTCACGCTTGGAATATTGCATGCAATTCTGATCTCCTTCCTATCAAAACAATATTGTGTAACTTGAAAAGGGTCAGAAACAAATTACAAGCATGTTGCCAGGGTTGGAGGATTTGAGCTACAGGGGGGAGGATGAATACACTGTTTTCCCTGGAGGTTCAGAGGCTGATGGGTGACCTTTTAGAGGTTTATAAAATCAGCAGGGGCATGGATAGGGTAAATACACAAGGTCTTTTCCCTGCGGTGGGGAGGAGGTACGATGGAAGGTTGGAGACAGAGGGGAGAGACCGAGAGCGGAGGGTGACCATTATTTTGTAGATTACAACGCAACCCTGTTCCTGTTTTCTCCCTACCCCCTTCAATCTCTCCGAAGGGCTCAGAACAAGTGCACAGTCCTTGGAAAGTAGAGCTTCAGGGTGATCAAGTGCTGAAGGTTGTATTTGGGGTGCTGAAGGTTGTATTTGGGACGCTGACCTTTATTGGTCTGTGCACTTATCAATAAATGGACCTGGGTTCAATTCCACTGTCTGGATTCATGTCTGTGGCCACAGACACGCCTGTCTCTGACCCTGACTACTGGATCCCCTGTCACTATAGCTCTGCCATTCTCCTTCCTGCAGTTCTGTGCAGCGGAGCTGTCTGTGGTGTCATGTCATCATCTGTTGCTGATTTCCCCTGAGACCCCAATCCACCTGTTCCCCACTTGTAGAATCCCAAGTGGTGCACAATATCTGTCTGAGAAGGGGAACGATGACTGGGGAGTCCTGCACTTCCTTCCTGAGCCTTTTACTTGATCTGATGGTCACCCATTCCCTTTCTGCCTGTGTAACCCTCACCTGCAGTGTGACTAACTCACTAAACATGCTGTCCATAATAATCTCAGTATTGCTCCACAGTGAGTCCACTCTCAGTTCCAGGTCTGAAAAGCAGTTTCCCAGTAGTTGCACATGGGCACTCTTCCTGCACACATAGCCGTCACGGACACTGGAAGCGTTCCTTATTTCCCATATTTTGCAAGAGGAGCACACCACTGGTCTGAGGTCTCCGATCATAATGTCTCTCTCTTTTCAGTTAGTTACTCCCATTAGGAGAATTTAAATGAGCTAGTAACCTTCCTTCTCTTCAAACATTTCCATTATAATCAAAACTCCCGATCTTTACTTAAGCTGACATTTTATACTTTAATAACTGTTTTAAAAAAAAAACTCAGCAGGTATCGCTTACAACTTGGCTGTTCCCATTGGGACCATGTGAATTTCTGAATGGCCTGCACTAAAACTGAAGCTGTAGTTTTCATTCTCCCTGTCTCCCCTCGCTCTGTTTACAACCAACTCCAAAACACTCTCATTGAGCCAATCAGCACCCACAGTGCAGCCCTATCATTTTCATTGTCTGCTCGCACCTGCACTGCCCCAACCTCCAATGCGTCTCAATGGGAGCTCAGGAACAGCATCTCATCTCTCAATTCAGCCCTTTGTAATCCCAGAGTCAACATGGACTTCAGCAGTTTCTGAATGAACAGACAGTTGTCAGAACCTGGAACATTCCACCTGAAATGGTGCTGGAATTTGAGTCCACAAGGAATTTTAATGAGAAGTTTGCAGGAATTGAAAATAAGGAGTTTACAGATTAACATCATGAAGTGGGTGATTGGGTCTAAATCTGACAGTTCCTATAAAGAGACGAGGTGTAATTTGGATAAATCTGTGCTCTCTCTCAGGCCAATACCTCCTTCCACAGCTGCAGGGCCAAGAATTGAACACAAACCCCAAGGGTGATCCAACCACAAATTTGAACATTTTTCTGCTTTTTGCTTGAAATAAAAACCAGATACTTGCACACAGACAGAACAGACACACCTGTCTCCTTCCACAGTTAAATGTCAATGGTATTCAGATCCTGATGACCCTGCTGACGATAGAAAATTGCTTTTGAGATCCCTGTCTCAATTATTCTCAATTAATATCCTATAAAATGAATTGACAAAACAAAACTCACAGTCAGTGCAGGCTGAACAGTAAAGACAAATATTTCTCTTGGTATGTGTTTGATGTGTAAATGCTCCTCTTTCAATCACCCCACCCCCACCCTGGAAGAGGACATGTCCATGTGCCTCGCTGTACCTTGCCCCCAATAAAGATGGCGGCCATAACCCAGGACCTATCACTGCCTGAGAGCCACAGCCATTTTCCCATTTGCTGTAAACATGGGACCAAGAGTTTCTAATTCAGGCCTAACTACCTGTACAGAGTGTAATTAAACCCTCCCAGTCTAAACCAGATCCAACTCCCCTTTCCCGTTTCCTCCTCCTGCACACACCAAGGGTCTTTCTAGGTCCAGTGACCCTTCCTCAGAACCGACGGCAGCTGGGAAAATTAGAATCCCTACAGTGTGGTAACAGGCCATTAGGCCCAACAAGTCCACACCCACCCTCTGAAGAGTTTCTCAACCAAACCCATTCCCTGACCCTATTATTCTACATTTCCCCTGACTAATGCACCTAACCTATACATCCCTGAACACTACTGGAAATTTAGCTGGGCCAATGCACCTAACCTGCATATCTTTGGAGATAGGGTTTAAAGAGTAAATAATAGGTGGGGATGGAGCCCAAAAGAGTCAGTAACATTTGGAAAGTCAAAGGAGTGGATAACAATCTGGCTGGGAGGGTGCATAGCTGTTAATGGTGGGGACAGGAACCTGTGTCTGGCGGCATCTCAGTGTAGGTGCTGGAAATGGCAGCTGATGATCTACGTTCTGCTGGAAAACAGACCCTAAGCTTCCAGTTGCCTGTCACTTTAACATGCGAGTCTGTTCCCTGGCCAACATCTCTGTCTCATGCTTACTGCAGTGTTCCAGGGAAGCTTGATGTAAGCTGCCAGAACACTCCAAAACATACCAAAACGCCCCGTATTTCAAGGACTGCAATTTCCCCTCCCGTGTGGTCAACAACACTCTCCAGTGCATCTCCACCACTTCCCACACCTCTGCCATTGAACCACACCTCTCCAACTGCAACAAGGATAGAAACCCTCAGTCCTCACCTTCCACCCAGATACAATGCATCATCCTCCGCCATTTCCACCACCTACAATCAGATCCCACCAGAGATATATTTCCCTCTCCATTCCTTTCAGCATTCCACAGAGACCATTCCCTGTGAATTCCAAGTCAGATCCATGCTCCCCAACAACCCCAATCCCAGCCCCTTCACTTGCCAATGCAAGAGGTGTAAAACCTGTGCCCACACCTCCTCCCTCACCTCCAAAGGACCCTTCCACATCCAGCAGAGATTTTCCTGCACATCCAAACACCTCACCTATTACGGCCTTTGCTTTCGACGTTGTCTCCTCTCCACTGGGGAGTCAGGACACCAACTTGCGGAATGTTTCAGGGAACATTTCTGCGATGCATGCACCAACCAACCCCACCATCCTGTGGCCGACCACTTCAACTTCCCCACCCACTCCGCAAAGGACATGCAAGTCCTGGGCCACCTCCACCACCAAATCCCAGCCGCCCGACGCCTGGAGGAAGAAAACCTCATCTTCCACATTGGGACACTTTAACCACAGAATCAAGGTTTCCTCATCTCCCCTCCCCTGCCTTATCCCAGATCCAACCCTCCAACTCGACACCACCCTCTTGAACTGTCCCACCTGTCCATCTTCCTTTCCAATTATCCACTCCACCCTCTCTCCATTACCGTCCACCTACATCGACCAATTGCCTTCCTAGCTCCCTTCCCACCAACCACACACATCCCTCTTATTTATCTCTCAGCCCTCTTACTACTCCCCCTCCCCCACCAATCCCGGTATTCCTGATGAAAAGAATATGCCCAAAATGTCAATTCTCTTGCTCCTGAGATGCTGCCTGACCTGCTGTGCTTTTCCAGCGGCACATGTTAACGCAAGCTGGAAGAACAACACCTCATCTTCTACTTGGGGACCCTGAACCCCTCTAGCCCCAGTATCAAATGCAATAATTTTAGGTCCTGAACTCTCCAATGTCTTAGCGCCCTAGCCTCTTAACCCACGTGCCAGGCCTTGTTATCACATAGCCTACCATAACACTGAGCACAGGGGTTTGGGGCTATTCAGCCCAATGGGGCTGTACTCTCCCCCGCTGGAGATGGTGCTAGTCTATCCCAACTCACCTCCCATTTATCTGTAGCCCTCCAAATCCTTCCTTAAAAAAGTTAAATTCCAAATTTGTTTTGACAATAACTACTGAATCTGCATCCAGCTCTCGGTCAAACTGTTCAAGATGATCAGAACCTAGTGAGTAAAATAATCTTCACATTTTTAACCAGCATTATTTGCCAGTTACCTGAAGGTAGTTACTAAAAATTGTGACGTTAATAATTTCTCCCTGTCTCTCTGTAATTTAAATATCCTGGAAACACATCTGCTCCTGGTCAAAATCACTGCCTAACCTTCTCAACTCCAAGGAAAATTATCTGATCTTCTGCTAACTCACCATAAAAGAGAAACCCATCTTAATTTTATTAGTGCCATAAAGATGTATAGCAGAGAAACAGACCCTTCGATCCAACTTGTCCATGCCGACCAGATATCCTAAATTAATCTCATCCCATATGCCATTTCTTGGCCTATATCCTTCTACACTTTTGCTAATCACATACAACATCTCAAAGGCATAATTGGGTAATTGTACCAGCCTCCACACTTCCTCTGGCAGCTCATTCCATACACGTACCATGTTCAGCTGGAAAACATTGCCCCTTAGATCCCTTTTAAATCTTTTCCCTCACACCTGAAGCCTGTGCCCCCAAACTTTGGACTCACATATCCTGGGAATAAGACCCTGGGATTTCACCCTATCCATGCCCCTCACAATTGTATCCGATGCTTCAGGGAAAACAGCCCTAGCCTATTCAGCCTCTACCTATATAGCTCGAACCCTCAACCCTGGCAACATCTTTGTGGATCTTTTCCGAACCCTTTCAAGTTTCAAAATTTCATACCGATAGCGGGGAGAACAAGAATTAAAAGAAGAATTCCAGAAGTGACTGAATCAATGTGCTGTGCAGCCGCAAAATTTCGTCCCAACTCCACTACTCAATGCACTGACCAGTAAAGGCAAGTACACCAAACACCTTCTTCACTACCCTGCCTATGGTTCCACTTTCAAGGAACTATGAACCTGCACTCCAAGGTCTCTTTATTCAGCAACACTCTCCAGGACCTTCCCATTAAGTGTATAATTCCTGCCCTCATTGGCTTTTCCAAAATGGAGCACCTCACATTTATCTGAAATAAACTCGATCCGACAATCCTCAGCCCATTTGATTGAAGTCCCATTGTACTCTGAGGTAACCTTCTTTGCTGTCCAGTGCACCTCCAATTTTGATGTCTACTGTAAACCCACTAACTATACCTCATATATTCACATAGAAATCACTGATATAAATGATGACAAGCAGTGGACCCAGCACCGATCCTTACATTATATTGCTCATCACAGGCCTCCAGTCCGAAAAGCACTACCCTCCGTCTCCAACCTTCCAGCCAATTTGTATCCAAATAGCTGGTTCTCTCCGTATCCCATGGTGTCTAACTTGCTAACCAGTCTGTCATGTGGAACCTTTTTGAATGTCTTTCTGAAGTCCAAGTCAGTGATTTATGTACAAAGCCATGCTGACTATCCCTAATCACTTCTTGTCTTTCCAATTACATATAAACCTGTCATTTAGAATTCCTTCAAACAGCTTGTCTGCCACTAACCTCAGGCTCACCAGTGTATTGTTCCCTGGCTTTTCCTCATCATCTTTCTCAAATGATGGCGCCTGTCTTGCAGCACCTCACCTGTGGCTATCGGTGATAGAAATATCTCAGCGAGGGAACCGGCAATCACTTCCCTAACTTCCCACAAAGATTTGGGATACATCTGAACAGGTCCCACAGATTTACTCAGCTTTATATTTCAGACATCCAGTACAAACTCCTCTGTAATATGGATAGTTGTTAACTTATCACTATTTATTTCTCCAAAGTCTCTAACTTCCATATGCTCTTTCAGTAAAAGCTGACATGAAATCCTCGGATAGTATCTTTCCCACCTTCTGTGGTTCCACAGACAGCCTTGTTGATCTTTGAGGGTCCCTATTCTCTGCCTGGTTACTCTTTTATCCTTAGTGTTTTGTAGAATCTCTTTGGATTGTCCTTAAACCTCTTTCCCCCCAAAGCTATCTCATGTATCTTTTTTGCCCTCCTGTTTTCCCTCAAGTGTACTCCTACTGCCCCTACACTCCAAGGGATTCACTCAAACCTAGCTGTCTGTACCTGCCATATCTCTCCATCTTTTTGACGATACCCTCAATTTCTCTAGACACACAGCATTCTCTATACCTACCAGACTTGGCCTTAACAGGAACATTCTGTCTCTGTACTCTTGGTGTCTCATTTTCACAGGCCTATGGAGGCAATGGCAGATGAGGACATGGAAACAGACATTCTCAGTAAAGAGGTAGTGTTGGGAAAGATAACAGCCCAAAAGTACACGGGTCTTCTGGCCGTGATGGAATGCATCCCAGGGGACTAAAAGAGATGGTGAAGGGTCTATTGACCTTCCTTGCTAGAGGGATGGCTATGCTGCAGCTGTACAGGGTGCTGGTGAGGTCACACCTGGAGTACTGTGTACAGGTTTGATCTCCTCACTTCAGCAAAGATGTACTGACACTGGAGGGGGTGCAGAGGAGGGTCACTAGTTTGAGTCGGGAGTTGAGAGGGTTGGTGTATGTGGAGAGACCGAATAGACTGGGACTATACTTGTTGGAATTTAGAAGAATGGGAGGTTGTATTGGAAAAAATAAAATTAAGAAGTGAATGGATAAGATAGAAGCAGGGAGTTTATTTCCATGGGGGGGGGGGGGGGTAGCGGGTCAAACTAGAGAGCATAGCGTCAAAATAAGGGGGTATCTGATTTAGGACAGAGTTGAGGAGGAACTTCTTCAGCTAAAGGGTTATGAATCTGTGGAATTCCCTGCTGAGTGCAGCAGTTGACTTTATCAACTTGAATGTCTTTAAGACAAAATGTAGATAATGTGAACAGGAAAGGAATTAAGGATTATGGTGAGAGAGCAGGAAAGAGGAGCTGAGGCCACGAAAAGATCAGCCCTGATCTGATTGAATGGCAGTGCAAGCTTGAAGGGCCAGATGGCCTACTCCTGCTCCTATTCCGTCTGTTCTTATGTTCCCACTTTCCAGCCGTCCCTTTACCTGGGGGTCGCAGAGAAATATTGAAAGTTCTCGCCTTGAACCGTCAAAATTCACCTTTGTCCAATTTAGAAACTTAACTATTAGATCTGGTTTATTATTTTCTGTAACTATTTTAAAACTAGTAGAATTATCGTCAGAGAATCCCAAGTGTGGAAGCAGGCCATTCAGCCCATCACATCCACACTGACCCTCTGAGCCTCCTATCTTACCCCTGTAACGCTGCATTTCCCATGGCCAATCCACCCAACCTGCACATCCCTGAACAATATGGGTAATTTCACATGGCCAATCCACCCAACCTGCACATCCCTGAACAAAATGTGCAATTCAGCCTGGATTATCCACCCAACCTGCACATCTTTGGACTGTGAGATGAAACCAGAGCACCCGGACGAAATCCACACAGGCAACCTCAATAAGGTGATCATTCTGTTCCTATTTCCCAGTTCCACCCAAGTAATTACACCGGGCGAACTCCCATGAATATCCTCCCTAAGCACAACAATAATGTTATCCCTCATCAAAAACACCATTCCACCTTCTCTCTTATTCCCCCTTTCTATCCTTCCTCTTACATCTACTCCCTGGAACATTAAGCTACCTGTCCTGTCCAACCTAAGCCACATTTCTGTAATACCCACGATATCCCAGTCCCATGTTCAAAACCATATCTTAAGCTCATCTGCTTTCCCTGTCAAACCTCTTGCATTGAAATAAATGCAGTGCTATCAAAAGTACAGACTGATGGGCAGAGGGGGTAAGATGGCCCTGTTGGTGAGGGATGACGTTCAGTCCCTTGCGAAGGGGGAGACACAGAATCAGGAGATGTAGAGTCAGATTGGAGGGTGGCTAATGATTAGATTAGATTACTTACAGTGTGGAAACAGGCCCTTCGGCCAAACAAGTCCACACCGACCCACCGAAGCGCACCCACCCAGACCTAACACTACGGGCAATTTAGCATGGCCAATTCACCTGACCTGCACATTTTTTGGGACTGTGGGAGGAAACCGGAGCATCCGGAGAAAACCCACGCAGATACGGGGAGAATGTGCAAACTCCACACAATCAGTTGCCTGAGGCGGGATTTGAACCCGGGTCTCCGGCGATGTGAGGCAGCAGTGCTAACCACTGTGCCACCGTGCCGCCCTAATGTTGTCCCACTTTTCAAGAAAGGTGGGAGAGAGAAAACAAGGAATTATAGACCGGCTAGCCTGATGTCAGTGGTGAGAAAGATGCTGGAGTCAATTATAAAAGATGAAGTTATAGCTCATTTGGATAGCAGTAATAGGATTCGTCAGAGTCAGCAGGGATTTACAAAGGGGAATATACTGACTTGGATTGAAAATTGACTGGCTGACAGGAAGCAAACAGTAGTGATAAACGCTTCCTTTCGGAATGGCAGGCAGTGACTAGTGGGGTACCACAAGGTTCGGTGCTGTTTACAATATACATTAATAATATAAATGAACATATTAAAAGTAATATTAGCAAATTTGCTGATGACACAAAGCTGGGTGGCAGGGTAAAATGTGAGGAGGATGTTATGAGAATACAGGTTAACTTGGACAGGCTAGGTGAGTGGACGGATGCATAGCAGATGCAGTTTAATGTGGATAACTGTGTGGTTATCCATTTTGGAGGTAAGAACAGGAAGACAGATTACTATCGAAAAGGAGTCAAGTTTGGTAAAGGGGAAGTACAACGAGATCTAGGTGTTCTTGTACATCAGTCAATGAAAGCAAGCATGCAGGTACAACAGGTAGTGAAGAAAGCTCACTGCATGCTGGCCCTCATAACAAGAAGAATTGAGTATAGGAGCAAAGAGGTTCTTCTGCAGCTGTACAGGGCCCTGGTAAGACCGCACCCGGAGTATTGTGTGCAGTTTTGGTCTCCACATTTGAGGAAGAGCATTGTGGCTATTGAGGGAGTGTTGGGTAGGTTCATGAGGTCAATTCCCGGAATGGCGGAATGATCATATGTTGAAAGATTGGAGAGACTGAGCTTGTATACACTTGAGTTTAGGAGAATGAGAGGGGATCTGATTGAGACCTACAAGATTATTAAAGAGTTGGACACTCTGGAGACAGGATGCATGTTTCCAGAACCAGAGGACACAGTTTAAAAATAAGGGAGAGGCCATTTAGAACAGAGTTGAGGAGAAACGTCTTCACCCAGAGAGTAGTGGCCACATGGAATGCTCTGATCCAGAAGGCAGTGGAGGCCAAGTCTCTGGATACTTTCAAGAAAGAGATGGATAGAGCTGTTAAAGATAATGGAATCAAGTGTTACGGAGATAAGATAGGAACAGGATACGGATTGTGGATGATCATCCATGATCATAATGAATGGTGGTGCTGACTCAAAGGGCAGAATGGTCTATTCCTGCACCTATTGTACCTTGTCAGTCCGATCTCATTCTGTGCCTTACCCTTGCCTGCCTTGCCTGTCAAACTTCTCAACTGGACCAGTCTCAGACTTACCTCCTTTCTCACTACCTCTTTAGATTTACCCCCCACTCCCTCACTGGTTTAATGCCTCCCGTGTAGCACTAGCAAATCTCCCTGCTTGGATATTAGACACCTTCCAATTCAGGTGTAATCCATCCTTCTTATGCACGTCAATTCTACCCCAGCAGAGATTCCAATGATCCAAAAATGTGAATCCTTCTCCCTTGTATCAGATCCTTGGCCCCTGCATCAGATCCTTGGCCACGCATTCATCTGCTGTACCCTGCTAGTCCTACTCTCACTAGCATGTGGTACCGGGAGCAATGCAGATATTACTACCAACAAGGACCTGCTTATTATCCTACAGGCTAATTTGATTAGATTAGATTATTAGATTACATTACAGTGTGGAAACAGGCCCTTCGGCCCAACAAGTCCACACCGACCCGCCGAAGCGCAATCCACCCTTACCCCTACATTTACCCCTTACCTAACACTACGGTGTAATTTAGCATGGCTAATTCACCTGACCTGCACATCTTTGGACTGTGGGAGGAAACCGGAGCACCTGGAGGAAACCCACGCAGACACGGGTAGAATGTGCAAACTCCACACAGTCAGTCGCCTGAGGGGGGAATTGAACCGGGGTCTCAGGCGCTGTGAGGCAGCAGTGCTAACCACTGTGCCACCGTGCCGCCCACAATTTGCTATATTCTCTCATCAGGACTTCATCCTTCTCTCTTATGTCATTGGTACCAATGTACAGCGACCTCCCACTGATCATTCTCCCCTTTCAGAATACTCTGCACCCTCAGAGCCATCCTTCACCCAGGCAGTAGGGAGACACCACCCCATTCTGATGTCTCACTGTTAGCTACAGAAACTGCAGTCTGTGCTGCAGACTAGAGAGCCCCCTATCACCATCGATCGCATGGAACCTGATATACCTCACTAGATCCATTCCACTAGGAACTTGGCTGTCAGTGCGATAGTCCCCTGAGAGTCTGTGACCCCCGACGCTTTCCAAAACAGTATACTTGTTTGAGATGGAAATAACCACAGGAGACTCCTGCACTACTTGCCCTCCACTCCTCCCTTTCAGAGAGGAAACCCATCTACCTGACTGGATCGGCAGTTTACTTACCTTTCTGCAACTGCCACCTATCACATCCTCCGGCTCCTGTAAATTCTTCATTACCTTTAACCATCGCTCCATCTGGTCCATGAAATCCTACAGGATTTGCATCCTCACTTCCTGCAGACAATCAGGATCATTGAAACTTTCCTTAATCTCCTACATCCAACAGGAAGAGTACATCACTGTACAAATGGCCATCTCTGCACCTTAACAGACCACAGACCCAGAAAAAGGCACAGTCTTACAGCTTTACAAAACACTACTCTAGAATAAATTAGTACCAATATTTTATATTAAAAAACTTTATCAAAGTATCATAAGATGTGTATTTAAAGAAATAAACCATCACCCTACTGAATGTTGTAGCTTTACTAAAATAAAACAGACTAATATTTATCTTTGAAGAGACAGAAACCCACAGAGCTGTGAGTCACAGATGAACAGCACTAAACAGAACCTTCGCTCAAATTTGTCCATGCCGACCAGATATCCGAACCTAATCTTATTCCTCTTGCCAGCACCTGGACCATATCCCTCTAAATCTTTCCTATTCATGTCTTTAAAATGCTATAATTGTCAGCCTCCACGACTTCTTCTGGCAGCTTATTCCATACACGCACCACTCTCTGCGTAAAAATGTTGCTCCTTAGTTCCCTTTTATATCTTTCCCCTCTCACCCTCAACCTATGCTCTCGATTTCTGGACTCTCCTACTCAGGAAAAAGACCTTGTCTGTTTACCCTATCCATGCTACTAATGATTTTATAAACCTCTACGGAGGTCACTCCTCAGTCTCTGATGCTCCAGGAAAAGAAAGCCCCAGCGTTTTTGCTCTCTTCCTGCAGCTCAAACCCTGGCAATATCCTTGTAAATCTTTTTTGAACCCTTTCAAGTTTCACAACAACCTTCCGATTGACGGAGAACAGAATTGCACACAATATTCCAAAAGTGGCCTAACCAATGTCCTGTACATGACCTTCCAACTTCTATACTCAATGCTCTGATCAATAAAGGAATGTATTTCAAACACTTTCTTCAATATCCTATCTACCTGCAACTCTACGTTCAAGGAAATGTGAACCTGCACTGCAAGATATCTTTGTTCATCAACACTATCTAGGAATTTGCCACTAAGTGTATCAGTCCTGTTAAGATTTGCTTTTCCAAAATGCAGCACGTCACATTTATCTGAATTAAACTCCATCTGCCACTTCTCACCCATCTGAACAACATCTTGTTGTAATCTCGCCCATCTCCTGCGGCTCCACGCGTAGGATACCTTACTGATCTTTGTGGAGACCTATTCTCTCTCGAGTTACCCTTTTGTTCTTAATGTATTTATAAACAATCTTGGGATTATTCAGAACCCTATTTGCCAAAGCTAAGACATGTCCCCTTTTAGCCCTCCTGATTTCCCTCTTAAGTGTACGCCTACTGTCTTTCATGCTCAGGGTTTTTTGGGATTTTTGGATTGGAATAAATGCAAAATATTACATTATGAAAAAACAAACAAGGGCAGACTTACACTAATTAAAAACAGGGCCTCGAGTAGTGATATGGAACAAAGAGGTCGAGGGGTTCAGGTCATTCAAGTCTGTGTCACATGGAGACAGGATGGTTAAGAAGGTGCTTAGCACACTTGCCTTCATTGCTCAGACCTTTGATTACAAGAGATGGGACGTTATTTTGGATGTTGGGGAGGCCTTATCTGGAATTCTGTGTCCAGTTCTGGTCATGCTGATATCGGGAGGACATTATGTAGTTGGAGCGGATTCAGAAGAGATTTACCAGGATATTGATGGGAATGGATAGTTTGAATTATAAGCAGAGGCTGGATAGGCTGCGACTTCTTTCACTGGCGCGCAGGAGGCTGAGGAGTGACATTATTGGACGTTTCTCAAATCATAGAGGGGTGGTATCAGTAATGTGAACAGCAGGTGTCCTTTCCAGGAAGGGACACGATTCAAGACTGGGTACATACCTTTTAAGGTGACAGCAGAATGGCTTTAAAAAGGCGTTTGGGATTTTTTTTATTTTTGTTCAGACAATGGTTTATGTGTGGAATGAACTATCAGAGGAAGTGGTAATTGTGAATCAAATTACAATTTTAGGGTGACACCGTGGCTCAGTAATTAGCACTGCTGCCAGGGCCCCAGGTTCGATTCCAGCTTTGGACAACTGTCTCTGTGGGACTTGCACATTCTCCCAGTGTCTGCATGGGTTTCTTCCAGGGGCTCCAGTTTCCTCCCTAATGAGAGAGCAGCCCTATGGTCTGGTAGGACAATGCTGCCTTTACCTTTTACACAGTGATGCCACTGTGTCCCTGGGGTGGGGAGAGGGAATGCTGAAGGTGGTGGATGGGACACCACTCAGGCACAATGCTTTGTCCTGGAGGATGTTCACTTTCTTCAATAGTGTTGGGGGCTGCACTGATGCAGGCAAGTGGCGAATGTTCCAACACAATCCTGATGTGTGCCTTATAGAGAGCAAAGAGACATTGGGGAATCAGGGGTTTGGGGAAACGGAGGTTGCTCTCCTGGTAGCAAAGGCTATTGAGAGGAGCTGTGACAGAGGGGTTTAGAAAAGTTACACGTTATAATAATAAACCTTATACCCATCAGCTCATTATACAAGGATTACAGGACACACATTAAAGGTCTGGGAAGATTCAAAGGAGAACTTTTATCCAGCAAATGGGATTCAGATGGAATATACAATACTCTCATACAATGCAAATATCCAGGTCCTGATTAATTGCCTAATACAATCAGAGTTAGGTGTTACAATGACTGAGATTACCATCTGAATGTCCACCTGTAGTATCCTGTAATACAACTTTATAAAATCCATCACTGTCAGTTCAGGTTAGAAACTCACACCATCCCCTCCTACTGGCCCAGGATGACTGGAGACATTACCCCTTGTGGAGGTCAGCAGTCAGTTCAGGTGGAAATCTATGTGGGTTTCTCGGAGTTTCCATCTTGGAATTTCATGTGACTGAACAGGACAGATCTTTGACACATGGGACAGAATATTCCAAGAGTCAGTAAGATGTGGAGAGCAGGATTTGCTTCTTTTTTTTTCTTCCGTGCTGCCGCTGTGCCTCATCAATAAGACATGGGGTGTGAAAGGCTCATGCAACTCGATGGGCAAGTTGTCTCCATTCTGACCAATGGGCAGCAAGCTCCTCCCATAGAGTATCTCTAAAAACAGAGCAACTCTGCTTCACTCTGCCCAGTGCTCCAAGTAAATGTTTAGAAGAATGGGGGGGTGGGGGGAGGGGGGGGGGGGGGGGAATCTCCTGAAAAAGGCATAACTGTAAAGTTCTAAGAGGATTGTGAAGAGAGAGAGATGCACAGGAGAAGGGGGCAACAAGTTGTCAGATGGAGTATAATTTGGGAAAATGGGAAGTTGGTCATTTTGGAGGGGATAATAAGAGAACTGAGTGCTATTGACATGGTGGAAACTGTAGACAACTGCACCACAAAGGGATCGGGGGGTAATTGTGCGGGAAACACTGAAAGCTAGCAGATTCTGGGTCAGTCACGAAATCAAGGGTTCATTTCAGATTCTTCAAGTTTAAGATAACACCAACACGGGTAAGGGGTTTCAGTAGCAATGGAGCTGGAGTGAGGTGGAGACAAGCAACATTTGAGAGATTGGAATTCCTGGTGTTAGTGATTGCGTAGATGTCTCGGTGGGCTAGTGAGAGGGAGGGAAGCAGCTGAGGCAGCTGGTCGGATTGTCTGTCTTAGTGACAGAGAAACTCAATGTGCTTCTTGCCCTTGTTGTTGGAGGGAAGGATGAAGGAGACAGGATGATGGACAGTGTTTTACAAAGAAACAAAACCTGGGTTAGTGATATTTAAAGTGAGTGAACAAACCTAATGTATTTAACTTTTATCCAGAATATTAAAATGTACAACTGAAGTCCTTGTTCGAATCCTAGCTCGGCAGATGGTAGAATCTGAATTCAAGAAAAAATGACTGGAATTAGGAATCTCCTGATCTCCATGGAACCATTGTCAATGGCGAAAAAGTCCTGCCAACCTGACAGTCACCCAACAAGCTACTCACTGTATTAATCACTGCAAAGTCTCAGCAAAGGAATGAAACTGGATGGACCACTTGGCATCTAACAAGGCATTAGGAAATACAACCACAGAATCAGCCCTCTCGACTCTGCAACATCCTGCTCACTGACATCTGGGTTTTTTTTTTGTGCCAAAACGTGGCGAGCTGTCTCACAGACTAGTCAATGAAAAGCTTGACATAGTCATACTCACAGAGTAATCCCTTACAGATAATGGCCAGACACCACCATCACCATCCCTAGATAGAGAGTGTGATCATGCAAAAGCACAACAGGTCAGGGAGCATCCGAGGAGCAGGAGAATCGACTTTTCGAGCCGAAGCCCTTCATCAGCCTGACCTGCTGTGTTTTTCCAACACCAGACTCTCGACTCTGATCTCCAGCATCTGCAGTCTTCACTTTCTCCTGAAATCTCTGGATATGTCCTGCCCCACCGGCAGGACAGACCAGGCAGAGGTGATGGCACAGTGGTGTACAGACAGGGAGGATTTGCCCTGGGAGTACTCAGCATTGACTTTGGACACCAGGAAGTCTCATGGCTCCTGCTGATTACCACGTACAGTGCTCCCACAGCTGATGAATCAGTGCTCCTCCATGTTGAATAACACTTGGAGGAAGCACTTAGGCAATACAATTGTGACAAGCCTACTCTGGGTACAGGATTTCAATGTCCTCTACAAAGAGTAGCTCAGCAGCAGGATTACTGACTGAGCTGGTCGGGTCCTCAAGGACATAGCTGCTCAACTGGGTTTGCAGCAGGCGGTAACGGAACCAGCAAGAGGGAAAAACATACTAGATCTTATCAGTATGAATCTGTCAGCTGCAAATGCATCTGTCCATGACAGTATCGGTAAGAGCGACCATCCCACAGTCTTTTTGGAGACAAAGCCTCACCTTAAAGTTGAGAAAAACCTCCATTGTGCTGAGTGGTACTATCACCGTGCTAAATGGGACTGATGTAGGAACTCAAACTGGATATCTCTGAGCTACTGTAGGATAACAACAGCAGCAGAACTGTACTAAAGCACAATCTGTAATCTCATGGGTTTGTACATTCCGCACTCACCCATCACAATGGACAGCAAAGGAGGGCATGCCATGAGCAGCACCAGACATACCTAAAAATGAAGTGCCAACCTGGTGAAGCTACCAAGCAGGACCATCTGCATAATCAAACAGCATCAGCAGCAAGCAACAGAGCGAAGTGATCCCACAATCAATGGATCAGATCAGAGCTCTGCAGTTCAGCCACACCCAGTTGTGAATGGTAATGGACAATTAAACAACTCGTTGCAGGAAGCACTACAGATATCCCCACCCTTACTGATGGAGGGGTTTCACACACCAATGCAAAAGATAAGATGACAGCATTTGCAGTAATTTTCAGCCAGATGCAAAGTGAGATGATCCATCTCAGCCTTCTCCAGTGGTTCCTAACGTCACAGATGTGAGCTTTAAGCCAGTTCAATTTAGTTCGAATAATATCGAGAAATGGTTAAGTAGTGTAAAGGCTATGGGTCCTGCTAACATTCTGGCAATATTACTGATGGCTTGTGCCCCAAAACCTGACACCCACCAAGCCAAGTACCGCTCCAGCACTGGCATCTACCGACAATGTGGAACATTGCCGAGGGATGTTCAACACAAAAACACAGGGCAATCCAATCCAGGCAATTTCCCTGTCAGCCCACATTCGATCAGCAATAAAGTGATGGAAGTAGTCATCAACAGGGCTACCAAGCAGCAGCTGCTCAGCAACAGCCAGCTGAGCGACACTCATTTTAGGCTCCACCATGGCAACTCAGCTGCCGATTGTGTTACCGCTTGATTCACAACCTGACAACCAGCTGAATCCCAGAGGTGAGGTGAGAGTGACAGCCTAGTCCCACTCCAACACCACTATTTCTAGCTGATTCCACCCTCATCTCAGCTCATATACTGAAACTCTCATCCATTGTGTGTTATCTCCAGAATTAATTATCCAAACACACTCCTGGCCAGCCTCCCAAATTCAACTACCCTGTAACCTCAAGAAAAATTGAAAGCTCTATCGCCCACATGCTCAGTTCTCGCCAAACATGGTCATCCGTCAAAAGGCTCCTATTCATAAGCAACAACAATTTAAAATTCTCATTCTTGATTTGATTCCTGGCTGTGATCATCCCTAGCTCCCTGCACCACACATCCTTTGAGACCTCGACAACCCATTTTCTTTGAGACTCCCAACGATTTGTTAATTCGTTACTTCAGCTGTGTGGCTGATTCTACAGTTGCTAAAGCAACATGGTCTGGAATTCGCAGACAAAACCTCACAGGTCTGCTTTCCATCTTTAAGAATCCCTCAAAACCTGCTTTTTGGCGATGCTTTTGGTCACCTGACCTAATATCTCCATCTCTGGCCTTATATCTAAAGTTCTCAATGGTATTTTTGTGAAATTATAAGCATGATAATAAAACTACAAACTGTTCCTGATTTGGAAATTATCTTCAAATAATCACTTGCTGTAATGAATAATCTATAATGCCACTTACTCAACCACATCGTGGAAGCACCGTCACCACACAAACTGCAGCTTAACAAGAAAGTCAAACATCACAGTCTCCACATGCAACAGGGCTTTGGCATTAATCACTGATATTTGTGGAAGGAGAAACATAGTTGATGTTTCACGGCGTGCAAAATAAATTACAGGGTATGAAAAAGAAAAATGTAATCTGATAATTGAGCAGCACATGGTCAGGGGCTGGGCTGCAGTGAAAAACTAATTTACAAAGGGTCTATAAAAGTAAGAATACCGTAGTAAACAGACCAACAATACACCCATGGTTCGAGACTGAGGAAGCTAGGTATTGACAAAGTGGTTATGAGGGAGCCCTGAGGTGGATCAGAGCAGTATTGGATGCTCTGATCCCAATGACTCTATACTCGAGAAAGGCTGCCCGTGCGCCTGGCTGCACCTTGCCCCCTACAAAGATGGCGGCGGCGCATGTGTCCAGTGAATCGCTGTCCCGAATAAAGATGGCGGCGCTCACTCAGGCCTGCAGCCGCGCTGAGGCCATTCCTCATTTACTGCAAACACGGGACTGGGACGTTCAAATTTGTGTTTTCCGACGTGCACAATTTGTTTCTAAAACCTCTCCGCTCATAGCAACACAGTTTTTCTCCCATTTCCCTGTTTAGTTCTTTCCTTACTGTATCCTTTCTGTCCATAAATCCCGAACATTCATTACAGCGACTCTGCGCCGTGCGCGAGGGTGATCACATGTTTAGCTCAGCCCTTCTTTCACTTTGATTGGTTGGAGGACCAACATCCTGCTAGGTCATCCAGCTCCGCCCACCGTCCTTTCATTGGTCTGGTGCTGACATCAATCACCTGGGGTCGCTCTGTTGGCAAGAGCATGCGCAGTGTGTCCTGCCTTTGCTGATATGTTGGGTAATGTGATGGGAGAGTTTACTGAGGGTAAGAATTCCCTTTGTGTGAGCTCTGCAGTAGATTTCCTTTATTCATGGAGGGAATTGCCTTCCTACTCATGACTGCATAACTGTGATTGATGAATCAATGCCATCTGAATCAGTACATAAACACCCCATTTTCACATCATCTGAGATCTTTAGCACATTGTATCACGCTCTTCTTTGGAGGCAAAAAAGCATGAAATGGAGCTTCAAGGAATTGAAGCAGGAGTAGGGCAGTCATCGCCTTCAGGTTGTTCCCCCCCATTCTATCTGATCATGGCTGGGCCAAGCCAGACCTCAACACCTCTTTTATGCTTGATCCACATAGCCCTCACGGCTCAATATTTCAAAAATATATCTGCCCTCTTTTAAAATAATTTGAGATAGAATCACAGATTCCCTGCTGTGTGGAAACAGGCCCTTCGGCCCAACAAGCCACACTGACCCTCCGAAGAGTAACCCAGCCAGACCCATTCCCCTACCACATTTCACTATTCTTTGGGCTAGAAAATTCCAACCATTCGTTGGGAGAAAAAAAATCTTTACATTTTTAAAAAATCAATGTTCCCTTATGTAATGTCGCCTGGTTTAAGACTTCACTGGTGCTAGAAGATCTAGTCAACATCTATCCTGTCAAGCTCCTCAGAATCTCGTTTCCATAAAATCACCCCTTATTTGTCGAGATGCTATTGAATAATGACCTAACCTGTTTAGCTGTTCTTGATAGGTCAACCCTTTCATCCTTGAAGCAGCTAAGTGAATCTTTTTAAAATGGTCTCCAATACTGGTTTATCCATTATTAAATATGGGAGCTAACATTGTATACTGTACTCCAAGCGAGGTCTCAGCAACAGCCAGTGTGGTTAACCAATCCTCAGTCCATACTAATACATTACCCCGATACAGTGAGCTCCTATATTGTGCAATTACCTTTAATATAGCACCTTATCATTTGCATTTATAAAATTCAAATAAGAACATCATTGGATTGCCCTTTATCAGCCCTGCTTGTTATCGCCTCAATGAACTATTGCAAATTTGTTAAGTATAGTTTCTCTTTCACAAAACCCAGTCTTCCATGTTTAATGATAAGCTTTTCTAAATGCCCAGCTATTTATTTCTTTAATAATCGACTCTGCTGTATTACCAAACCAGATATTAAACTAACTAGACTATAGTTTCCTGATTTCTGTCTCCCTTCCCTTCTTGAACAGGTGCATCAATCCATTGGATGCTCCCTGTATCCCCTGATTCTGGAATATTCTAATCGATGTCTTGAGTATCTCTGCAGCCAGTTGCATTAAAAATGTCTGATCCAGGCCATTAGATCCTGTCTGCCTTTAGATCTATAAAATAGTCAATACTATGTCCCTTGTGACAAAGGCAGTTATAACATTTTTCTTCCCATGAGTAACTTGCTTATTTGCTACCTTTGTGATGATAACGGCATCCTCCTTCATGAAGATCAATGTAAAATATCGGTTTAAATTATCTGCTGTTTCCCTGTACCTATTATCAATTCCCGAATCAGAACCTCTAAGGGTTCGATGCTGACTTTAGATACTCAATTTTTATATCACCTGTACAACTCTTGCCATTCATTTTTTTTTCTAGTCAATTTAATTACATGATCAGTTTCTTCCTTTTTAGTCATCCGCTGCTATGTCATTATTTTCCTTGTGGGTACTGCCCTTGACTGCCTTTGCTACCCACAGGTGGTTCACCTTTCTCTTCGAGTTCTCCTTTTTGCCTTAAATTACCTTTTGATAAGCATTATGTAAACAAAAAAAAATCATATTACAGTGACCAAGCATGTGATTTTTTAAAAAAACATTTGAAGTTTCAATGTTCTCATTGGGTTTTGCTGTTTCAAAGAAGAGCTGAGGTCATCTCGAAAGGAGGTGGCATCTGATTCACTGTTAATTTCCAAAATTAATTTGAATACTTGCATTACTGTGAGAGCAGGGGTCTAGCCAAGTAGCTATTTTTAAAAAAGGCGGCACAGTTGTGATGGGTTGAATAGGGGCCTCTGATTTCAAAAGCAAAATGTGATCCAAGTTGTCTCCTAATCTGTGCTGTACTAATTCTTTCTGATTGAGTGACTGTGTTGGCACGTGCGCAGGTCGTAGCAGGATCTCTGACTGCCACAAACCGATCTTGTGGTACAGCTCCTGTGTCAGTGACAGTGCTGTTGGACCAACAGAGGCAGCAACATTCCGACTTCATGTAGCAACTGAAAACTTTGGCTGAACTTTGCAGGTAAGATTTTACACTGCCACAATCTAATTAATACTATTAAACTTCACGGCTTCATAACCTGAGGTTGGTTGCTTGTCCCACAGTTATTGATGGTTTTGGAGTCATCTGCTGCCTCACTGCACTAGGGCCCCAGGTTCAATTCCAGCCTCGGGCGATTTTCTCCTGTATCACCGTGGGTTTCCTCCAGGCGCTAGTTTCTTCCCAAAATCCAAGGAAGTGCATGCTAGGTAAATTAATCATGCTAAATTGCCCATCGTGTCCAGCGATGCACTGGTTCGGTGCTTTAATCAGGGGAAAATGTTGAGGAATAGGTTTGGTTGGGATATTCTTTGGAGGTTTGGTGTGGATTTGTTGGGATGAAGGGCATGTTTCCATAACGTATGGATCCCATGCTCTGAGTAATTTTGGGGATCTAACAGAATCCTGGTATTCAGAGGGTTCTCTGTTAGTTAAAATAGTATTGTGCACTCAGCTTATGTTACCTTCTGAAGCAGTTTGAGGTAGACCGCTCTGTACAATTTCTCAGAACAGATGCTCTGGAACCAATCAGGGAAGAGCTATTTTAGACCCGATGATATGATTGATTAATGAGCTCAAAATAAAAGATCCTTTTGGTAGGATTCAATGCAGCATGATAGAATTTAGCTTTAACGTGAGGAATTTGGTTCTTCAAGTAGTAACTAAACAAGGGTATAAAGGAATAGCTAGCTAAACTAGAATAGGACTATAGTTAGAATGTTAATGCAGAAGAATATATTCAGTTATTGTATAATTCTCAACAATATCTATTGACTTGTAAAAGAAATGCACAATGAACAACGATGCATAGGTGAGGGAATTATGAATGATATCAAATTGAAAGAAAAGATGGACAAAACTGCAAAGATGATGGGAGACCAGAAGTTTTAAAAATTTCAAACTAAAGAAGGATGAACAAAAACAGATGGAATTTTTTTCCCTTGTCAGAGAGACTGTTGTAACATCTTTACTCCCATTAATACCTTGCTTATTTCCCATCTTTAGGATGCTGACAGTACCTTCTGGATTAGGAAGGTAATTGGACAAATTAACCCACTAGTTACTCAGCCTAAAACAAAGTCCTCTTGTGATGCTGTGGTAGTGTCTCCAACTTTGAGCCAGAAGGCGTGGAACTGTCCCACCTGCTCCAGAGGTGTAATAATGCCTCGAAATAGGTTGATTGGGAAAGCAATATGAGAAAAACTTCAGTAATTGAATGGACAGTCTTGATGGTCTCTGGGAATTCCAACCTTGACTGTTTTGTGTCCTCACCCGAGGCCTGATCTCAATTAATCTTTCTCATTTAAACTGAATTGTCTTAACTTCTGTTGAATATAATTGAAAGTTGTCCTGACTGCATGCCCCCTTGTGCAAAACCTGTTGCAATCTGTCAAAGAACAAGATTGAAAACTCGGATTAGCTGATAGCCTGTTCAATGGCTGAAACCAGTGGCCTTTTCCACTGGGACATTAGGCGCTGCAG
Source organism: Chiloscyllium plagiosum (assembly GCF_037043375.1). Lineage (NCBI taxonomy): Eukaryota > Metazoa > Chordata > Chondrichthyes > Orectolobiformes > Hemiscylliidae > Chiloscyllium > Chiloscyllium plagiosum. Next base: position 60,598,551 of record NW_028270183.1, on the reverse strand, counting down.
AATTGATCACATTTCCCATTAAACTGAGACAGGAGGTGTTGACCTTGCTGAAATGCCTTTCACTGAAAATTTTTGAATTAAAATAAATTACTATGGCTGCTGTGCAATTGAATTTAGAGACTTAGTGGGGAGTCTCGACTGTCTTTTCTTTGTTTGTTTCATCGCAGAATGAATGAGAGCAGCCCCAAGCCAGCCGGACCTGCGGAGAAACTGCCAGATATTAAAATACGTAACTCCGCTTCATTAGCCAGTCTGTCTGAGTCATCCAGACTCAAACATCATGACTGGAGGAGGGCTTTTTGTGCTCACCGTGGATGCTATTACAGAGTTCAAAATTAATGCATAACATATTTCTTGAGAACTGAAAACAACAAATACTGAAGATCACAGGAGGGAGCCGATGGCTGAGTGGTATTATTGCTCGACTGTTTATCCAAAGATCCAGGTAGCATTCTGGAAAAACAGGTCGAATCATGCCACAGGAAATGTTGGAATTTGAATTCAGTGAATATCTGGGATTAAGAATCTCATGACCATGAATCCTTTGTCGAGTTTCAGAAATCCATCTGGTTCACTAACATGCGTGATGTAAGAAGCCACCATCCTTACCTAGTTTGTCCTACATGTGACTCCAGACACACAGCAATGAGCTTGACTCTTAGTTACCCATTGGGCAATTAGGAACGGACAATGAATGCTGCCGAGCCAATGGCACCCTCATCCCATGAACTTCTTTTAAGAAATCGATAGAGAGAGCTAGCTAATATTTTGATTCCAGATGACTCTTCATCAGAGCTCTGTTCGAGTCATCGAGACTCACCGTTAGCTTGCTTGGTCTCCATGGATGCTGCCTGACCTGCTGTCAGCTCCAGCATTTGTTATTTTCAGTACAGATTCCATCATCTGCAGTAATTTCCTTGTATACTTCTTCATTATTTTGTTTATTAAATGCCCACAAAATTGCAGCTACTACTCAACACCTTCCCGACAGAGTACTGTGGCGCTCGTGTCAAAATTCTCCATTGACTTGTTCAATTACACTATAGTTTAGGACAATTGCAAAATGCTAATGTGGCTGAAATGAATAGAATCATAGTCATACAACATAGAAATGAACCATTCGGTCCAAATGGTCCATGCCAACCAAATTTACCAAACTATGCTAGTGCGGCTTGCCTGCATTTGGCCCATATTCCTCAACCTTTCCTGTTCACGAACCTCTCCAAATGTCTTTTGAATGTTCTAACTGTACTTGCACCTATCACTTCCTCTGGCCGTTCATCCCGTGTCCCAACCAATCTCTTTGTGAAAACGTTTGCAACTGATAGTTACAATAGACAATAGTAGGCCATTCTGCCCTTCAAGCCAACACCACATACATTATGGTCACGGCTCATCATTCCTAATCAGTATCCTGTTCCTGCCTTATCCCCATAACCCTTGATTCCACTATCCTTAATAGCTCTATCCAATTCTTTCTTGAATGTATATGGAGACTTGGCCTCCAAAGCCTTATGGGGCAGAGCATTCCACACACTCACTACTCTCTGAGTGAAGAAGGTTCTCCACAACTCTGTTCTACATGGCCTACCCCTTATCTTTAAACTGTGTCCTCTGGTTTGGGACTTACCCATCAGAGGATACATGCTTCCTGCCTCCAGAGTGTCCAATCCTTTAATAATCTTATACGTCTCACACTTTTCCTCCCTCTCGCCCTCCCCTGTGTCGCCCTCCCCCTCTCTCTCCCTCCCCTCTCTCTCTCCCCTCTCTCGCCCTCCCTCTCTCTTCTTCCCCTCTCTCTTCTTCTCCTCACTCTCCCTCCCCCTCTTTCTCGCTCTTCCCATTCTCACACCCTCCCCACTCTCTCGCACTCCCGACTCTCTCGCCCTTCCCACTCTCACCCCCTCGCCTGTCTCTCACCCTCCTGTCTCACGCCCTCCCCTCTCTCTCGCCGATCCCTTCTGTCCCTCTCCCCACTGTCCCTCTCCCCTCTGTCCCTCTCATCTCTCTCGGCCTCCCCTCTGCCCCTGCCCTGTCACGCACTCCGCTCTCTCACCCTCCCCTCTCCCGCCCTCCCCTCTCTCGCCCTCCCCTCTCGCGCCCACCCCCTCTCGCCCTACCCCTTCCCAGCCTTCCCACCTCTCGCCCTGCCCTCTCGCCCTACCACCACTCGCTCTCCCGTCTCCCGTCGTCCCCTCCCTCACGCTCCCCTCTCTCGCCCTGCCCTCTCTCGCCCTCCCCTCTCTCGCCCTCCCTACTCTCGCCCTCCCCTCTCTCGCCCTCCCCTCTCTCGCCCTCCCCTCTCTCGCCCACCCCTCTCTCGCCCTCCCATCTGCCGCCCTCCCGTCTCTCGCTCTCCCCTCTCTCGCTCTCCCCTCTCTCGCCCTCAACCCCTCGCACTACCCCTTCGCCCTCCTCCCTCTCGCCCTCCTCCCTCTCGCCCTCCTCCCTCTCGCCCTCCCCCTCTTGCCCTAGCTCCTCTCGCCCTCCCTTCTCTTTCGCCCTCCGCCCTCAGCTCTCTATGTCACCCTCCCCTCGTTTCCCGTCCCCTCGCACCCCCTCATCTCTCTTTCCATCCCCTCTCTCCCTCCCTCCCCTCTCTCCCTCTCTCCCCTCTCTCTCCATCTCCCCCCTCGCCCTCTCCCCTCGCCCTCCCCATTTCGCCCTCGCTGCCATCTCCCTCCCTCCCCTCTCTCTCGCCCTCCCTTCTCTGTTGCACATCACTTCTGTCCTCCTCCCCTCGCTCTCCTCCTCTCGCTCCCCGTCCCCTCGCACCCTCTCAACTCTCTCGCCCTCCCCTCTCCCTTGCCCCCTCTCTTGCCCTCTCTCTCGCCATTCCCTCTCTCGCTCGCTCTACTCTCTCTCGCCCTCCTCTCTCTCTCTCCCTCCCCTCCTCTCTCACTCCCAGTCTCTCTCCCTCCACTCTCTCCCTCCCTCCACCTTCTCTCATCCTCACCTCTCTCTCTCCCCTCTCTCCCGCTCATCTCTTTCGCACTCCCACCTCTCGCCCTCCCCTCTCTCACCCTCCCCGTCTCGCCCTCCCCTGTCTCCCCATCATCGCTTTTGCTCTCCCGACTCTACCCCTCCCCTCTCCCACCATCCCCCTCCATTCTCTCGCCCTCCCCTGTCTCGCCCTCCAATCTCTCGCCCTCCCCACTCTCTCGCCCTCCCCACTCTCTCGCCCTCCCCACTCTCTCGCCCTCCCCACTCTCTCGCCCTCCCGTGTCTCGCCCTCCTCTCTCTCGCCCATCCCCTCTGCCCCCTCGACTCGCTCCCATTCCCCTTGCTCCTCCTCACCTCTCTTAACTTTCCTTCTCTCGCCCTCTCCCTCTCTCTCGCCCTCTCCCTCTCTCTCACCCTTCCCTCTCTCTAGCCCTCCCCGCGCTCTCACCCTCCCCTGTCTCGCCCTCCCCTGTCTCCCCATCATCGCTTTCGCCCTCCCCTCTCTCGCCCTCCCCACTCACTCACCCTCCCCTTTATCTCTCCCTACCCTCTCTCGTGCCCTTCCTTCTCTCTCGCCCTCCACTCTCTCTCCCCCTCCCCTCTCTCTCATCGTCCCCTCTCACTCGCCCTCCCCTCCCTCTCGCCCTCCCCTTTATCTCAACCTCCCCTTCCTTCACTCTCGCCCTCGCCCTCACCCTCCTGTATCTCGCCCTCCCCCTCTTCCCTCCCCTCTCTCGCCCTCCCCTCTGTCACCGTCCCCTCTCTCGCCCCCCTCTCTCGCCCTCCCCGGTCTCTCCACCTCACCACTCTCTTGCCCGCGCCTCTCTCGCCCTCCCACCTCTCTACCCGTCCCTCCCCCTCCCCTCTCTGGCCCTCGCCTTTCTCTCACCCTCCTCTCTCTCGCCCTCCCGTCTCTCGCCCTCGCCTTTCTCTCACCCTCATGTCCCATGGCCTCCCCTCTCTCTCACCCATCCCCTCTGTCCCCTCTACCTACTCCCCGTCACCTCGCTCCCCCTCTTCTCTCTCGCCCTCCCCTCTCGTGCCCTCCCACTCTCTCACCCTCCCCTCTCTCACCCTCCCCTCTCTCACCCTCCCCTCTCTTGCCCTCCCACTCTCTCCCTCACCTCTCTCTCCCTCTCCTCTCTCGGCCTCCACTCTCCCGGCATTCTCCCCTCTCGCCCTACCCCCTCTCGCCCCAACCCTCTGGCTCGCCACTCCCTCGCACTCCCCTCCCTCGCCCTCCCCTCTCTCGCCCAGCCATCCCTCGCCCGCCCCTCTCTCGCTCTAACTCCTCTCACCCTCCCCTCCCTCGCCCTCCCCTCTCTCGCTCTAACCGCTCTCGCCCTCCCCACCCTTGCCCTCCCCTCCCTCGCCCTCCCCTCTCTCGCTCTAACCGCTCTCGCCCTCCCCACCCTTGCCCTCTCCTCCCTCGCCCTCCCCTCCCTTGCCCTCCCCTCTCTCGCCCTCCCCTCTCTTGCCCTCCCCCCTCTCGCCCTACTCGCACCTGTTCTTCCCAAATATCGCCCACAGCCCTCTCACCCTAACCCTCTCACTCTCCACTCCCTCGCCCTCCCATCTCTCGCCCTCCCCTCTCTCGCCCTCCAGTCTCTCGCCCTCCTGTCTCTCGCTGTCCCGTCTGTCGCCCTCCTAACTCTCGCCCTCCCCCTCTCGCCCTCCCACACCCTCCCCCTTCGCCCTCCCCCTCTCGCCCTCTCCCTTCCCCCTCCCGTCTCTCGCCCTCCCGTCTCTCGCCCTCCTACCTCTCCCTCTCTCCCTCCCCCTCTCTCCCTACCCTTCTCGCCCTCTCGCCTCCCTCCTCTCGCCGTCCCCTCTCTCTCGCCATCCCCTCTCTCTCACACATCACCTCTCTTCCCCTCCCCTCGCTCCCCCTCCCCTCACTCCCCTTCCCCTCGCACCCTCTCAACTTTCTCGCCCTCCCCTCTCTCTCGAACTCCCCCTCTCCCTTGCCCACCCCCTCTCTCTTGCCCTCCCCCTCTCTCTAGCCCTTCCCTCTCTCTCGCGTTCTACTCTCTCTCGCCCTCATGTCTCTCTCCCTCCCCCTCTCCTCCCTCCCCTTTCTCTCACCCTCCTCTCTCTCATCCTCCCCTCTCTCTCATCCTCCCCTCTCTCTCGCCCTCCCCTCCCTCTCGCCCTCCCCTGTATCTCATCCTCCCCTCTCTCGCGCCCTTCGTTCTCTCTCGCCTTCGCGTTTCTCCCACCCGCCTGTCTCTCGTCCTCCCCCACTCCCCTCCCCTCTCTCCCTCTCCACTCTCTCCCGCTCCACTCTCTCCCCTCCCCTCTCTCGCCCTACGTACTCTCTCACCGTCCACTCTCTCTCGCCCTCCCCCCTCTCTCGCCCTCCTCTCTCTCTCGCCCTCCCCACCATCGCGCCCTCCCACCTCCCTCTCACCCTCCCGTGTCTCGCCCTCCTCTCTCTCGCCATCGTCTCTCTCGGCCATCCCGTCACCCTCGACTCGCTCCCATTCCCCTCGCTCCTCCTCACCTCTCTCAACCTACCCTCTCTCGCCCTCTCCCTCTCTCTAGCCCTCTCCCTCTCTCTCGCCCTCCCCCTCTCTCACCCTCCCCTCTCACTCGCCCACCCCCACATCTCTCGCACTCCGCTCTCTCGCACATCCTCTCTCTCCCCCTCCCCCCTCTTTCCCTCCCCTCTCTCCCTCCCTCCTCCTCTCTCCCGCCCCTCTCTCCCTCCCCCTCTCCCTCCCCCTCTCTTCCACCCCCTATCGCCCTCGCCCTCCCCCCTCGCCCTATCTCCCCCCACCCTCCCCCTCTCTCGCACATCACCTCTGTCCCCCTCCCCTTGCTCCCCTTCCCCTCGCTCCCCTTCCCCTCGCACCCTCTCAACTTCCTCGCCCTCCCCGCTCTCTCGACCTACCTCTCTCCCTTTACCACCCCCTCTCTCTTGCCCTCCCCCTCTCTCTAGCCCTACCCTCTCTCTCGCGTTCTAATCTCTCTCGCCCTCACGTCTATCTCTCCCTCACCTCTGTCCTCCCTCCCCTTTCTCACTCCCCTCTCGTGTCCTTCCCTCTCTCTCATCCTCCCCACTCACTCGCCGTCCCTCCCTCTCGCCCTCCCCTTTATCTCACCCTCCCCTCTCGCACTCTTCCTTCTTTCTCGCCCTCGCCTTTCTCTCACCCTCCTGTCTCTCGCCCTCCCACTCTCCCCCTCCACTCTGTCCACCTCCACTCTCTCCCCCTCCACTGTCTCTCCCCTCCCCCCTCTCGCCCGCCCCTCTCTCGTCCTCCCCTTCTCCCCCTCCCACCCCATCCCCTCTCTCGCCCTCGCCTTTCTCTCACCCTCCTGTCTCACGGCCTCCCCTTCTCTTGCCCTCCACTCTCTTGCCCTCCACTCTCTCGCCCTCCCCTCTCTCACCCTTCTCACTCTCTAGCCCTCGCCTTTCTCTCACCCTCCTGTCTCATGGCCACCCCTCTCTCTCGCCCATCCCCTCTGTCCCCCTTTCCTCACTCCCCGTCCCCTCGCTCCCCCCTTCTCTCTCGTCCTCCCCTCTCGTGCCCTCCCTTCTCTCTCACCATCCCCTCTCTCTCGCCCTCCCCTTCCCTCTCACCCTCCCCTGTTTCGCACTCCACTCTCTCTCCCTCCCCTCTGTCCTGCTCATCACTCTTGCCCTTCCCTCTCTCTCTCCCTCCCCCTCTCTCTCCCTCCCCTCTCTCGGCCTCCCCTTTCCCGGCATTCCCAACTTTTGCCCTGCCCTCTCTCACCCTACCCCCACCCGGCCTTCCCGACTCTCGCCCTACCAGCTCTCGCCCTACCGCCTCTCGCCCTACCCCCGCTCGCCCTAACCCTCTCGCTCACCACTCCCTTGCCCTGCCTTCCCTCGCCCTCCCTTCCCTCGCCCTCCTCTCTCTCGCCCTCCCCTCTCTCGCCCTCCCCTCCCACGCCGTCTCCTCTCGCCATCCCCTCTCTCACCCTCCTCTCTCTCGCCGTCCCCTCTCGATCGCCCTACCCTCTCTATCGCCCTCCCTTCTCTCCCGCCCTCCTCTTTCTCGCCCTCCCCTCTCTCTCACCCTCCCCTCTCTCTCCCTCCCCGCTGTCTCTCACTCCCCTCTCTCACCATATCTCTCTCTCTTGCGTGCAACCCCCACCTCTCTCTCTCGCCCCTTTTCTGCCTCCCTCCCTCTCGCTTTGTCTCTCTCCTTCACTTTTTCTGTCTCACCCTCTCTTATCCCCTCACGCTCGCTCACGATCTGACACTCTATCTCCGGCCCCGCTCTCTCGACCCTTCTCTCCTTTGTGACCTTCCTCTCCCTCAACATCTCTCTCTCTCTCTCGCTTTCTCTTCTCTCTCTCTCTCAACATCTCTCTCTCGACCTTCTGTCTCTTCCCTCCACTATCTCTCTAGCCATTTCGCTTTCTCTTGCCCCATCTCTCATCCTCTGCCTCTCTCTCGCCCCCTCACTCGCTCGCCCCCTCATTCTGTATATTTGCCTTCTCTGTTTCTCTCTCTCTCTCTCTCTGCTCCCCGATGAGAGCCCCCTTTGTCTCTCTCCTCGCCACTCTCTCTGTGTCTTTCTCACTCTTGCCCCCTCCCTCGCCCCTCTCTCAGTCTCACTCTTTCTCTCGTCTGCACTCTCTCTCACCCCTCTCTCTTATTATCTCCTCCCGTGTCTTTCTCTCTCTCTCCCTCACCCTATCTCTCTCTTTCCCCCTCTCTCCCCTCTCTCCCTGCTCATTCACTCTCTCTCCACCTTCTCTCACTCTCGATTCCCCTCCCTCGGTTTCTCTCTCTCCCCACTCCCTCTGGTTCTCTTTGACTGATTATCTGTCCCTCCTGTCCCTCCCTCCCTCCTTCTCTGACACACTCTGCCTCCCTGATCCTTCCCTCTCCCTCTGACCCAGAGACTGGGAGTGGGGTTGGTGTTGAGGCCGCGTGTGGAGGGTGGGGGTGAATTGTTGGAGGAGGGAGGAGGGGAAAATAGGGTAGAGACGGAATTGCGGGAGGGAGACAGAGACGGCATGAGAGAGAGGGGGGAGGGAGAGAGGAAAGAGTGGAGGCAGGTGAGGAAACCGGGTGGTGGGGTATGAGAGAGAAGGGGATGAGGGAGAGTGTTGAGAAAGAGAGAGTGTGCTGAAAGAGCGAGAGAGAGAGTGAGAATTGAGGAGGAAGAGTGGAGGAGAGGAAATGGGGAGGCCTGGTTGTAGTGGGGGTGGGGACAGAGGGAGTTAAACTCAGCTCCTGAGCTCAGGGCGCGGTGCCCTCCCCTTCCCTTCCCTGAGGGCCAGGACTTGGGGCTGAGTCTGTCTCTCTCCAGCTCAGTTTCTCCAACACAAAGACACACAACAACATTGTTCACTCTGCTGCTCGGCATGCTTTAATCAACATTTTTATTGTTTACAAATGCAAGTGATGGATACAGTCAGTGGGATGGTGCCTTTTCTCACTGGCCCCTGAGTTGTGAGAAACATTGAAATGTTTCTCTGTAACCCCCCTGGGGGATAAGGATGGACAAACCCGCGCTACCCTCAGTCTGTTATCATAGCGACAGGCTGCTCCACCACTGAAACACTGAACTGAAATGAGAAAATCCCGGATGGTGTGATTAATGAGGGAATTTGATGGATGGATGGATTTGGGTGAAGGGATATTTCAGCACATTCTTCAGCTGCTGTCTGAACTTAGTCTGGGTCACGGCATAAATCGCGGTGTTTGTGCAGCAACTGAGGAGCTGCAGCATGAAGCCCAATTCCAGCACAAAAGCATCGAGATACACAGAGTAAAACCCAATCCACCACATCCGGTTCCATATAGAATACAGCATTAACGTTGACCATAACAGGATGAAATTGGCTGAGATCACAAACAGTAAAATGATGGATTTTTTTCGGTTTCTCATTTTTGTGTCAGACTGAGCGTCCCCATTGGTGTGAGCGCGGAGTCTCCTGCGGGCTCTGCTGGTCACTAAAATGTGTCTGACGGTGAGAACATTGAGCAGCAGAATCAGGAGAAATGGGACACACGGGGTTAGAATGTGATGGAGGAACTCGATTGTGACCCAGACACTGGATAACAGAACAGCGCGTGTTATGTCACAAAACCAGGGGACGTTCCCCAGGAAATATCGATCCATGAGCATAAAATACCAGGAAATGTTCTTTAAACAGCTCAGCACAGTCACTGCTCCCAGAACCACAGCCGCCGTTTTCTCACTGCAATATTTACTTTTCAGCTTCTGGCAGCAAATAGCCACAAACCGATCAAAGGTGAAAGTGACGGTGAACCAGACAGAGCAGTCAGTGGCTGCGTAAACCAGGACGGCGTGGATATTACACACGCGGACAGAGTCCTTCAGGAAATAAAACTGTTCCTCATAAACAATGGGAATTTGTCTCAGGATCAGGTCGAGGATAATGACCAGGAGATCCGCCGCTGCCATGGCCCCCAGGTAACGTCTGACACATGGAGACAATCCACAATCTTTATAAAGCAGGACGTAGATGGTCACTACGTTAACTGTGAGGAAGGAAAACAAACCCATTATCCATCAGCCTGGAGGCAAAGGGACCGGTTGATTGGGGACCCAGTGAGATTTTCAAATGTGTCCCTGTATTCAGGGTTTATTAAAATAATTGGAGCTGGAATAACAAATGGGAATGTCGGAATTACTGACAAAAATGTGACATAAACCACAAGAAACCCTCCCTCCCCAAACACACAGTGACACATCCATAAGGACAGATGGTTTCTAGAACATTCCCACACACTCGATCACTCGAGAGCAGATACAGGTCACTCCTTCCCAGTTCCTAATCCGGAGGCTGGAAACGTTGCTGTCCTGAAGGAATCTCTCCCAGTTTCCTGAAGACAAACGGAGTTTGGGAATTTCTGTACTTTGGTCTAAATTGTGGTCGATCCTGTGTTGGGAAGAAATGTAAACGCAGGGAAAACGTATTCACCCCTTTAACTGCCTGATGGGCCTTCGGGACAGTGTCTCCTTCTCCCTGGAACGGGATCTCTTACCTCGGGATCTTATCGTTTGTACAATTCACTGATGTCCGGCGGTTCGCAAACAATGTCAGGGACAGAACGTTCCGGGGAATGTCAGTTATAGAATGTCGGGGATAGAACGTTCTGGGAAATGTCAATTATAGAATGATGGGGACAGAACGTTCCGGGCAATGTCAGTTATAGATTGTTGGGGATGGAACGTTCCGGGGAATGTCAGTTATAGAATGTTGGGGACAGAACGATCCAGGAAATGTCAGTTATAGAATGCTGAGGACAGAACATTCCTGGGAACCCCTTGACCTGTCCATCACCTTTCCCCCCTATCCATCCCACCAACATGATGTACTGTGCCTGGACACACTGTAACATTAATGGGGTGAGAGACGGATGGTCCAATCACAGGAATGGGAACTAAAGGCATTGCCAGATCAGCTGAAAGGGTTAGATATACCACATTCTCAATCCACCTCCTAGAACCAGCCCAGACATCATCAACCCAGAGGAGATATCTATTCACCGTGGAACACTGTGCAGACCAGGCCAGTGTACTGCTCAGTCAAACCCATCAATCTGTCCAGATTCATCCATTACACTGGTCAATACAATCCAGCAATCTGGCCAGAGTTGTGCACTGCACAGATCACAGCAGTGCATTGATCTATAAACCCAGACCACATATCTGTCCAGCACGGGGAGCTGTGCAGACCACAACAGTACATTGATCTATCAACCCGGATTAGATATCTGCTGAGCACCGAGAGCTGTGCAGACCACACCCGTGCATTGATCTAGAAAACCCAGACTAGCTAGATATCTGTCCAGCACGGGGAACTGTGCAGACTACAGCAGTGCATTGATCTATAAACCTGGACTAGATATCTGTCCAGCACCGGGAGATGTGCAGACCACAGCAGGGCACTAATGTGTGAACCTGAAACAAATATCCATCCAGCATGGGGAGCTGTACAGACCTCATCATTGCAGTACCTATAAACCTCAACGAGAATGACTGACCAGCACAGCGATCTGTACAGTGATCACCTGTGAATTAACTTGCAAACCTGGAACAGTTACCCTCCAAGTGAGTAGGACTATGTACACCACTGTGTACACCACTGTGTACATCACTCGATTCCTGAAGAAGGGCTTCTGCCCGAAACGTCGATTCTCCTGTTCCCTGGATGCTGCCTGATCTGCTGCGTTTTTCCAGCAACACATTTTCAGCTGTGTACACCACCCCAGTGCATCGATCTGTAACCCAGGAGCAGTTACCCCCCCCCCCCCACCCCAGCATGTAGGACAGTGTACCCCACCCCAGTGCATTGATCTGTAAACCAGGATCAGTTACCCTCCCAGACTGCAGGACTGTGTACACCAGCCCAGTGCATTGATCTGTAAACTAGGAGCAGTTACTCTCCCAACATGTAGGACTGTGAACGCCAACCCAGTGCATTGCTCAGTAACACTGTGTAAGATCCCTGCCCAGCGCGGGGAAACTTGCAGCCCATACTGGAAGTGACATTTTGTACAGCTCCCATTCATTCACAGCCCCATATCTCCATTGTGCCATGACAAGGGGGTGATGTGGGTGTGAACATCACTGCCAGAGAGAGATGGCGGGGGAATCAGTTTAAATATCACCACATGGGAGGGGTTTGGGAAAAAGACAGAGAGGAAGAGACTGAGAGACAGTATCATGGAAGGATGTGTTCCCAGGTTGCAGAATGCTGAAATGTAGACACTTCGAATACATCCTGTAACATGATCCTGTCTTCACAGGAAAGATGGGAAAAAGGGATATTGGTGTGAGGTCAGATGATGGAGAGTTTTGGATGAGCATTTGTATTACAGCTTTGTAAATGGAGTCCTTCATGGCTGGAGAAACACACCATCACCCAGATACCCCTGGATATTCCGTAATCCCTGGCACTGGTGTCATCTTTAAAAGCCTAATGGGCACCCGATTGATTTTCTCAGCTTGGAGCTGCCCTGCATAGTTTCCCCTGAGCATGGCAGATAAGGGACAATTACACCACGGTTTGTCAACAGGGGCACGGAGGTCTTGGTGGATGGGATTGTACAGAGGGGGACCATTCTCTTCCCAGAGGGGGCTACACCACCAGACCCACCGAGCATGGTCTGAGCTCACCACCCAGCTCAGTGCAGTATCTGCGGTCTGAACAAATGTCCAGCAATACAGGACAAGCATCAATAAACTTCCCCGCTTTGTCAGGATAAGGGTCACCATATTCTCTCTGCTCCCTCACACACTGTATATCTGTTATAGCACCGACTCCCAAACAAGGCTTATGGTCCACCACTGTCACTGCCGCATGCTGCACCTTCTCTCTCTGTCTCTGTCTCTCTGTCTCTCTCTCTCCCTCTCTCTCCCCCCTCCCTCCACTTCACCCCCACACTAATAACACTGCATGGATACAACACTGTGGACTGACTCCCTCAGGACACCTCACCATGACCCCCTCCCCACCTACCCTAACACTAACAGCAGGGCCACCCACTCCCACCCTTACTCCCTCCCTCCGTTTCTCCCATTCCAGGAGAAATAGCCTGGAATAAGACAGGAAGGGCCTATTCAGGTGGTGGAGTGCCCGATATCCGATTCCTACCCCCCCCCCCAATCCCCCGCCATATGGGGAGGACCCTGGTACAAGCCGGATAGGGCGGGGACGCCTCGTGTGGAGATTCTGAAACATCCACGTCCCACCTACCGAGTAAGGAGCAATGTTCAGTGAAGGGCAATTCTCACTTTAAACCCACTGGCAGCTCCGTTTCCCCCGGCACAACTTAGAAGCCGTGGCCATCTCTTAGATGCCATCTCTCTTTTGTGTTGAGCTGGTACAAATGGAATCCCCCCGGTCTCGGTGAACAGGAGGGTGGGCTCACAACACATCGTCACCACCACCTCCCAGGAAGAGAGTATGGAGGCTCCCTCCTACACCTCCCCCTGTAAACAGCTCAGATACTGAAACTAATCTGTGATAATTACTGCTCTCCCCACTTGTCCTGACATTTTCAACAATCTGTGCTCATATACACGCAGCGTTCACTGCTCCTGCAGCCCCTTTATAACGGTACGGCCTGTTTTAAACTGTCTTTCATTGTCTTTCCTACCAAAGTGTATCACCTCACACTGCTCTGCATTGATTCCCATCTGCCATAAACCTGAACACTACACCAACGTGTGATTGTCCTGTTTGATTTCCACACTATCCTCCATAGACTTCAGAGTTCTTCCAGGTTCGGTGCGGTCTACAAACATTGAGATTGTTATAGCCTCACAGTCCCCATGAAACAACTGAAACCCTGCCCCACACACATGAGTGTGAGCAAGTGAAATACTGCTATATTTCTATGGACAAAGTCGAATAATGCTGTCAATGGAGCAACAAAAGTCCTGACACACACCAGATGCATCAAATGAAATATTGGCAAACCATAGAGCAAAAGGAAGTGTGTACTGTACCTTCAAGAGAGAGGGAATGCTGTTCTGAACTGAGAGCTTACAAGCACCTGTGGCATGAGAGGATGGCAGACCCAGAAACAATATATTGCTATAGAGCTGGAGTCGGGTAATAGGCAGTTAAGAGAAAGGGGGTCCCAGAATTGTGCATAATTGATGTAAAATGTTCACTTTCAGAATGAAAAAAAAATTGATGTTTTTATTAAACAGTGGAATTTGGCAGATCTGTCCCTCATAATTTAATAGTTTACCAGGCGAATTGAGTATTTCTTTATGTTTCATTTAAGTTACCAGATGAGCTTCACGCCGTGTCCTAACCATCCCCGTGTGTGTATCTGTGTGTCTCTGTGTGTCTCTGTGTGGGGCATGTCTGGCAGTCTCTGTGGTGCTTAAAGTGATGCAATGCCACCCTCTGCTGGCCTCCACAAGCTACTGCACAGGCATTGGCAGAGGGTGAAAACCAACAGGGATTCATTCAGAGAGGGGGAGGGAGAGGGCAGCTGCTCACAACACCATTCAAACTGATGTCTTGTCCATTTACTGATCTAAATGTCCCTGCTTTCACCACTTTCTCTGGAAGTTCATTCCACACACAAGCCAGCTTCTGTCTAACATAATTACCTCTCATGACTTTCGTAAATCTTTTTTTCTTCGCATTTTAAAAATCTCTCAGTTTTGAATCCTCAACTCTAGAGAAAAGACATCAGCACTTCAGCTTCTCTGTAACCCTCATTATTTTATAAACCTCTGTAAAGTTACTGCTTAATCTCATATTCTTCAGTGAAAAAAGTCCCAGTCGATCCAGCCTCTCCTTATAGCTCGCTCCCTCCTTTCCCAGTAACATCCAGGTTAATCTCTTCTCAATCCTCTCTAGCTTAATAATATCAACGTCAGTAAAATCAAAGTGAGTAGTCAAGGTATTTTCTAAGGGTACGGAGAGTCCAAAACTAGAGGACATAGGCTTAAGGTGAGAGGGGAAACATTTGAAAGTGACCTAAGGGGCAGCTTTTTCACCCAGAGTGTGGTGTGCCTATGGAAAGAGCGGGCATGCTGACCAGACTGGACACAGTATTCCAGAAGAGGCCTCACCAATGTTCTGTACAACCACAACATGACATCCCAATTCCAATACTCAAAGGTCTGACCTATGAATACATGTGTGTTAAACACCTTCTTAACCACACTATCTACATGAGATGCAAATTTTAAAGAATTAAACCTGACGGCCTAGGTTTCTGTACTACAGCATTGCCAAAGACCCTACTTTTAATTGTATAGGTCCAGCTGTTGTTTGATTTACCAAACCCAATACTTTGCATTAATCCAAACTAAACTCCATCAGCCAACCCTCAGCCTAGTGAGTGATATTACTGTCACCTCACCCTCCCCCTTCAATTTTAAAATGCCCATCCGTCTCCAGGCTGCCTATACCCTCCGGCCTTGATTTTTACAAAGATCCTGAGCTTGGGTTGCCTTGCATGGTTAGGGGAAGGAGGGACAGATTGCAGTCACAGTCAGTGGTGAGGAGGGGCTGGAAAGTAATCAACGGCCTGGTGTCATTTCATGGTTTTAGGAAAAGGGGAGTTGCACGTGAGAGTTGGGTAAGAGTGATCGGTGTTTTGCGGTCAGAAATTAAGCTCTTCCTTCGTCTCTGGTGTTCAGTTATAAATATCTATTTGAGACCCTTCATTGGGCAGAGTGTGTCTGCAGGATTTCTTTACTTAATATTGCAGACTACAGATAATAGCAATTAAAGATGTTTATAGTTAATTTCGATGGCACAGCACGTACACTCAATATCCTACAGCTGTGACAAATATCTTGCATTTGTTTAATAATACAAAGTGTTATTTGTAATTCAGTAATGATAACCTGATTGTAATAAAGTGGTATTATAAGTTGAAAGTGGGCATTAGAATATGACCCAAAATCTGGGTATGGCAGTGTGGTGGGTAGTGTCCCTGTCTCTGATGCAGAGCTCTGGATTTGATTCCAATTCTTGAACTTGTGTGGTAGTGTTCCTAGCTCTGGGCTAGAAGGCCTGGATTCAAGTCCTGTCTGTTGCAGAGGTATGTCTCAGCATGTCAGGACAGTCTGATGAACAAACACACAGGAAAATACTATTACAGCTTTATGGGTATTGCTGAGTGGTGCTAGTGTCCCTACTTCCGGGCACAAAGGTCCAGATGTAAAGCCCACAGAAGTGTCTCAGGATACATCTGAACAAACTGATTAAAATGGATTTAGAATTGTGACTTGATGGAGAAGGAAGAGGTGTCAGTATTGCATTTCAGAATTTAGGCCCAGGATGACTGAAACTACAGCCACTCGTGTTGAATGCGGTCACATTTTGCAGCAGTAAAGGTTTATAAAATCAAAATGGCCATGGATAGGGTGAGTAGTCAGGGGTCTTTCCCCAGGTTAGGGGTGTCCAAAACTAGAGGGCATTGGTGAAAGTGAGAGGTGAAAGCTTTTGAGGAGGGCACCTTTTCACACAGAGGGTGGTCTGCGAATGGAATGAGCTGCCAGAGGAAGTGGTGAAGGCTGGTACAACTACAGCATCTGTGTACTGAGAGACCTGGTGAGCTTTTCCAGCAATTTCTGTATTTCTTTTAAAAATGCATTCAGTTTAACACAGGTATTCTGAATAAATTGAACATTTTTATTTTTTAATGACGCAGGGACATATAAACATATCTTCAAATTGACCGAGACCATTTTATGTGAAGGGTATGGCTCTGTGTATGACAGCAGCAATGATGCACCTACATGGAGCAAGGAATGTGATGGAGACATAGTTTGGACAATGTACAAGGAGACCTCACATGGTCCAGTTTGAGAGAGGATGACATTACTGTGTGATTCAACTCAGAGAGGGAGAAAATGTAATCTGCCCGAGAAGGAATGGCCTATTACACTCTCTCTCCTTCATTGTTCCTCATTACAGCAAGGTGTGCGAGCGAAAAAAAAACTCTACGGTTACCATTGTTATTTTTATGGAATCCCTGTAGTGTTGAAACAGGCCCTTCGACCCAACAAGTCCATACCAACCTTCCCAACCCATTTCCCTATATTTACCCCTGACTATTGCACATAACCTAGAAATCCCTGAACACTACGGACAATTTAGCATGACCAATCCACCGAACCTACACAGTTTGAGGAGTGGGAGGAAACTGGATCACCCATTAGAAGTTCACACAGATAAGGGGAGAATTTGCAAACTCCACACAGACAGTCACCCCAGGCTGGAATCGACCCCAAGTCCCCGGTGCTGTGAGGCAGAAGTGCTAACCTCCGTGCTACCCTTTGGGTGATCCCTAACCAGAATTCACTGGAATCTACTCACTGCCTAAAGCAAAGGGACTTCAGCCAAATCCAAACTCTCCCGGGATCAAATCCCATTGCTAGCAGCTTGTGTGAGTACAATATCTTCAGAAGCAGATTAACGTTTTGGACAATCTCACAATTTTTCCTTTGTCATGAGTTCCAATAATATTTGGACCAAGTTCGTTCAAGTTAAAATTGCAGAGATTTTGTGTGTGTGCATGTGTGTCAGCATTCTTAGAAAGGGAATTATTGATTATATAATTGCAATACCCAAACAGTTTGCCATTCATCTTTCCATCATAGTTTGCGTAACATTGCTCTGGATCATAAACATGATGTTTTAGCAGATTAAAGAAACTAGCCTGACTTGTTCCTAAAACAGACCCTGACCCAGTCTGAGACCGATATCATCGGCCATATCACCAACCTGGTTATATTTAACATTTGTTGTGAGCAGTGGAGGAGTGAGACTAGAAAAGGAAACAGTGACCCAAAAAGTCGGGGAATTATAGACCGGTGAGCCTGATGTCGGTGGTGGGTAAGATGTTGGAGGTGATTCTGAGGGATAGCATTTACATACAGTTAGGAAGGCAAGGACTAATCGGGGTAGAAAATGTGGCTTTCTGCATGGGAAATCATGTCTCATTAATTTGGTTGAGTTGAAGAGGTGACAAAGAAGATTGATGAAGGCAGTTTGGTCGACATTGTCTATATGGACTTCAGCAAGGTGTTCATTCAAAGAACAAAGAACAAAGAAAATTTACAGCCCAGGAACAGGCCCTTCGCCCTCCAAGCCTGATCCGATCCAAATGTACTGTCTAAATCTGTCGGTGAATTCCTAAGCATCAGTCTTCCTCTGCTCCCCACCTACTCATGCATCTGTCCAGACGCATCTTAAATGAATCGACCGTGCCTGCCTCTACCACCTCTGCTGGCAATGCGTTTCAAATGCCCACCACCCTCTGTGCGAAGTACTTACCGCGTGTATCCCCCTTAAACATTCCCCCCCTCACTTTCAAAGCAAGATCTCTCGTTATTGAATCCTTCACCCTGGGAAAAAGCTTGTCTCTATCCCCCCTGGCTATACCCTTCATGATTTTGCAAACCTTAATCAGGTCCCTCCTTAATCTCCTTTTATCTAGTGAAAATAAACCTAACCTACTCAGCCTGTCTTCATAGCTAGTATTTCATTCTGATTGGTAGACATATTAGTAAGTTTCAGTCACATAAGATACAGAAGAAGTTAGTCACAATTGGCTTGAAGGAAGAGGGATATTTTTCAGACTGGACGCTTGTGAGCAGCAGTGTGCTGTAAGAATCAGTACTAAGTTCACTGCATTTCATCATATATGTAAAGGATTTAGATGTGAATATAGGGGCAATAGTTAGTAAGTATACAGATGACATCAGAATGGTTGTGTAGTAGATTATCTCAGAGTACACCTAGACCACAATTAGATGGGACAAAGGGGCAAGGAGTGACAGATGAAGTTTAATATAGATAAATACGAGGTTTTGCATTTTGGGAAGGCAAATCAGGGCAGGAATTATGCACTTAATGGTAAGGTGCTGTGGAGTGTTGTGGAACAAAGGGACATAGGGCTGCAGGTACATTGTTCCTTGAAAGTGGAGTCGCAGGTAGACAGTGTGGTGCTGAACACATTTGGCACATTTGCCTTAATCAGTCAGAGCATTGTGTATAGGAGTTGTGGTGGCATGTTGCATCTGTACAGGATGTTGGTGAGGCTGTTATAAGATTACTGCGTACAATTCGATTTTCTGAAGAAATGACTTTCACGGATGTTCCAGGACTGGAGGTTTGAGCTTTAGGGAGAGGTTGATTAGTTTGAGGTGCTTTCTCCTGGAGTGTCAGAGGTTGAGGGGGACATTATAGAGGTTTGTAAAACCATCACGGGCATGAAAATTCTGAACAGCCATGTTCTGCTCCCCAGGATAGGGGAGTCCAGAACAAGAGGGCACAGGTGGAAGGAGAGAGGGCGAATGATTCAGAAGGGACCTGAAGATAAATGTTTCACACAGAGAGTGGTGTGTGTACAAAAAGTGCTGTCAGAGGAAGTGCTGAAGGCGGTTACAATCGCACATTTTAAAAGTATCTGAAAGAGGAGGGATATTGGCTAAATGCTGGCAAATGCGATTGGATCAGGTTTGATATCTGATCGGAGTGAACAGATTGGACAAACGGGTCTGTTTCCGTTCTGCATGACTCTCTGATTCTATAAGAGGGATGACAAAAAATTCTGAAAGGACATTTCAAGTCAGAATTCTCTTCGCTGGAAGTTTATCGTGCCTCTATGTTCATATTGATGAAAGCTGCGTGAGGTAAATATTTGACAGAGAAGTGTGTCATGCAAAATGGGATGCAGAAAGGAAAGTGGGGCTGAGACCACAACCCGATCAGCCACAATCTTAGTATCTTGCGGAGAAGGCTCAAAGTATCTAATAAACCGCTCCTGCTCCTCAGTTCCATGTTCCTGTGTTCCATTCAGCCCCTCAAACCTGCTAGCCAGGGGCAGTTGGAGGCTACTTACTCCTATAACCTGTTGCACAGTAACAGAGGAGACCATTCAGCCCCTCAGTACTGTCCCACACGCTTTGAGGTGATTTGGGAAATGTAATTGGAAAACCCAGGTTGGGTATGAAAGAGGCCCGTCATCTCTCTTTACAGAGCTTCCCCTATCTGCAGCTTGTGCTTCGTTTGTTGGTCATGTTGTAGACCCAGATTCACTGTGAATACAGCCCCCATACCTCACCCAGAGATGGCTCACAAAATCCTCTGGTCTCCCTGACTGCAATATGTAATTAGTGAGCGGCACGGTGGCACAGTGGTTAGCACTGCTGCCTTGCAGCGCCAGAGACCCGGGTTCAATTCCCGACTCAGGCGACTGACTGTGTGGAGTTTGCACGTTCTCCCCGTGTCTGCGTGGGTTTCCTCCGGGGGCTCCGGTTTCCTCCCACAGTCCAAAGATGTGCAAGTCAGGTGAATTGGCCATGCTGAATTGCCCGTAGTGTTAGGTAAAGGGGTAAATGTAGGGGTATGGGTGGGTTACGCTTCGGCGGGTCGGTGTGGACTTGTTGGGCCGAAGGGCCTGTTTCCACACTGTAAGTAATCTAATCTAAGTAATAACAGAATATCCATGAAAATAACACCCACTAATTTTCCAATAATAGAATGGGAAAACATCAGAAAGAGGGGCAGATCGTTCACTCCCCAGGCCTGCCTTGCCCTTCACTAAGATCGTGGCTGGTCTGTTCTTGGTCTCAAATCCTCTTTTATACCCAATTCCTCATAGCCCTCACCTCTCTGACAGGTCAATATCCATCTACCTCCTCTTCAAATATTTCAGTCATCTAGCTCCCCAACACTCTTGAGAAGAGAAATCCTGACATTCAATACCACCTGTTTGAAGGAAACCCTTGCTGCTCCTATATCATGGCTTATTGATATGAACAAAAGAGGTTGACACAAGGGTTCAGGTACAAATGACTGGCCCCGATATCAAGGCAGTGGATGACTTCTGTTGACATCAAGGAGCTGAACAAATGGGAATCAGAGTAAACTCTCCATTGTTTGGAGTCAAACATAGCACAAAGGAAGATGTTCATCATCTCAGTCCTGGGTCATCTCTGTTGGAGATCCTCAGGGTAGCTTCCTCTTCACAAACAGCTTCAGCTGCTTCGCCAATGTCTTCGTGCCCCCACCCCTCCCCTCCCTACCATAAGATCAGAAGTGGGGATGGTCACTGAAGATTCCACAATGTTCAGAACATTTTATCCCCCGTCAGTTCCTGAACTGGTCTGTGTCCATGTGCAGCAAGACCCAGACTCCATTGAGGCGTATGCTGTTAAAGGGTCAATGACATTCATGTAACAGCACTTCTTGACACTACATACGCTGGTTTCACAGGAATATGAGGAAGTCATTCAGCCCATTGACACTATTGGAGAAAAACAGGGACAGTCCATTCAGTGCCTCCAGCCTATTACTCAGGAAGGGAAGGCGTCTAGTGTGATGGACCACACTAGAGCCCCTCGAAAATATTGGAAGGCAGTAGCCTAGACTCTAATGTTTTCTTATTTTAAAGGAAATGTAAAGTGTCTGTTCCAGATGCAATGTGACTGGTCAAACTACTCGGTGTGAAGCAAAACACCATCTACTTAAACACGAAAGACGAAATAAAACCAAAGAAAGAGGAATTTAGAATAACGTAATTCTATTGGACAACTTAATAGAATAATAGATCCAGGAGCTATTACTAATGAACTCGTCCAACAGAGGAAATTCCCCATAAACACAGCCATTGGCAAAAAAGGAAAATTCAGGAATTGAAAATGGCATCAAGAGAAAATTCTGAGAGAGTAGCAGCCAGAAGACATTCCCTCAGCTTCCAACTCTGTGGAGACCCCTATAGGTTTTAATGTTACTGAGAAACCAAAACCCAGTGATCCTAATTTGTGAAAATTGGCCACACCCATTCAAGCTGCATTAAAATAAACCTAAGTCTTCGCTAGCTATTCACTCAAGTGGTCTTAAGTAGCCAGTAGCCAGCTTGGTAACGATCGTTCAATCTCTCTCTTAAAAGAAACCAGGACAAAAAAAATCTCTTAAAGCTGCAGCACCAATCAACCACACCACCCTTTGGCCCAACATTTCAACTCTCCCTCCCACTCTGCCGAGGACATGGAGTTCCTGGACCTCCTTCACCGCTGCTCCCTCACCACCAGACGCCTGGAGGAAGAACGCTTCATCTTCCGCCTCAGAACACTTCAACCCCAGGGCATCAATGTGCACTTCAACAGTTTCCTCATTTCCCCTTCCCCCACCTCACCCCAGTTCCAAACTTCCAGCTCAGCACTGTCCCCATGACTTGTCCTACCTGCCTATCTTCTTTTCCACCTATCCACTCCACCCTTATCCCCCGACCTATCACCTTTATCCCCTCCCCCACTCACCTACTGTAGTCTATGCCATTTTCTCCCCACCCCCACCATCCTCTCACTTATCTCTCCACCCTTCAGGCTCTCTGCCTGTATTCCTGATGAAGGGCTTTTGCCCGAAACGTTGATTTTACTGCTCCTCGGATGCTGCCTGAACTGTTGTGCTTTTCCAGCACCACTAATCCAGAATCTGGTTTCCAGCATCTGCAGTCATTGTTTTTACCTAGACTGGAGGCTGGGTCCATTGCTGTTTGTTATCTATGATTATCTATGATTATCGATGACTGCAGACACATAGACATGTGATAAAACTTTTCAATGGTCCCTGAATCGGCCAAGCAAGACACTCTATTGTATCAAACTGCTCCGAGGTCTTTAAGGATAAACACGGACAGAACACCCGGCCCCAGCCTCAGTATCGAAAAAAGGGAAACACAGTCCTGTCGACACTGCAGAGACCTCCTTCCTAACATCTGAGAGCTAGTGACAGCATTTACGGAGCTTTCCCACAGACTGCACAGAAATATTAGGAATGGAGTGGGCTATACAACACATTGATCCTTCCTCATTGTCGTTCATGCTCAAACATCTCCGCAATACACTTATCCCACAGAATAAATATATCCGTTCATGTGAGTAACCTTGGGAAGCTATAAATTAGGAAGTGCAGTAGTCCCTTTGGTCCATCGAGTTTGCTACCCAATTCAATATAATGATGGCTTACTCTTTATTTCCACATCGTTCTCCTGCTCTCCCATCATATCTCTAATGTCTCTAAATCCTTATTTATATTCAGTGGCTTGGCTTCCAGGTTCGAGTGCATTCCCCAAGTTCACCAATCGCTGAGTGCAGACATTTATTGTCATCTCAATACAGAATGGCCTGTCTGTACCTAATACTGTGGCCCCTTGTTTTAGACACCACAACCTGGGGAATTATCATCACTGCTTCTAATCTGTCTCACCCTGTCATAGATTTATATATCCCACTGAGATCTCCACCCATTTTCCTAAAGCCCATGGAATACAGGCCCAGTCGCCCCAAACACTGCTCCCACAGCTAGCCTGTCATCACAAAGATCAGTCTTGTCATCTTTCTCTGCTGTCCATCAATGTCAGGTTTGTCCTTTATTAGGTACAGAGACCAAAACTTCACACAATACTGCACCATTTTCGAGATGGGGTCTCACTAAGGCCCTGTACAGCTGCAGTAAGACACCCTTACTCCTGGACTCAAATCCACCTGAAATGAAGGTCAACACCCCATTTACCTTCCTAACTGCATTCTGCTCCTGCAATATTGCTTTCAGTGACTAGTCTACAGGGATATCCAGATCCTTTGCAATGTTACAGCTCCCCTCTTGATGGGTCTATGATCACTGGGCAGCGTGCCAATGCCATTCCCAGTATTGACGTCTGGGTTCAGACCTCACTGCATTGCAGGGACCTCGGAGGGCTGCACAGAAGGAAACAACAAAAAGGAGCATGCGTCCATTTGTAGATCAACACCTTTCAAATAATCCCTTTTCAAATGATAGGCTTCCAATCTATTGTTCCCAACAAAGGGCACACCGTCACCTCTACCCACATTGCTTTCCATTTGCCACATATTTGCCCATTCACTCCACTTGTCTTAGTCACCTTGAAGGTTTTTTGCAACCTCCTCACCCACTCACAATACAACATCCTTTACTTCTGTCAGCAGGTTGGGATGTATTGTATTTGATTCCCACATCCAAATGTTTAATGTGTATTGTGAGCAGTTGGGGCCTGAGCACCAATCTCTGTGATATCTCAGCAACCTTCCTTGGTTATTTTTTTTTAAATAATATTTATTTCCTGAATCTGGGTGTGACTGGCTCGGCCAGCATTTATTGCCTGTCCCTAGTTACCCTTAAAAAGTGGTGGTGAGCTGCCTTGTTGAAGCGCTACAGTCCACTATGGATTCAGTGATGGTAACACCATTGAATGGCAAGGGTCCGTGTTTAGATTGTATATTAGTGGTGATGGTCACGGTCTGGCATTTGTGTGGCATCAATATTACTTGCCACTTGTCAGCCTGAATACTGTCCAAATCTTGTCGCATTTGGACATGGATTGCTTCAGTATCTGAGAAGCCATTAATGTTGCTGAACATGGTGCAATGATTGGCGAACATCCCCACTTTTAACATTATTATAGAGGGAAGGTCATTGATCAAGCATCCCTGAAGATGTTTGGGCCTAGGCCACTGCTCAGGGGACTCCTACAGACTTTAACCTGGAGTTGGGTTGACTTTATCAACCATGACCATCTTCCTACGTGTCAGGTATGATTCTAACCAGCGGGGTGTTTGCCCCGGATTCCAGTTTTGCTAAGGTGCCTTTATGCCACACTTGGGCGAAGTCTGCCTTGATTTAAAGGGCTGTCACTCTCACACCACCTCTGGAATTCAGCTCTTTTGTCCATGTTTGAACCAAGGTAATCAGGTGGACCTGAGTGGACCGAGTTGGAACCCAAACTGGGCGTCACTGAACAGGTTATTCCTGAGCAGGCGCTGCTTGAAAGCACTGACACCTTCCATCACTTTACTGATGTTCGAGAGTAGACTAATGGGGTGGTAATTGGTCAGATTGGATTTGTTCTGCTTTTTATGTATAGGAGATACTTGGGTAATTTTCCACGTAATCGGGGAAATATCGTTGTAACGATACTGGAACAGCTTAACTAGGTCATTGACAAGTTCCGCAGTACAAGTTTTCAGTAGTATTGCCAGAATGTTGTCAGGGTATGTACCCTTTGGAGTACCCAGTGTCTCCAACTGTTCTGGATATCGCGTGGACTGAATCGAATTGGCTGATGACTGGTAACTGAATTGCTGCGGACCACTGTTGGAGGCTGAGATGGATCATCCACTCAGCACTTCTGACTGAAGATTGTTGCGAATGCATCAACCTTATCCTTTGCACGGAGGTGCTGGGCTCTTCCATCATGGAGGAAGGGGTTATTTGTGGAATCTCTTCCTCAAGTGAATTGTTTAATTGTCCATCAGTATTCTCGACGAGAAGTTAACGGACTGCAGAGCTTAGATCTGAACCGTTGGTTGTGGGATCACTTATGTCAGTCTATCACTTACTGCTTATGCTGTTTGGCGCACAAGTTGTCCTGTTTGGTGGCTTCACCAGGCTGACACCTCATTGTCATGTATGTCTGGTGCTGCTCCTGCCCTCCTGCACACTCCAATGAACCAAGGTTGATCCTCTGGCTTGATGGGTAATTGCTGTGAGGGGGATATGCCAGGTCATAAGGTTGCGCTGGAGTACAATTCTGCTGCTATTGCTGACCCACAGCACCTTATGGAAACCCAGACTTGAGCTGCTAGATGTGTTTGAAGTTGGTCTTATTTAGCACAGTAATAGTACCACTCAACATGATGGAGGTTATTCTCAATGTGCAAGTGTGACTTTGTCTCCACAATGACTATGCGGTGGCCACTCTTACCCGATACTGTCATGGACAGATACTTCTGAAACTGGCAGATTAGTAAGGCTGTGGTCAAGTATGTATTTTCCTCTTGTTGGTTCCTTCACCACCTGCCGCAGAACCAGCTCGATCAGTAATGCTGTAGCTGAGATAGTCTTGGAGGTGGACATTGAAATCCTCCACCCAGAGTACATCTTACGTCCGTGCGACTCTCAGTGCTTCCTCCAAGTGTTGTTCAACATGGAGAAGTACAGATTGATCGGTTGAGAGAGGATGGTACATGGTAATCAGCAGGTGTTTTCCTTTCCCATGTGTAAACTAAAGCCATGAGACTTCGTGGGATACGGAGTCACTTTTGAGGACTCCCAGAGCAATTCCCTTCCAACTGTACCCCACTGTGCCGCCACTTCTGCTGTGTCTGTCCTGTTGGTGAGATAGGAGATATCCGGGGAAGGTGATGGGGCGTCTGGGACATGGCCATACCTACAGAATCATACCTTACAGACAATGTCAGGCTGTTTCTTGACGAATCTGTTTATTTCTATTCATTGTTTCCTGCCAGCTGTCCCATTCTAGAAATATGGCCATATATTCGCCCCAATCCACTCAGATTTGATTTTGTAAACTGGGCTTGGAGCTTTACCAATACTTTTCTGAAAAGCCAAATGTTTTACGTCCATTGCTTCTCTTTCATTTGTCTCCCAGTCTGTTTCTCAATCATGAATCCCATTTCATAAATCTATGTTAGTGTTGTCTATGAC
The DNA here is from genome assembly GCF_037043375.1 of Chiloscyllium plagiosum. Taxonomy (NCBI): domain Eukaryota; kingdom Metazoa; phylum Chordata; class Chondrichthyes; order Orectolobiformes; family Hemiscylliidae; genus Chiloscyllium; species Chiloscyllium plagiosum. The sequence continues at coordinate 60,572,637 of NW_028270183.1, read as the reverse complement.
CATTATTTTCAGTCCCAGTAATTTATCCTAAACCATTTACTTACTATGTTCTATGTTCCATGTGCTCTATAATTTTCCCACACCAGACTTGGTTTTCCTTGTATTGTTAGAAAGTTCTGTGAAGACAGAACTGAAGTAGTGGCTTCATAGTTCTGCCATTTCCCTGTTCCCCATTCTCCATTCTCTAGTTTCAGTTTGTAAGTAAGCTGCACTTTTCTCATATTTCTCAGATTGACATGATTTAACAAGTTATTACAGTTCACTCTTATAACCCTTGTGTATAAACTCTTCAGAAACTCATCAATTCCTGCCTTAAACTGCTCAATAATTGACTTTCCACACCATACACTCACAGGAGCATAGACTCTGTGCATACAGAAGTACAGCACAATATGTATTAGTCCCACTTTCCGACAGCAGGCCCATAGACTGGAATGTTATGACACTGCCAAGTGCTAGTCAAAGTACTTTTTAACAATCATGAGGTTAAACCGTGATAATTCCCCTCTCAGGAAGTAATCCCAGAACCCAACACACTCTTGGTGAAAAAAAAAAAATTAAATCCTCTCTGAACCTCAAACTCTTCACTTTAAAAGTGTGGTTCTTTGTACTTGACCCTCTGACTAAAAGGAACATCTGCTGTCTATCCTCCCTGTCCATGTCCCTCATAATCTTATCCTTCTGTATCACGGACCCCTCAGGTTTCTCTGCTCCAAAGAAAACAACCCGAGCTTATGCAGCCTCTCTCCATAGCTGATATGCTCCATCCCAGGGAACATCCTGGTGAATCACCTCTGCACCCTCTCCAGTACAATCACAACCTTCCTGGAATATGGCTCCCAGATCTACATACAGTATTCCATTTTGGCTGAACCAAATCCCTGTATTGCTCTTATAATCTACGCCCTGATTAGGAAACGCTACACCCAAGGTCCAATTCTTAACTAGCCCATTAACCTGTCCAGTCACATTCAGGGATGTGTGCACACGCACACTCTGAGGTTCCCAGTGTGCTGCCATTCATTGAGTCCTCCCCTGTCTGGTTCCTTCTCGCAAAGTGCACCACCTCATATTTATCAGGGTTACATTCTATCTGCCATTGATCTGCCCATTTGAACATTCCATCGGTATCTTCCTGTAACTTAAGCCCTTCTTCCTCACTGCTAACCACCCAGCCAATCTTTATGTCAAACATACACTTACTTATCACACCTCCCCCACTCTCCACCGAACTCCTCCATATTCACATCGATATTTTTGTTATGAATAACACAAACAATAAGGGACACAGCACTGATCCTTGTGGTACACCAGGGGACACTGGTCTCCAGGCAGACGAACAGCCTTCTGTCACCACCCTCTGCGTCCTGCCACTAAGACAATTTTCGTTGTTACTTATCAAGTTATCCATCATATTGTGAGATTTTGTTTTCAGTTTACCAGGTGGAAATTTTTTCAAAAAAGAACAATCGAACTCCTCAAACTAATGCAATCAAACCCATTGAATGTGACTTCCTCCTGATAAAGTCATGATGATTATCCTTAATCAAACCTTGCAACTCTGATTGGAGTTCGATTTTCACCTTCGCTATTTTCTCCAGTAGTTTCCTTAACAGTGATCTAATACTCGCTCGTCTATAGTTCCCTGGTCTATCTCTCCCAACCTCACCGTGAAGTGGAATCGTATAATCAGTTCTCCAGTTCTCTGGCACCTCCTCTATGGTCAGATTCTAATTAAAATATTCAGTCAGGGGCTTTCCTCCCTTGACCCCAACAGCCGCCAGTGATACAACTCTTTCAGATATGTAGATTGGTCCAAATTTATACAGAGCAAAACCTCTAATCCCTGCTCATATTTTGCATCAATCTGTTCAAGAGTTTTCCAGTCCATCTTCTTGAATTCTGTACCTGCCTCCTCCTTCTCACAAGTAAAATAGATGTGAAGGTCTCATGTAACAATCCATCAATGTTCTCCAGCTTGACACACAGATTGCCCCTTTGGTTTCTAATGGACACTAACTGTTTGCTGATTATTCTGTTCTACTTGTCCGTGTAGAATAACGTGGGATTCTCCCTTATCTCGCCTACTTGTACTTCTCCATGTCCCTCTGTTATTCAGTCCCCACTTTGTTTCTAAGTTTCACTGCAATCACCTCTCATGTTTTGAAACTCGAGATCACAGGTTGAGTTTCCGCATCAGACAATCTTGCCATTTAGGGATTAATCTGGATAATCATTTTAGGAATTAATCTGGATGATACCATTTGCAGTTCCTCTATAGTCAGCATATTTTTTCTAAGATTGGGACTCCGAACGATACGCAATAGTCTAAGGTTAGTCTCACCAACACTCGATGCAACTGGTGCACGACATCCTCTATATTCCAATTACATTCACAAGAATGTAAACCTAATTTTTACTTTCCATTTGCATATGTTCTACCCAATACCTCTCGCTTTAACTTTTTTATTGAGCTTACTGCGTGAGTTCTTTAAAAAGAGCTCCTGAATATCCAACTCCAAGTTAACCATTGGTTCGTCATTGCCTATGTCTCCAAGAATCATCTTCAAACCATTCCAAAAAATGTTTGCCACTTCTGGTTTTCCTTCCATCGATACATTATCATACTCCCTAGTTATGTAATTACCTTCTAAAAATCTAGTAGCATGTTCTTTGTAATCGAGTCCAACAGATACCCTACTGCGGATGACAAGTTAACTGGTCTGTAGTTTTCCACTCTCCATCTTCATCTTTTCTTAAACTGTTGGATAATATTTATAACCTTTGCCTTATCCAGCTTGGCTAAATGCCTTTCGGGAATGTGTCGGAAAATAAAATGAAAATCCGCAACACAATCAACATGTCTATTGCTGCTTCCTCTGAAATTCTTGTAAGAAGTACATCTAGTCTGTCAGACTTATAAATACTCAATCCAGCTTTCTTTTCAAAGATGACCTCATCACTGATAAGAATGATCTTAGACTTTACTTATATAAGTCCCATGGTCACTTGGTATTTCTGGAAGGATTTCTGGACATTCTTCCATGAAGATAGATGCAAATAAACTGTTTCTTTTCCCTGCGATTTCTCTGTTCTCTGCAATAAATTATCCTGAACGCACACCAACTGTTCCACATTTGACCTTGTTTTTAGTTTTTTTCATACATTGATAAACGCTTTTTAGCAGTCTTTATGTTTTTCTTTCGTTTGCACGCTTTTTCTCTTTTTGATATTCTTCCCAGTTTCTTGGTCATCCTTTGCTGGGTCCTACATCTCTCTAAATCCTCTGGCTTACTGCAACACTTGGCATTTTTCTAAGCTGCCTCCTTTCGTCTAATAGGTAGATGAAGGTGGGGCTGAAAGTGATAGTCGGAGAGGAAGGAGGGTGGACCAGATTGATAGGAAGGAAGATGGACATATAGGAACATTCAAAAGGGCGGTGCTGACTTGGAAGGTTGGAGTGGGATAAGTGGGATTAGGGGAAATGGGGAAATCCACTATGATCCCCTGTGGTTGGAGAGTCCCAAGGGAGAAGAGGAGGCTTTCTTCCTCCAGGCTTCAGGTGGCTCGGGTTCGGCGATGGAGCAGGCCCAGGACCCTCATGTCCTTGGCAGAGTGGGAAGAGGAGTTAAAGTGCTCAGCCACAAGGCGATGGAGTTGTTCAATGTGGCTGTCCCAGAGATATTCTCTGAAATGATCCACAAGTTGACCTCCTGCCTCGCCAATGTAGAGAAGACCACATCGGGTTTAATGGATGCAGTCGATGAGCCGTTCTGTCTCCTTTCATCACCTATCATCTTCATCTACCTATCGCAATCCCAGATACCTCCCCCTGCCGCACCCCCTTCTCATTTATATCTCAGCCCCCTTGGCCCATAAGCTTCATTCTTGATGAAGGGCTTATGTCCAAAACAACGATTTATCTGCTCGTAGTATGCTGCCTGACTGTGCTTTTCCAGCACGGCACTTTTCGACTCTAATCTCCAGCATCTGTAGTCCCCACTTCCTCCTCACGCTCTCATGGTTTGCATGACTCAGATTTATAACGGTTACTTAAAATAAAACAAAAACTGTCTTGTACTCAAACAGCATAAAAGAAAACCAATACATTGTGGTCACTGTTCCCAAAAGGTCCTTTCCAGCAAAAGTTTCAATTAGCTCTTCTGCTCACTCAACACCAATTCCTAAATAACCTGATCTCGAGATCAGTGCTCGACATAATGTTCATGTAAACCATCTCACACGTGGTCATGAAATCCATTTTTCCCAGCATTAGCATTCAATTGGGTTAACACAGTTTAGATATAATTTAGACAGTACATTATTACTGAAGTACCCACAAATGTGTATATCTCATTTCCTGTTTTATAACATGTCCAGCATTTGTATTGCAGCTTTCACTTTGATATATAACTCCCAACAATGTTTGCTCCTCCTTGCTGTTTTTGCGCTCCACCTTACTAGATTCTGTGGAATCTGAGTGATGTGGGCTCTGGGGAGATTAATGGTAGAGATCATCTCGCCACATCATTTATGGTCTCCTCAAACATTAATTTCTCCAGATCTCCCGTTATGCTGTGGAGTAGAGAAGGACAATGATCTTCCAACAATGCTCTGTTTCTCCCAGAGAGCTGAGACAGCTCTAACCTGGGTGGGAACCTTGCAATAGTCTGGCGAAGTTTTGCTGCTGCTGTACAGGGTCTTAGTGAGATCACATCTGGAATAGTGTCTACAGATTTAATCTCTTCAAAGAAGAAAGATGTTGTAATATTGGAAGCAGCTCAGAGATGATTCCTGCAATGAAGGTGCTAGCTTATAACGAAAGGATGATCAGGTTGACCCAGTAGCCATGGGAGTTTACATAAATTAAAGATTGTCCTATTTCAGCATAGATGACAGAAGGAGTCAACAAGTGAAGCGAATTACGAAGATAGTGGAGGGATCCATTATGTTCTCCAGTCTGTTACACAGGAACAACAGGAGGATATTCAGGCCTTCGACCCTGTTACACCAAAACAGGACGAGGCTATTCAGCCACTGGAGCCTGACATACATTTACAGAAGGAGGCCAATCAACCAATCGAGCCTGGAACAGTAGGCCATGCTGCACCAGTATCGTGTTACACAGCAACAGGATCAGTCCATTCAGCCTCCTCAAGTCTGTAACATAGGAACTGGGAGAGGTCACACAGTGACTGGAGATTGTTAAACTGGGATAACAGGAGGCCATTCAGACTCACCGAGCCGATTTCAAGGGAATTGGATAAGGATAAAAACTATCTGACACTTCTTTCATGAGAAAGGAAGAGGTAATTCAGACACATGTCAGTTGTTTGGGAACAAGAGAAGACCAATCACTCCCTCGGCCCATCTCCGGGATACATGCGGAGACCATTCAGTATATCCACCTGTATGGAGATGTATGAGAAGACCCATCAGCCCCTAAAAATGTTACACTGCAACAGGAGGATGCCATAATCCCTCAACCACCCTAAATCATCATTGATAGAATGTCATTCTGGCCTTGGAGACGACAACATGGGAACAGCAGAAAGACGTCACCCCATCAATTTTGTACACTAGCAGAATGATGAGTCCAGTCAGCCACATATGCGTCAACAGCAATTGGAGCAGATCTCTTAAAACCATTTGCCCATTAAAATGGAATTCAAAGAAAACCTAAACGTTTTTGAAAGGGAAGAAATTATAATAACTGTATACATTTGGGAGGAAAACGTAACTATAAACTATTGTAATTTAAGGACAATTATTAGAATCCATTGTTAAGGACATTTGCAAAGTTAAACTACAATCCATCGGAGTCAACATGATTTTACAAAGGACAAATCAAGTTTGAAGTGTTTGCTTGAGTTCCTTCAAGATGTGACAAACAAGGTGGATAGTAGGATTCCTGGAGATGGAATGTATCTGGTCTTCCTGAAGGCTTTGGATATGTCGCTTCTCCAAAGAGTAAGTGGTAAGATCAGACAACATGGGTTTAGGAGTAATTTATTAGCTTGGATGGAGGATTGGTTAACCAACAAAATGGAGTCAGACGGAATAAATGTGACATTTTCTTTTGGCAATTGCAATTTGTGGGGTGCCATTGATTTCAGTTCTCATGCCTGATTTCAGTTCTCATTTGCGATCGATAGTATTACTATACTTGGTGGACGGGAAAGAAAATACGATACCACATTTTCAGATGACACTAACATCGGTGGGAAATTACATCGGATTGATAATGCAAGAGATTTTAAAACCATATGGATAGGTTGGGTGAATGGGCCAACATATGGCAAGGAAAGTTAAAGTGAGTAAATATGGGGCTATTCAAGTTGACCAGTATAATAGAAAGACAAATTATTATCTAAATGGAGAAAAAGTTCAAAGTGCTTAGGTGCAGAGGGATCTGGGTGTCTGCTTGCATATCACAGAAAACCTGCCTGCGGGTACTGCAAGTAATGAGAAATGCAAGCATAATATCAGTGTTTATTTGTAAAAGGATAGAGTAGATAGGTAGGGAGTGTTGGTGTAGCTACGCAAGGTAATAGTGAGGCTGCAACTGGAGTACAGTTTGGGTGTCCTGCAGAATGAGGTATTTGCATTGGAGGCAATTCAGAAGAGCTTCATTAGATTATTCCATATTTGAAGTGTTTGTCTTATGAAGAGAAAATTAGCAGTTCAGGCCTATACTCTCGAGTTTTTAAGAATAAAAGGAGATCTCATTGAGGTCTGTAAAATGCTAAAAGTAATTGAAAGCGTAGATGTGGAGTGGATTTTCTTCCCTTTGGCGCAATCCACAACAAGAGACGAACGTTTTAGGGTGGAGAGATAGCAGGAAAGTGGAACAGATGCCGCGATGACATCAGCCATGATTGTGTTCAATGGCGAGGTGTTGGATTTCTCACAGATGCTCCTTGTTCTTATTCAACCCTTCGACTGTGTTGCACAGGAATGGGGGAGGCCTGGGTATCATACAGGAGCAGGCACTCGGGATAAATCAGTTGTCAACCAGTTAGAGAGAACGTAACCAGTAGGGTCACACAGTGACCAGCGCTGGGTCCTCAACTATATTAATGATCAGGAGGATGGAACAGATATGCAGATGCTGAGTTTGGTGATGTCTCTGGTGATAAGCAAGAGATTAAATTATCAAGAGAGGGTGGAGGGTCTACAGATAGATTTAGAGAGGAAAAGGCAATGAATAATAGTTTGGCAGGTGGAATTTAACATGATATAACCTGTCATTTCATTTACAGTAATAATGGAAGGCAGTATGTGACTGAAATGGAGAGGGGTTACAGGACTTAATGACACTGTGTACGGGGTGATTCACTCAGACCCGTTCAGACATGGGAGGTTTTGCTTCATTCCTGATCGTCTGCTCCCAGACACTCTAAGTGACCCCAGTGCTCTTCGTACACATGGAATACTTTGATGTGGTTCATTGGTGGTGGGGCTGATGTTTTGGAACGTGCTTCAAGGGGACGGCCTTTATCCAAGATATATTCATTTCTTTCTACGTGGACACCCGATGACGATGGGAATGGCTGACAGCTTCTGAATGAAGAGGCAATGACTGCTGCCAGGACAGTGGGTATTCACCAACATGATGCAGTGTGCATGGGCACGCTGCAACATTAATAGAGAGAGAGCTCCTTCAGTTCCTCTACCTCTCCCCATTGACATGGGTATTCCACAGATGCCATGTATACCATCGGGAATCCCACTATACTGGATACACCCGGCAGCTCCCTGCTGTGGGAGAAACAATGTATTGCCCTCATCCACCATATATATCCTCCATAATCGTATGGTGACACTTGTGGAGATACTGGGAAATGATGGATATGTCACCCAATCCTGCCTGGAAAGTTCTGGATTATAGTAGCTGAATGAAACTGTGACCATAACGGCCACTGGCAGCACCATCCTCCCCCTGGTGTGAAGCTGCAGGTCGTTTTGAAGGAGATGACACCGCTCTGCGAACCAGCTACTTGTTCAATCAGGGTCCCCTCACTCTCTGATCCTGGGTTAAGTGGAGATTGGGAAGCTATTCCTGGAAAACCCGGGGTGGTTTCCTTTCCCCACACATACTCATTGCGTGGTTTCAGAGCTTCCCTTCTCTGCAGCATCTGCCCCATTTGTTGTTCATGTTACATACCCAGCTGCAGTAACTACAGTCCCCATGCTCCATCCAGAGTTGGGTCACCAAAACCTCAGGTCTCCCTGAATGTCTGAGGCAGCTCACAGCACAACCTCCAGCAAACCATCCCCAGCCCCTCCACTAACTTTTCAATAACAGGAGTCAGTCAGAAACCCCTCAGCTACAAGTGCTGTGGACCAGACCAGATCCCCGCAAAATATTTTAAGAAGTCCGCTTAGACCCAAACCTATCCTTATTTTAGACGGAGATGTGAAGTGTGCGTTCCCGATATGTTGTTACTGGTCAAACCTCTCGACATTAAGTAAAATATAATCCATTTAAATGCTTCATTTAAAATCCAATCGAAGAAAAGAATATTTTGGGATAGCTGATATCTTGGAACACTTACACAAACAATAGATACTGGACCTTCCTGGTATACACCGCTTGGCACAAAGATATATTCAAATACAGATTCTTACATGCAATTTTCTGATCCAGGAGAAATCAACATCAACAGAGATCTCAGAGAGAAAATCAGCTGGGGATCATGTATTGATACTTCCAACCCTTCGAGGATCCTCAACAGCTTCTGAATGCTGCAGCTAAAAACAAAACGAGAAAACCTGGTCTTCCATTGTTACCACCATTTAATGAAACCTAAAGGTCTCCTCAGTTATTTACTTAACCTGTATTCAGACTTCAGTTCTGCACCTCTGCCTTTAGAACCTCTCTTCAAAAACAACCTAAGAGAACATAATCTCTTTACAGTTATAGTAAACTCACAACTCACCTTTAATAAAATGATCCATAAATGTACAAAGATGGATTAATTTTAGACCTCCTAACCTTCCTCTATTAGCAGGCTGAAATGCATACATTTTACATTGACTCTGAGCATACAAATGTTCACAACTAGATTCGATTTCAGTCATTTTACTCCTGCCACAGAATGCCTTTGTCTTTCTTCATCCAAGTCTCCACAACGTGTCAAATCTTAGGTTTCTCGCCCTGTCACCTGTATAATTTCAAATTGAATGGCAGCAATAATAAGCTCAATCGAAACAGACTGGTATTTTCTCCCTAAACTTCTCCAAAAACTTTAAGGGGTCACGATGAGTGATAAAGATTGGTCTCAGGTATGTTATTGGCAATTTAAATGCTGAAATGTTGCAACGTCAACACCAAGCTCAAGGCCTCCTTCCCCATTGTGGAATAAATCTGTTGATGTTTCCACTGGACACTCCAACCACACGTTACATAATGGAGTACTTCTCATCTCTCCAATAGTCCTTCTGAATGACATAGCTCCTAATGTCTCAGCAGAAAATAATTACATACTTCTGTACCTCTTAATGCTGTAACCTCTTTACCTGCTACTCATGGCCTATGCCAATAAACCTTACTCTCACAGATTTTAAGAAGATCTCGCACATTCGTCTCAATCCCTCACAGAAACCAGGCTTTGATTTCTGAACCCAATCATCATCAGCAGCCATTTCAGCTTCTAAGCTTGCCATTGTTACTCACTGCTCTTCCACACGAGTTGGCACGACTGCAGGAAGTGAATTGTTGAACTTCTCCAAAATAAGAATCTCTCTAAGAGTGCTATAGCTTTGTTCTGTTTTTAATACCCTTCCCCACTTTTCAAAATTACTTTGTTTGATTCTTTCAAACTCAATGTGCGTTTAACCAGGAACACTATTTTAGATTCCTGAAACGCTGTCAGTCAGCTTCTGGCACAAGCTCATATGCACTTCAGATGGCTTTCTTCACCTCCTCCTCCTCCTCAGATACCGCCTCCGATAGAGATGCAAATACCTAACAGCTTTGTTTGAATCAACTAAATCCACATGGTCACCGGGCACAGCATTTGTTTAGCCACTTTCTCAAATGAAATTAAAAAGGCTCCCCCATCCTTCTCATCAAATTTAGATAATGCCTGGGTTTATTTAAACAGATCCCCATCAGGCCTTTGGCGACTATGGGGTTGCTCATCCTCACTATGGTCCTTATCCAGCCTACCGTCTACCTTCATCTCCACCTTATATGTCAACTTTCCTCTCTAATTACTAACTTTTGAAGTTGAAACTCTCTGCTTTTCTTCTCTCTTTTTCTTTCTTTCTTCTTCATTTCCTTTTCTTTTATTTCTACTTTTCATCATAATTCAAACTGTTTCAATTCCTTCTCATGTTCAAGGCGCCTCATTTGAAATTGAATTCTCGCCATTTCCAAAGACTCTGATGGCGGTTCCACCAAATGTAATTGCCAAGTTCTAGCCGTAATTATCTCTCATTTTCTCACAGACAAACACAACCCCAACTCCAGCTTGTCTGCCAATTCCTACAGCTTTGCCTTGATTACCTTTTGTAAAACCCCCAACTTCACTTCTTCCATTCCCAGAGAACTCTTAATGACTGAAATAATCTTTATACACAAAACATGGTTTAAACCATCCGACTTCAACATCTGGAACAAAAGACATTGACAACTACCATACGCGACCTTTGAACCCAATAGCCTCCTGGTGCTTACTCTCCAGTGTCTGCATGAGATTATTCTGGATGCTCTGGTTTCCTCCCACAACCCAAAGATGTGCATGTCAGGTGTATTGGTCATGGTTAGTAGTTTATAGTTTTCAGGGATGTGTGGATTAAGTGCCTTAGTCGGGGTAAATGTGTAATAATAGGGTAGCGGAATGGGTCTGAGTAGGTTATTTCTCGGAGAGTCGGTGTGGACTTGTTGGGTCGCATGGCTTGTTTGCACACTGTAGGGATTGTAATTCTAAACCAGTTTGGTATTATCGATTTAGAACCAGGCAAGAGACCCCAGTTTTCAATAGACCAACCAGACTGCCTCAAACTAGTTTAAGAGGGTAGCTTGGATGCCAAATTTTCCTTATTTTAAAGGTAGATGTGAAGTGGGCGTTCCAGATGTGATGCTACTTGTCACACCACTCACCATTAGCAAAACACAACATACTCAAACACTCTAATGAAAATCCATACAAAATGTAGAGGAATTTAGAATAATTTAACTATTGGAAACCATAACCGAATAATGGATACAGTACCTTCTACAAATTAACTGTTCCAATATACCAACATCCCATAAACACATCCCTTGGAAAAATGGAACATTCAGACATGCATTCTTGCATACAGTTCTCCAATTCAGGAGGAAACAGCATCAAGTCAGGTTTCAGAGAGAGTAGTAGCTGGGGATAAGTTACTGGGCCGTTGCTACTGCTATTTGTTATAAACCCTAAAAGCCATTTACTTGAGCCGTTTTCAGTAGGCAGTTTGGCTTTAAGATCTCTTGTTTAAACAAAGGATTTTTTTTTTAAAGTGACAGCATTGTCACACACTTTAGATCCCTGGCCCTTTACTCTAGGGGCTTCCTCGATCGGAAGATCACCTGAGAGGGACAAATACAGGTTCAGTCCAAGTTACAAGGATGTGTCTCATAACCTCTGAAACACCCCTGTCCATGGACCATCACATGGGACATACCGGGAAGTGAACAACAGCCTGACACACACCATTTCGCTGTTTCTGAGCTTCACAATGCCAGCACTCGATACACTAGAGAGCCATAAACAAAGGCCAGGGAAAGAAACAGAGGGACAGAAAGATTCACATTAAAGACAGAAAGAGACAGTTAAGTAACTGAAAAGATGTTGTGGAAATATGGGGAAAAAGACAGGGCAGTGGGACTAACTGGAGAAGTGAGATCTTCGAGAGTAAACTTAAAAGAATGAGAACATTGAATAAAGGCGTTGTCAGATCAGCTGGAATGGTTTGTTACATCAAATTCTGAATGTGCTTCACAGAACACCACAAACAACATAAACTGGGACAAGATGACAGCCCAGCATGGAGAGCTGTGCAGAGCATGCTAGTGTGTTGCTCAGTAAACTGCACTATCTGCCCAGCATGGAGATTTTTGCAAACTTTACTATCATATGCTAACCATACTCGCATCAGATTACTACAATGTCTACAATGGGAAGCTTTGCTGCGTGTGTGTGTGTTCATCAGAGACTGAGGGAGAGTGAGTGACTGTTCGCGATAGGCGTGGTTGAATGCGAAACTCATTGTTTGAGAAGGAACGCACATGGAGGAAACTATTTTAAATTAGGACAACTGGCAGGATTTTTGTTAATCGATAGAGAGAGAACGAGAGAAGTTTCATGGACAGATGAGATAAAGTGTTTGAGAATATCAAAATAAAGGCATTGACAGACACAATAGCAATATACATCGGCATACACATGAATGACAGATGGATGGGAGTTTGGTGTGAATTCGAATCAGATTTGCTTCGGCAGGTTTGAAGCCGGGAGCGTCAGCAGCAGATTATTGACTTCATTAAGACTGTATTTCATAGCTCAAGATTCAAACAGCAGATGAAATAAGCCAGTGAGATACATTGTGGAGTGGCGAGTATTTCAAGTTAGAAATGGTCAGGGTATGGTGTCAAGAATCAGCTCATGGTCAAATGGATCACCCACAGTTGTGACTTGTCTGCTTCAGCCGCAGATATTGGTCAGGGATGAGATGGAAACAGTGGAAGGAAGTGGAGTTTGTAACCAGAACAGTGGAGAGTGACCTCCATGCTGCTAATATTTAAATAACAAAGGCCATGATACAATAAATTGTAGTTCTCCGCTGAAACTGAGTAGGTCAACATAGAGACCCATGAGTAACACTGCCAGAGCAGAGGGAGACAGTAATTGAATATCTTCATTGATGTAGTTAGTGGTGGTCTGTAGAGTGAATATATGGATCGAGAGTTTCAACAGGAAAATAATAGTGATAAGAAGTGTAGACTATATAAAAGAAAAGTAATACAGTCAGAACCGGTTTATAGAAAAAAAAACTGGACAGTGCCACTTACCAAGAACACCAAACATAGCCAGGAAAGGATAATAAAAATACTGTATAATGAGAAGAGCGTAATAGATCCACGATGATAATGACCACCAATAAAATGTAGAAAGACGCCAAACATAATTGGATAAACTCCTATCTATTGTTGGAACAAGCCAGTCTAATGTTCCCAGATTCTGATCCATTGTTGGAACAGTCCAGTCTATTGCTCACAAATTCTGATCTATCCGCCCCCTCTCTAAATCTGCTGATCCCTGTCAGTGCTGTCTGTAATGGTCCCGCTCACACTTTGGGATAACACATTGAAAGGCGCCCATTTATCATTAAAAGATGGAAACCCTCAACTGGGATAATTAGAATCCATGGAGACTGGCATTAAGGACAGTCACCGAACAAACACTGGGAAACTGAGCAAAGGCTACGACACAATGGGCTCCACACAACAATCAACAGACAGCAGTGTTCCCTCCCAGTTGGGGAACACTTCAGTGGTCCCGGACATTCAACCTCGGACCTTCTGGTGACCATCCTTCAAGATGGACTTCGGGACAGGCAGCAGCGAAAAGTGTCCGAGCAGAGGCTGATAATTAATTTCAGTACTCATAGGGAGGGCCTCAACCGGGACCTTGGGTTCATGTCACATTGCAGGTGACCATCATTGCACTGTATACACACACACAGACACACACACAGGCACTCCTATACACACACATACATACGGACACACATGTACAATAGATAGGAGTTTATCCAATTATGTTTGGCGACTTTCTGCATTTTATTGGTGGTCATTATCATCGTGGATCTATTACGCTCTTCTCATTATACAGTATTTTTATTATCCTTTCCTGGCTATGTTTGGTGTTCCTGGTAAGTGGCACTGTCCAGTTTTTTTTCTATAAACCGGTTATGACTGTATTACTGTTCTTTTATATAGTCTACACTTCTTGTCACACAGACACTCACACACACACTTACAGAAACCCACACTCACACAGGCATCCGATCAGAGACTTAGACCACTCTACTCTCATGCACACACATATACACTCTCTCACTAATACTCAACTCCCCTCATCCCAGACACGCACACCCTCTCACACTCACACATCCACCCCCTCACAGACTTAAGATACTCTACATCACTATACACACAAATACACTCCATCTCACACTCACAACCCCCAACCAAGACAAACCCACACACAAACAGACAAAGACCCACATGCACACATATATTTTGTGAGGTGAATTTGTACTTGCAGAGTTACATTGTAATTTGCTCAAAAACTGCATTAATTCATGTAAAACTCTGTTATCTCACTTTTCAGATTAGGATAAATCTAAGCATCATGGTATAGACAGAGAACACAGGGGGCGAACACCTTCAACATATTGTCCAGCTATCACTCATTGTTGCAGCTAACCTGAGAATGCAACTTTAAAAAAAAAGGTTTTGTGATTTACACATGAAAGAAATGAAACTATCATGGTATTCAAACAGATGAAAGACTCAACAGACAATCAAGGTATTTTTCAATGTCTAATTTCTGTTACATCACACTGTAGGTTTTTGCTATATATTCTGTGCCTTAGAAATGAGTCCTCCACTATCACCTGATGAAGGAGCGGCGCTCCGAAAGCTAATGTGCTTCCAATTAAACCTGTTAGACTATAACCTGGTGTTGTGTGATTTTTAACTTTGTACACCCCAGGCCAACACCGGCATCTCCAAATCATGACTGAACAAACAGGCTCAGTTAACTAGTTCCACACATTACTTTTCATATCACTATAAAAGGGAACATTTACTGGGTTTGGATGGAATGGATGAGGGTTGCTGAGGGATGGACCATAAATCTTTAAATCTTTTAAATCTTTCTTTTTAACTTATGTATGAAAGTATTAACAGGACACTGCAGGGGTCTCTGTATGTTCCGCTCTGTTTATGAAAGGAAGCAATTATAAAATAAAAGATTGGTTGCATAAAAGAAAAGTTAGGTGGGCAAGTTTCTAGACACCTTAACCCAAAGTATAATACTTATTGACCAGTATGAGGCTCCTGCTGGTTTTAAGTGCCCTGTTATCAAATCCTTTCATAACCTTGCGACAGAGCATTGAGACTGCTGCTCAGCAACTGACCGAAGCAATTCTGTCCCTATGGGCCTCTTACAGAGGGATAAGAGAAGGCCATTTAGCCCATATTAGCCTGTGGCTCCTTGAAAAGGTGGAAATCTAGAATATTGGTACATTTTGCCAACAGAATCATTCAAAACAAAGAGATGTGTCGCTGCAGCTGTATGAAGTGTTACTGAGAGGGTACCTGGAGTACATTGTGTTGTTTGTGTTTCTGTAACTGAGAAGGGATGGACATCCATCAGATACAGTTTAACGGCTGCTCGTAATCCACGGGTTGCTGTCTCATTTAATGTCTCGGGTCTGTTACACAGGGCCACGAGGAGCCCATTCAGACTCTCGAGCCTGTTACAGGGGGCAGAAAGTGTTTATTCAACTTCGAAGTCTGATACACATATATATTAGTTTTAAAATAGTTTTGGAATAGGAAAGACCTGATGTAAAAGTTCTAACTTTGAACAAGGCCAATTTTGAAAGTGTTAGGCGAGTCCTGTGAAAGGCTGATTGGAATACCTTATTCAGAGGTAAAGGGATTGTTGCAAAATGCAAGACCATCAACACATTGTTCCAGAGAGTCGAGAGCCAACGTGTTCCCATTAGTGAGAGTGGGAAAGGCTAGTGGGTGCAGGGAGTGCTGGATGGCTTGATATATTGATGCTCTGATCAAGATAAGGAAGGAGGCATATGTCAGGAAAACAGAGATGAGATCAACTGAAACCCGAGATGTGTATAAGGACAACAAGTGTATAGTAAATGGGGAAATCGGGCCAGAAAAATGTGGACATGAGATGGCTTTAGATATAGGGTTAACGAGGCATTGAAGAAATTCTACAAATCTTTTAATGGCAAAAGATTAACTAGGGAGAGAATAGGGCCACTTAAAGATCAGTAAGGCTACCTATGTATGGAACCACAGGAGATTGGAGGGAAACTAAACAAGTATTTCTCCTCAGAATTTAGTGTGAAGGAGGTTACAAGAGCGAGAGAATGAAGAAATATATAGTGATACCTTGAAAAGTGTCTACAAGAAGGCGTTGGACACTTTAAAACACAAAGGTGAACAAATCCCTGGGACCTGAGCAGTTGTATCCCAGATGTTTGTGGGAAGCTAGGAAAGGGATTGCTCAGCATTTTGCTGACACATTTGTAACATTGATTTCCACAGGTGAGGTGTCAAAAGACTGGAGGGCTGATAACATAGTGTCATTATTTAAGAAAACATGGTAGTCCGGTTAGCAAGGTCAGTCTGCCTGGGATCCAGGGAGAGCTCGCCATTTAGATCCAAAATTTTCTTCAATATTGGAGACAGTGCGTGACAGTGACATTTGTTCATTAAACTTGGAGACCTGTGACCAGTGGCGTGCCGCAAAGATCAATAGGGGGTCCACTGCCTTTTGTCACTTATACAAATCATTTGCATTTGAGTAGATGAAGTATCGTCAGTAAGTTTGTAGATAATTCCAAATTTGGTGGTGCAGTCGACAGTGAAGAATTATCTCTCAGACTATAATGGGACTTTGCTTAGGTGGACCGAGGAGTGGCAGATGGAGTGTATTTTAGTTAAATGTGAGGTGCTGCATTTTGGAAAGACAAATCAAGGCAAGACATATAGGTAGGGCCCTGTCGAAAGCTGCCAACCAAGGAGGACTCCATAGAAGTTATCGAATCCCTACAGTTAGGAAACAGGCTATTCAGTCCATCGAGGCCACACCGAACCTCTAAACAGTATCCCACTGGACAAACCCCTACCCCATCCCTCTGAGCCTGCATTTCCCCTGGCTAATCCACCTCGCCTACACATCCCTGGGTACTTTACGCAATTTAGCAAGGCCAATCTACCCTTATCTGTATATCTTTATGCAGTCGGAGGAAAACATACATCAGGAGGAAACTCATGCAGACACAGGGAGAATGTACAAACCCCACACAGGCAGTCATTCAAGGATGGATTTGAACCCAGATCGCTGCGCTCAGAAACAGCAATGCTAGTCACTGAGCTACTGCGTCACCTGGTGGTGCAGGTTCTCTGTTCCTTGAAAATGCCGTCACAGGTAGGCAGCGCAGTGAAGAAGGCACTTGGTGACCTGCCCTTTATTGGCCCGTGCTTTGAGTCTAAACATTTTCACGACGTGTTGCATCTGTACAGGACATTGGTTTGGCCACTTTTGTAATATTGCCTTTAATCCTGGTCTCCCTGCTGTCAGAAATATGTTGTCAAACTTGAAAGCGTGCAGAAGAGACTTAAAATAATGTTGCAGGTGTTGCATGGTGAGAGTTACAAGGAGAGTTTGAATAGGCTGGGACTATTTTCAAGTTTTGAGGCTGAGGGGTGACGTTAAAGAGTTTTATAAAATCATGAGGGGCAGAGATAAGGTAAACAGTCTTTTACCCAGGATAGGCGAGTCCAAAATTAGAAGACAAAGGTTTAAGGTGAGAGTGGAAAGATTTGAAAAGGAACATGAGGGACAACATTTTCACATAGAGACTGCTGTGTGTGTGGATTGAGCAGCCAAAAGAGGTGGTGGAGGCAGGTAGAGGTACACCGTTTAAAAGGCATTTGGATGGATACTTGCATGGGAAGTGTTTAGAGGGAGATGGGCCAAGTGCTGGCAAGGGGGACGAGATTTATTTAAGGTATTTGGTCGGTATGGGCGATCAGACCGAAAGGTATTTTTTCGTGCTGTACATCTCTGAAACTCTATTGCCTCTTGAGTGTAAAACACAGGAACAGAAGGAGGCTATTCAGCTTCTGAAGTCTGTCAGGCAACGTTTTTGTTCAATTGCTGAGAGTAAAATACAAAAATACATCATTCAGATTTTGATGGTGTTTTACAAAAACAGGAGAAAGGCTTTTAGTCTCGAGAAGCTGTAAGGAATGTGAAGAGGCCATTCAGGCCCTCGACTCCATTCCATAGGAGTAGCAGGTGAGCACAGAGCTATTGGAACCTGTTAGTCAGTAGCAGGAGGAGGACATCTACTTTCACAAACCTTGGATCAAGAGGCAGTCACTCAGCTGCTCAAGATTGGGACACATAACAGGACGCAGTCATTCAACTGCTTGAGACTGTGACACAGGGACAGGAGGGAGTCACTCAGAGCTCGAAACTGGGGCACAGGGAAATCTGGAGGTTAGTGAGGCCCCAGCATCCTGTTATGCAAGGACAGCAGTAGGGGACGCACTCCCCACCAGTATGGGACACTGGGAGAGAAGGGGAGTTTGCATGGAACAAACAGAAATATATGAATAGGTTGCATTAGTGGTCCATTCAATCCTGCCCCAACATTCACTAAGACCACGGCTGATCTGATTGTGATTCCCTTATTCCATTTTACGGAGACTCCCCTCTCTGCAGCCTCTGCTCCGTTTCTTGGTCATGTTGCAGACCCAGATGCTGCAACAACACTCACCATGACTCATCCAGAAGGATGGGTCTAACAGGATAAGTCAGGATTTGAGGGGTACAATGACAAGAATGAACACACAAAATAAAGGTATTGTCAGATGTTTCGTACTCTCACATTCGCAATCCAAATCGCATAACCAGCCCATCCATTCCATATTCAGGATGGGGCACTGTGTAGATCCGGCTAGTGTACAGAAGTATGCAACCCAGCAATGTCCAGAGTGAAACTCTATGCAGCCCACACCAATGCTTGATCTCTAATCCTGGACTAAATGTTCAGTGTGGGAAGCTGTGCAGTCCGCACTGGTTCATTCATATACAAACATAGGCTGTTGCATTGTTTGGTAACACTGTGTTAGATCACTGCCCAGTGTGGTGAAAAATGTTACCAATGATGGAAGTGACAGAATGTGCATTTCCCATCCACTTACAGCTCCATATCTGCACTGTACCTTGACAAGGGGGGCTGCGAATGTGAAAATCAATGTGAGAAAGAGCTATAAATGGAAACAATTTAAATACCAATAATTCTGATTAAGGCGCATATCACTCTAGTATTTACAGTTGAAATAACTGAGATAATATCCAATGAGGCTTTGTGAACGGTGAAATGAATTAAGAGGGAGATGGTGATGTTATAGTGGTTGCAGTATAAGCCTTTAAATAATCAATGGTAATTAGAAGAACAAATATGCAGGGAGACTGGCGAGACTTGCAGGAGCAATAAGGTTGTCATAATAGGTGATTTTAATTTTCCTAACATAGACTGGGACTTTCAGATGGTTAAGAACTTAGATGGAACGTAATTTGTCAAGTGTGTTCAGGAAAGCTTCTACAAGTAATATAGAGAGGTTCCTATTGGGGAAGGGACAAACTCGACCTACTGTTGGGAAATAAGGTCGGATAGGTGACGGAGGAAAAGTGGGCGAGCATTTTGTGAACAGAGACTAGAGCTGTATTAGTTTTAAAATAGTAATGGTAGGGACAAAATTGGTCCACAGAATCAAGTTCTAAATTGGGGCAAGGCGTATTTTGTTGGAATTAGACAGGGGATTGCAGGGGTTAATTGAAGTAGTTTGTTTCGAGGTAAAACGATCCCGGGCAAGTGGGAGGGCTTCAAAAGAGAGATAGCTCGAGTTCAAGGTCTATATGTTCCTGTGAGGATGAAGGGAAAGTGAGGCTGGAAGAGAGAACCCTGGATAAAAAGAAATATTGAGGCTCTGACCAGAACAAAAATGAGGCGTGGCTCAGGTACAGGCAGCTGGGACCAAGGGAATCCCTGGAGGTATACAGGGGATAGAGGAGTTTACTGAAGAAGGAAATCAGCAAGGCGAAAAGGGGGTATAATAGAGCCTTGGCTGAGCAGATTAGTGTGAATCCAAATTCAGTATAGGAAAGAAAAAGAACAACTAGAGAGAGAACAGGACGTCTTAAAGACCAAAATGGGCACGCATGTGTAAAACCTCAAGAGATGGGTGAGGTCCTCAATTCCCCCTCTGTGTTTACCATAAAGGAAGACATGAAGACCTGTGACATTTGGGAGGTTAATTGTCATATCGTGGTACAGTACCTATCACAGTAGAGGTGCTGATGGACATATTAGAATGCATAAAGTCAGATAAATCTCTTGGTCCTGACCAGATATATGCAAGTGCACTGCAGGTAGCGAGAGAAGGAAATTCAGGGGCCCAGGTCCCGGAAGACTGTGCGGTAACAAATGTGCCCTTATTCAAGAAGAGCTGCAAAGAAAAGCCTGGGAAAGATAGACCAGTAGGCTTCATATCTGTTTTCGGTAAACCGCTTGAGAAGTTTCTGAGCTATAAGATATGTATGCATTTGGAAAAACAGAGTTTGACTTGGAGCAGTCAGCATAGCTTTGTGCGTGGCAGGTCATGTCTTAGAATGTTTGTTAGAGTTTTTCAGGAAGTAAACATAAAGGTTGACAAGGGCAGGGTGGTGGACATAGTCTATGTGGATTCCAGTAAGGCCTTTGATAAGGTTCCACATGGTAGGTCGCTCTGGAAGGTTAGATCGCATGAACTCCAATGTAAACTGGCAAATTGGTGACACAATTTGCTTGACGTCATGAAGCAAATGGCTATGGTGGAGGTATGCTTGTAGGACTGGAGGCCTGTGACTAGTGTAGTGCCTCAATGGTCGGTCCTGGGCCCATTGCTGTTCGTTATCTTATACCAATGATTTGGACCAGAGTGCACAACGCAAGGTTATTAAGTTTGCAGATGACTCTAAATTAGGAGGCATCATTTACAATGAGAAACATTGTCAGAAATTGCAGCAGTACCTTGGTCAGCTGAGGAAGTGGGCTCAGAAATAGCAATTTGAGTTTAATTCAGATAAGTGTGACGTCTTGCACTTTGAAAAGTCAAATCCAGGTAGTAGTTTAATGATGAATGAGAGGGGCTTAAGGAGTGTAGTGGAACAAAAGGACATTGGAGATCAGGTGCACGGTTTTCTGAAATTTGAGTCACAGATACACAGGACAGTGAAGAATGCTGTTGGCATGCTAGTCTTCATCAGCACATTGAGTATAGAAGTTGGGACGTTATGTTGCAGTTGTACGTGATGTTGGTAAGGCTGCAGTTGGAGTATTGTGTTCAGTTTTGTTCATCTTGCTCTAGAAAGGATATTATTGAACGAGAAAGAGTGTAGAACAAATTTACAAAGATGTTTCCTGGGCTAAAGGCTCTAAGTTATAGGCAGAGGTTGGACAGGTTAGAACTTATTTCTTTACAGCGTAGGAAACTGAGAGGGTTCTTATAGAAGTGGAACTCTTATAAAATCATGAGAGGCGTGCATGGGGTGAATACTTCAATTTTTTTCCTCAGGTTGGGGAATCGAGGACTCGAGGACATCCATTAATGTTTGGAAAGGGTAAAAAATATAAAAAGGAAACTGAGGGGCAACTTTTTTACATAGAGTGTGGTACGCATATGGACTGAGCTGTCAGTGGAAGTGATTGAGGTGGGTACAATAACAACATTGAAAAGGCATTTGGACAAATACACAGATAGGAAAGGATTAGAGGGATACAGTGCAAGGGCAGGGAAATGGGGTGAGTGTGGATGGACATTTTGGTTGGCATGGACCAGCTGGGCCAAATGGCCAGTCATACTGGCAGTCTCGTGCAGTATGACTGCAAATGAATGTGTTTTGGAGTGGATGCAGTGTGGGGGAGACTGAGAAAAAATGTAATTGTATGATATGTTCACAGGTTTCAGAATGCTGAAATGAAGACATTTCGATAGTATCATGCAACACGGATCAGTATTAAGAAGAATTATGAGTGAAAGGGATATTGCTGTGAGTTCAGGCGATGGAGACTTTTGGATGAGCATTTGTTCTGCAGCTTTGTAACTGGGAGTGAGGACAGCAGAGTTTTCGCCTCACTGGGCTGAATCTAACAAAAATCTGTCTCAGTGACATTTTCTTTGAGTGTGACAGAGGGGTTGTCTGCACGAGGCTGAGCTAGATTCCTGGTGCTATCTTACCAAACTCATCTAATTAACTACCCACCCCACTCCATGGTGTCCTTCTCATACAATGCCAGCCCGATTCTCCCAGCCATCATGACTGGAGGTACTCAAAATCGCCCGGATGACCCAGGATATTCCATGACCTCTGACACTGGGCCAACTTTAAAAGGCTAATGGGCACACGGTTGAGTTTTCTCAGTTTGGAGCTGCCCTGCACAGTTTACCCCGAGCATGGCAGATAAGGGGAAATTACATCACGGTTTGTTGACAGGGGCACGGAGGTCCTGGTGGATGAGCTAGTACAGAGGGGGACCATTCTGTTCCCAGAGGGATCACACCACCAGACACACCGAGCATGGTCTGAGCTCACAACCCACCTCAGTGCAGTATCTGCGATCTGAAGATACGTCCAGCAAAATAGGACAAGCTTCAATAACTTTCTCCACTCTGTTAGGATAAGGGTCACCATATTCTCTCTGCTCCCTCACACTCACTGTATGTCTGTTCTAGCACCGGTTCCCGAACAATGCTCATGCTCTACCACTCTCGCTACTGCATACAGCACCTTCCCTCTCTTTCATCTCTAATGCCCCCCCACACAGTTATTGAATATTCTGGAGAATGCCAATTATTGAATTTTCCAGATCATGTTCCAACTTATTCCCAGTTTCAGTAAAGCGGAAGTGCCCTGTGTGTAACATGTAAGAGGATGGAGTAGAGATGCATGTTTTTCAAATCACACACAATTAAAATCCATCATGATGCCATTCAGTACTTCAAATATGCTCCAACATTCAATACGTTTGGAGGTTATCTGATGGTTTTCTCAGCTCCACGTTACAGGAACTTTCAGTCATTCAACCCCCAGCTTCCTGTTACCGAGCAGACGATTCTCAGAAACCTTTTACCCCGTGTTTCTTCTAGCATGTGTTCCGAAGGCATTTCCCATGGGGACAGACTCTCCTAACAATATATTTCATCTGCTTTATAAATTCATAGAACAGTCAGCATGCTTTCCACAGACCAATCAAAAACATGCAATTATTTTATGGTTATCGATATCCAATCACAATTAGTCATTCTGGTTATGTCACTTGTCTCACCTTATTGTATTCAGCCAAAAAAAGCTTCCAAACACTCGTCTCAATATAAAATACAATTTCTAGCAGAGAACGTTTTTATTCTCAGCTGTTATCATGACGATTATCTCAAATATCCCTTTTTCCTTGTCATGAATGTTTCTCTTGCCCTTTGTCTGTGACTGATTCCGTGTGTAACAGTTACACAGTCTCCCACTCAGTTGGCTGGATGGTTGGTTTGTGATGCAGAGGGTGGCCACCAGCGCAGGTTCAATTTCCCCCCACTGACAGAGGTTACCATGAATAGGATACTCTGTCAACCTCACCCCATCACCGAAGTGTGGTGACATTCAGTGTAAACCACCATGAGTCTATCTAATGAGAGCTCTTTGGGAATCTATTCTATCAATGTTAACATTTTAATTTTTTTAACATTTTTTTTTACTGAAAAATAGATTTTTATTATTGTATTAAACCAATAACAAAACAACTCAAATAACTGAACAATATTTCACCCATGTGCATGTACATACAAAACAAGTTAAAGTCTATAAACGGACAGAAGAAAAACAAAAATAAACAATAAAAAATAAATAAATAATACGGCTCAGAATAACAAAACGATAGCTGTTGTTCAGCATTAACTGATACACATTCATATGGTCACAATTCTTCATATTAGATTCATTAGACAATATCGTCATTGCTATATAAAAGCCCTTTTTAGAGTGGCAGATCAGCCTAATCGTGGTAATCCAAAAAAGGTTGCTATATCTTATATAAATTTTTGCTTTCTGGTGCACCATAGAGGTGAAAACGTCCAAAGGGATATTCTCCATGACGAGCTTCCGACGAGCCAACAGACCCGGGGGGGCGGGGGGGTGGGGGGAGAGGGTGTTTCAGAAATCCAACACAACAGAATACTTATGTCCATATTACAGACGAGGAAGTGCTGGATGCCTTAAAACGGGTAAAGGTGGATAAATCCCCAGGACCTGATTAGGTGTACCCTAGAACTCTGTGGGAAGCTAGAGAAGTGTTTGCTGAGCCTCTTGCTGAGATAGTTGTAATATGGATAGTCACTGGTGAGGTGCCAGAAGACTGGAGGTGGCTAACGTGCTGCCACTTTTTAAGAAGGGTGGTAAGGACAATCCAGGGAACTAAAGACCGATGAGCCTGACGTTGGTGGTGGTCAAGTTGTTGGAGGGAATCCTGAGGGACAGAATGTGCATGTATTTGGAAAGGCAAGGACTGATTAGGGATAATCAACATGGCTTTGTGCGTGGGCAATCATGTCTCACAAACTTGATTGAGTTTTTTGAGTAAGTATCAAAGAGGATTGATGAGGGCAGAGGGATATATGTGATTTATATGGACTTCAGTTAGAGTTTCGACAAGGTTCCCCTTCGGAGGCTGATTAGCAAGGTTAGAACTCATGGAATACAGGGAGAACTAGCCATTTGGATACAGAACTGGGTCAAAGGTAGAAGACAGAGGGTGGTGGTGGACGGTTGTTTTTTAGACTGGAGGCCTCTGACCAGTGGAGTGCCACAAGGATCGGTGATGGATTCACTACTTTTTGTCATTGGCATAAATGACGTGGATGCGAGCATAAGAGGTTCAGTTAGTAAGTTTGCAGATAACAACAAAATTGGAGGTACAGTGAACAGCGAAGAGGTCACCTCAGATTACAACAGGATCTTGACAAGATGGGCCAATGGGCTGAGAAGTGGCAGATGGAGTTTAATTCAGATAAATGCGAAGTGCTGCATTTTGGGAAAGCAAATCATAGCAGGACTTATACACTTAATGGTAAGATCCCAGGGAGTTTTGCTGAACAAAGAGACCTTGGAGTGCAGGTTCATAACTCCTTGAAAGTGGAGTCGCAAGTAGATACGATAGTGAAGAAGGCGTTTGGTATGCTTTCCATTATTGGTCAGAGTATTGAGTACAGGAGTTGGGAGGTCATGTTGCAGCTGTACAGGATATTGGTTAGGCCACTGTTGGAATATTGCGTGCAATTCTGCTTTCTTTCCTATCGGAAAAATGTTGAGAAACTTGAAAGGTTTCAGAAAAGATTTATAAGGATTGGAGGATTTGACCTATAGAGAGAGGCTGAATAGGCTGGGGCTGTTTTCGCCTGAGCTTCAGATGCTGAGGGATGACATTACAGAGGTTTTCAAAAGTATAAGGAGCATGGATAAGGTATATAAGGATAGTCTTATATAAGGCTGGTACAAGTGCAACATTTAAGAGGGATTTGACAAAAAAAGACCCTCATCTGCATACAATGTAATCTTACGCGACTTCTGTCCCACTTCTGGGCCAGATATGTTGGCATCCCTACGAATGGCCTCCGCCAGTGGCTCAATCACCAACGTAAACAACAATGACGAAAGGTGTCAACCTTTGCGGCTGCCTGGAGAAATATTAATATTACTTGTGGCCACACCATTAGTGAGAACCGCAGCCAGAGGATCACGGAAAAGGACCCTCACCAACTTGATAAAACCTTTGTATATACCAGACCATTCTAATGTACAGAAGAGATCCGGCCACTCGGCCCAATCAAATGCCTTCTCTCATCTAAAGAGATCAATAATCCCTGGACAGATTGTTGTTGACACTCTTGGATCATATTGAGTAAACTCTTCACATTGTAGGAAGACCTGCGGCCCTTTATAAAGCATGTTTGGTCCTCTTTGGTAACGGAAGGCAGCAAAGTTTCCAGCCTCAACGCACGGATCTCAGACAGGATTTTGAGACCAACATTTAAAAGTGAGATTGGCGTGTAAGAAGCACAATCCTCCGGGGTCTTCCTTTCTTCAGCATCAGAGGGATATGAGCCTCTATTAAAGATGGAGGGAGGGGTATGTGACTGTATGAGTGACGGAACACATTAAACATCAGCCCTGACAATAGATTTATAAATTATTTATAAAATTCACGAGGAAATACGTCAGGACCATGCGCCTTTACATTGTGAAGCTGCTTCACACCCTCCTGTGCTGACAATGGTGCCTTAAGGAACAACACCTATTCAGGGGTTACTTCTGGAAGACTCAGGTTCTTGAAAAATGACTCCATCTTAATCCATCTATCCTCAAAATGTTCAGTCTGAAATAATTTGGTGAAAAATCTCGGACAGGAGACATTAATCTTTTTGGAATTGAAGGTAAGGATCCCAGTACCTTCCCTAATTGAGGTAATGGCTTAAGAGGGGCGATCGTTTTCCTGGCAAGATAGAATAAATACCTGCCTGGCTTATCAAGATGTTCAAACAGCCTTTGTTTTGCAAAAGTAAGTTCCTTCTTGGCTGTCCGTGTGAGCGTGGAATTCACTGTAGACCGAAGCGTTGCAATCCTCTGCAGCTTAGCCACTGAGCGACAATCACAGTATGCACACTCGGCTGCCCTCAGCTTTGCCTCAAACCAGCGTTCCTGCTCCCCCTTCTGCTACATCATAAGGAATAATTCTTCCCTTGGCATTATCCTTAGAAATTTCCCACAGAGTGGATGAGTTACTGGTTGAATCTGAATTAATGGCTAAGAAAGGTCGGAATTCATTGCAGTGGTAAGCACAGTGGCACAATGGTTAGCACTGCAGCCTCACAGCGCTAGAGACCCGGGTTCAATTGCTGCCTCAGGTGACTGTCTGTGTGGAGTTTCCACATTCTCCCTGTGTCTGCATGGGTTTCCTCCCACAGTCCAAAAATGTGCAGGTTAGGTAAATTGCCCATGCTAAATTGCCTGTAGTGTTAGGTGAAGGGTTAAATGTCAGGGGGTGGGTCGATGTGGACATTTTGGGCTGAAGAGCCTGTTTCTACACTGTAGGTAATCGAATCTAACTACTCAATTAACCAAGTAGTCTTAAGAATAAAGGGATACATTCGCTCGTGTCTCGAATCTATTATATTGCCGTTAATCTTAATGAATAAGTATACTGCTTCATGGTCAGAAATGGTAATATTCCCAATTGTGCAGGATGCCACCGAATCTAAGATTGTTGCAGGGCTGGGGAAGATATCAACCCTCGTGTGGCATTTATGCCGGTTAAAGAAGAAAATAAAATCCCTACTTGTGATGTGGATCTGCCACCAGACATCCACGAGCTCTCGTTCTGCACACATATCCACTAATTGTTTACCTTATAACGAGGATATTGGGGCACCTTTGGACATTCTGTCCACCTTTTGAAAAGGCTTTTGAAAACTTCTACAATAATGTGCCACGATGCAAGATAACTGAATTTGGAAAATGCATCTACCAGGAATTTAAGAGGGTACGCTGGGAGTGGGGGTGGGGGGGGGGGGGAGGCAATAAACATTCAAAATACTAGATACTTTACTATAGTTCAAGGCTTTGGGTATTATGAGCCTCCCGTGAGTTTTAAATACAATCTAGTAGGTTAAATGGAAGATTCTTTTTATCCATTATGGCTTCTCCCCTCCTCGTAATATTAAATGACGGAAATAAACCCGATCAAACCCGCCCTGCTGTAATGTCAAATGTTCCTTGTCATCAAGGTGCATCTCCTGCAATAGGACAACATCCACCCTCTCTTTGTAAGACTAGAAAGTAAATTTTTCCTCCTTTCTGGCCAATGGCTTACCTTAATCCTCCAGGTAGACCATTTAAGCACATCATTACTCAGAACACACTGTAGCAAATTTTGAACTCGAGAGAGGAAGAATTCGAATTACTGATCGTTAATAAACAAAGTCTCATAGAACTTAAAAACTACACAAACTAAGGGTACTACAACTGCCAACTCTCAAAACTTTCAAAAACTAAGCATTTTAAGTAAATGGCTGGGATGGATTGGGTTAGGGAAGCACTTTGCCCGTGCTGTGATGCAGAGCCCAACAAAGCAGACCTTCCAGATCGCCACCAACTTGGATTTCCCCTTAATATTTTATCGATATTATCATTTCATTTTGCATTTTATTCCTGGATGTGCTGGAGCAGTGTGATTTTTTTTACCACTGTCAGTATTTCCCCAACACTGCACATTCCTGCCATTCCCGATAATCCTTGACTCCGTTATTCTTTATAAACCTTCTTTCTGTGCCTCAAACATATTCAATATCTCTGCCTCCATTGCTCTGCAGGGAAGAGAGTTCCAAATACTCCCACCATTGAGAAAACAAAAAATAACTTCATCTGAGCGAGAGATTATTTTTGTCTCCTTACCTGAGAAAGGACATAATTAAATTGGAAGCAGTTCGGAGATGTTTCACTTCATGTATTCCAGGAATGATGGTCTTATATTATGAAGGCTTTAACAGGTTACTCATGGAATGAGAGGCGATCTTATTGAAACGTACAAAACCTAGAGGAGAGTGGATCAGATAGATACCCACTGGGTGTTTGTATCGTCCAAACTTCTTGTTGTTTTTTATAGACTCTCTACAGTGTGGAAGCAGGACATTCCGTCCATCAAGTCCACATTGACCCTCGGAACAGTATCCACCCCGGACCTGCCCCCCTACTCTATCCATGTAGCCCTGCATTTCCCATGACTAACCTATCTACCTACACATGCCTCGGCACTATGGGCAATTTAGCATGGTCAATCCGCTCAAAGCTGCACATCTATGGACAATGGGAGGAAACTAGAACACTGGGAGGAAATCCACACAGACATGGGGAGAATGTTCAAACTCCACATAGAGGGTTGCCCGAGGTTGGAATTGAACGCAGCTACTTGATGAGGGGAGGTATCAGTGCTAACCACAGATCCACCATGCGGATCCCTTAGTTCTATTTGTTACTTGTGGCTAACTAAAGAAATCTGCCTGACTTGTTCCTGTCACTGAAACTGACTCACTCTGAGAACTTTATCATCGGCCATATCACCAACCTGGTTACATTTAAAATTTGGTGTCAGCAGTGGAGGAATGGGATGAGAAAAGGAAGCAGTGACACCCTCCAACATCCGTCAGAGCAGGAATTAGGATAAATCCACAGAGTGGGATTTCAGGCAAGTGGGAATTCTCTTTCCCAGAAGTTTGGGGTGGCTGAACCTTTATATTACATCGAAGCTGACATTGTCTGATTTTCCATGGACAGGTGAATCGGGGATAATGGTGCATGGAAAGAAAAGTGCAGCTGGGATCACAATGAGATGAGCCAGGTCCTTATTTACTTGTGGAATAGTGTGAAAGGGCTGAATGGCCCACTTGTGTCCCTCAGCCCTGTGTTCTGATGTTCCATTCAGCCCTCGGACATGCTAAACAGGGGCAGATCGAGGCCACTCCGATGGTTAGGTGTAGGTTTGGAAATGTACTTGGAAAATCCAGGCAGGATCAGGAGGTGACCACCACCCCCACCCCCCAGCCCCTGTTTCCAGGCTTCCCCTCTCTGTAACATCTGCTCCAGATGTGGGTCATGTTGCAGACCCAGATACGCTGGGAATACAGCCACATACACCATCCAGGGTTAAAATAACAAATCCTCTGCTCTCCTTGAATGCAACATTGCACAACACGATTTTCAGCAAAATAACCCGTTACTTTCCAAAAGCATAACATGTGAAATTAATAAATAGGAACAGGAGTAAGTCAATCGGCCCCTCAAGCTAACCCTGTCATTTCATAAGAACATGGCTGATCTACTCCAGGGCTCAACTCCAGTTTCCTCCCGACTCCTTGTATCCCTCCACACCTCTCTGGGTTAGGGAATGCCAGACATTACACTGCATCTCAGATTGAAATCGATGTTCCATATTTGGTATCTATATCCTCGAGCTTGACACTTTGCTTAAGAATGGAAACAACTTCTCAACATCTACCTTCTCCAACCCCTCTCCGTGTCTTGTGTTTTTTCAGCAGCATCTCTCCTCATTCATTTAAACCCCAATGAATAATCGCCTCACCATTTTAGAGATTCTCAATAACTCAATCTTTCATCCCAGGAAAATGCCTAACGTACCAACAGTGGTACTTGCTGCATCAGCATGCTGACTTTATGTTTCATACACAGGACGACTCCAAAGCCTTTGTACTGTTCCTTTTCTGGAAGTCCTCTCTATTAAATAACAGCCTGCCTTTTGATCCTCAGTGTTATCCTCAAACTCGGATGTATATTGCACTCAGCTCCCTCCTTCAGGCTGTCAGTATAGATTGTAAATAACTGATGCCATCGGACTGATATTTGTGGTACTCCAGCAGATACACCTTTATCATAAAGATCCATTAATCCTGACTCTCCGATTTCTGTGTTAACCAATCATCATCCCATGTTAATACAGTATCCGACATCCTGGAGCTTCTGTTTTGTGTAAGAACTTTTAATTTGTAATACCTTGTGGAAAATCTCTGGAAAGCCTCATGTCTACCAGATCGCCTTTATCAAGTCCACTTGTTAAATTTTCAGGCATCTCCAGAAATACTTTGCATGATTTTACAGGACAAAATATCATTTCCCTTTCACAAACCCACTTTGACTCTTCGTGAAGCTTTTCTAAATGTCCATGCAGGCCAAGATTTTCAAATTAAGCTCGTCCCATTTGATTTCATTTGGCCCATAGGCCTCTAAATGTTTCCCATTCATATGTTTGTACAAATGAGTTTTAAATGTTGTAGCTCTCCTTGCATCTCCCACTCTTCCTCTTGAAGCTCATTCCATACCCCCACCACCCTCAGTGTAAGAACGCTGACCCTTCATACCTTTTAAATCTACCCTCTTTCACCTTAAACCGATTTCCTCGATGTTTGGATTCCCCTATCCTGTGGAAAAGACATTGGCTATTCACCCTATCCATACCTCTCATGATTTTATAAGTTTCTATAATGTCACCCCTCAACATTCTACACTCCATCTGATACTAACTTCAAGAACAAACGTTTAAAGATAAACACTGCAAAATTGAAACAATGTTAAAAATGACAGGTAACCAACACTCAGCCCAAACGTCATGCTGTGATTTGTTTTTCTCCATATTACAATACTAAGGCAGCATGAAACGCTTACTAGTGCCAGTAAGAAGTCAAGCACCTGAATTCCTTTGTCTAAAGGGGGTGGTGATCATAACAGTGAAAATGAATCTGTGGCCAGATTTATATAATAACTCTTTTGCTACTGAGACTTTATAAAGCTCTGGTTGGGCCCAATTTGGAGTACTGTGTCCAGTTTTGGGCCCCACACCTCAGGAAGGACATACTGGCACTGGAGCGTGTCCAGCGGAGATTCACACGGATGATCCCTGGGATGGTAGGTCTAACATACGAGGAACAGCTGAGGATCCTGGAATTGTATTCATTGGAGTTCAGAAGGGGAGATCTAATAGAAACTTACAAGATAATACATGGCTTGGAAAGGGTGGACGCTAGGAAGTTGTTTCCGTTAGGCGAGGAGACTAGGACCCTTGGGCACAGAGTTAGAATTAGAGGGGGTCAATTCAGAACAGAAATGCAGAGATATTTCTTCAGCCAGAGAGTGGTGGGCCTATGGAATTCATTGCCACGGAGTGCAGTGGATGCCGGGACACTAAATGTCTTCAAGGCAAGGATTGATAAATGCTTGATGTCTCAAGGAATTAAGGGCTACGGGGAGAATGCGGGTAAGTGGAGTTGAAATGCCCATTAGCCATGATTAAATGGCGGAGTGGACTCGATGGGGCGAATGGCCTTACTTCCACTCCTATGTCTTATGGTCTTATGCTCTCATACCACATGGTCAACATTCTCCCTCCTGGCCTCCGTATGACTTTGTGTGGTTGTGTCTTCTTTATCTTGCATTCAATAGAGAGAACCCCTTTCCCCCATTCACACCTTAAATTCGACCTTTATACAGAATCTTCTCGTTCACCATTGCTAAAACCCGTTTTTCTTTTGCCACACCCTCTTTTCCCTGCGACCCATCCTCCACTTCTGGCAAGGGAATAAAAGACCATTTTGCAGCTGTATTCAGTTTTGAAGAATTGTCACACTGGACTGGAACCTCTAACTCTGTTTCTCCGTCTCTGCAGATGTTGACAGACCTGCTGAGTTTCTCCAGAAATGAATAGGCACAGAACAAATCTTCAATTAAACAAATAACTATGGATACTGGAAATAAAAATACAAAAAAACTTTGTAGAAGGTTCATTGGACCTGAAAATTTAACTCTGCATTCCCTCCAGAAAATTCTGCAACACTTTTAGCAATTTCTTCAACAATTTCTGTTTGTTCAACAATTTCCAAAGACATATTATCAAAGATACCCAAACATCCTGTCCAACATGAAGCGCCGTACATTGGGAACTGAACAGTAACGCATGGTGACAAGTTCGTTGACTCTGAAACTGCATAAGGCTGGCATCACTGACACTGCAGAGCTCTGAATCATGGTCAGGGAAAAAAAACAGAAGGAAACACATGCACTTCAAATACAGAAGATGACATTACTGAAAGGAAAAGATTCAGATTAGTACCTTAAATGGATATTGTTTATGTAACAAATTGGAGGCGTGACACCAAGTAAAGACTTACAGCAGAATGAGAATATGAAAATGTAAGTATTTCCGCATCAGAAACCAGAGTAGGTCACTGAGTACAGGGCTGATGGGTGCATAGGTCTCGGTATGAACTGGGGGGCAGTCAGTAGAATTGAATTGTAGATATTGCAGCTAAAACTGGGTTATCATCTGATGCGGTAGATTTCAATGACAATCTGTAACTTTTCCCCCAGGATAGTCCATCCGTCTACCGTTTCCATCAAGCCGATCCATGGGTCAGTGACGAGTGTGGGTGAGCATGGTTGGGTCGGAATCATGTGCACCTAAACCTGATGACAACCCATTAAAGCTACCACACTTGACTGGTTACACTACAAACAGTAGGACTAACATCTGATACAGAGAGAGAGAGATGATCCCAAGACTAACAAATCAGATCTAAGCTCTGTTGTCCTTGCATAAAAGTCGATGGACCATTAAACAACTTACTGGAAGAGAGGACTCCACAAATATCCGCAGCCACACTGTAGATACGACTAATGCAGTGGGCCCTGACCCCATTCCTGCAATAGGACTGAAGACTTGTGCTGCACAACAAGCCGTGCCCCTGGGGAAGCTGTTTCATTCCAGCTCCAACTCCGACATCTCCCTGTCAATGTGGAAAATTACTCAACTATATCCAATCCGCTAAGAGGAGGATTACTGCAATCTGACTCTTTACTAGTCCTTCAGTCCCATCACGACAGTTAAATTGGTGGGAATTCAAATTTGACAGAACTGTCAAGCAGCACAGAAATAATCTGCTCAGTGTGGTTTCCGATAGGTCCCCATGTGGAGATGGTGCTATTGTGGAAATGTCACTGGATTACTAACCCAGAACAGGCTCATGCTCTGGCAGCTGGTGCAAATTAAAAACAATTAATAAAATATCAAGATCTAAAATCTGTTGTCAGTAATAGTGATCTTGTGTTCAATATCAGTTGGCAAACTTCGATTTCCTTCCCCAATGTACTTTCAGGAAGTGAATCTCCCGTACTTTCCTAGTCTGGCCTAAAAGTGATTCCAGACACAGAGACATGTGATAAACTCTTCAATGATCTATGAATCGGCCAAGCAAGACACTCAATTATATCAAACTGCACCGAGGTCTTAAATGATAAACCCGTACCGAACACCAGGCCCCAGCATCATTAGTAGAAAAGGGAATGGGAAACACAATCCTGTCGACCTGCAGAGACCTCTTTCCTAACAGTTGAGAGCTTGTGACAATATTTACAGAGCTTTCCCACACACTGCACAGAAACAT
Organism: Chiloscyllium plagiosum; assembly: GCF_037043375.1. Lineage (NCBI taxonomy): Eukaryota > Metazoa > Chordata > Chondrichthyes > Orectolobiformes > Hemiscylliidae > Chiloscyllium > Chiloscyllium plagiosum. The sequence goes on along the minus strand of NW_028270183.1, from coordinate 60,538,739 downwards.
TGTGACAGGAGCAGGTCATACAACACATTGAGCTTTCCCTGTGCTAGTTAATGGTCGAACATCTCCTCAGTACAGTTTTCCCCATACAATAATCATATCCCTTAATATGTTTAAACATTGTGAAATATAAAATGAGAACAGTTTTGTGCCTTCAGCCCATCAGTTTTGCTCCTCCATTCAATATGCAGGCAGTTCTCTGATAATACGTGTTGATTAAATACAACTTGGCTGCAATGTGATTCGTGAATCTTTTTTCTATAAAGTGAATTCCCGTTCACTGTGACGCGATTCCTTGTCTTGAGGCAGCAAAACCCTGCCTCAAGATCCTCTCTCTGCAAAATGTATAAACAATGTGGTCAGCTAAAATAGGAATGCAATGCGCTCAGGAAGCGTTGAAACTGAGGCTGCAACTGGAAATTTAGACTACATTTAGAAAGAACTTTATTTCAAACTGTGGAGAGAATCTTGAGGAGACCTGGAGTTCCCCATCGGCATCACGTGGTTATTCAGCCCCCACGTGCTTTCTGGTGAAAGGTACAGTGCTCCAGTGAGTGACATAGAACATAGAACATAGAAGAATACAGCGCAGTACAGGCCCTTTGGCCCTCGATGTTGCACCGATCCAAGCCCACCTAACCTATACTAACCCACTATCCTCCATATACCTATCCAATGCCCGCTTAAATGCCCATAAAGAGGGAGAGTCCACCACTGCTACTGGCAGGGCATTCCATGAACTTACGACTCGCTGAGTGAAGAACCTACCCCTAACTTCAGTCCTATATCTACCCCCCCCCCTTAATTTAAAGCTATGCCCCCTTGTAATACCCGACTCCATACGCGGGAAAAGGTTCACACTGTCAACCCTATCTAACGCCCTAATCATCTTGTACACCTCAATCAAGTCACCCCTAAACCTTCTTTTCTCTAATGAAAACAGCCCCAAGTGTCTCAGTCTTTCCTCATACGATCTTCCTTCCATACCAGGCAACATCCTGGTAAACCTCCTCTGCACCCGTTCCAGTGCCTCCACATCCTTCCTATCGTATGGCGACCAAAACTGCACACAATATTCTAGATGCGGCCGCACCAGAGTCTTATACAACCGCATCATGACCTCAGTACTCCGGAACTCAATTCCTCTACCAATAAAAGCCAGTACGCCATATGCCTTCTTCACCGCACTATTTACCTGGGTGGCAACTTTCAAAGATCTGTGTACATGGACACCAAGATCCCTCTGCTCATCCACACTACCAAGTATCCGACCATTAGCCCAGTACCCCATCTTTTTGTTATTCTTCCCAAAGTGAATCACCTCACACTTAGCTACATTGAATTCCATTTGCCACCTTTCTGCCCAGCTCTGCAGCTTCTCTATATCCTGCTGTAACCTGCCACATCCTTCCTCACTGTCAACAACTCCTCCGACTTTCGTATCATCCGCAAACTTGCTCACCCAACCTTCTAACCCCTCTTCCAGGTCATTTATAAAAATGACAAACAGCAATGGTCCCAAAACAGATCCTTGCGGAACACCGCTAGTGACGGCACTCCATGAAGAAACTTTGCCATCAACTACTACCCTCTGTCTTCTTCCATCCAGCCAATTCCTAATCCAAACCTCCAACTCACCCTCAATGCCATATCTCCGTATTTTCTGCAGTAGACTACCATGGGGAACCTTATCAAACGCCTTACTAAAATCCATATAGACCACATCTACCGCTTTCCCCTCATCAACCTCCTTCGTCACCTTTTCAAAGAATTCAATAAGGTTTGTGAGGCACGACCTGCCCTTCACAAAACCATGCTGACTATCCTTGATCACATTATTCCTATCCAGATGTGCATAAATCCTATCCCTTACAATTCTCTCTAAGACTTTGCCCACAACAGAAGTGAGACTCACCGGCCTATAGTTACTAGGGTTATGCCTACTCCCCTTTTTGAACAAGGGAACCACATTTGCTATCCTCCAGTCTTCTGGCACTCCTCCTGTAGACAAAGAGGACATAAAAATCAAGGCCAATGGCTCTGCAATCTCCTCCAGAGAATCCTAGGATAAATGCCATCAGGCCCAGGGGACTTATCTATTTTCACCTTTTCCAGGATTTCCAACACCTCTTCTCTACATACCTCAAAGCCATCCATTCTACTTATTTGTGACTCAGTGTGAAAGTGTTACATTTACGGCACTGTTCCATTACAACATGTGATTTAAAGATTTATGTAGCCTGTACTAGTGTGGTTGTTAGACCAACTTAATTTTTGGTTTTTACTGATATTTTTGGGGGTTCGCCCCTTACCCTCTTTTATCCATAGACCCCATTATTAATATTGCACGATTTTCGACAACACAGTGTTGCACAGAAACACAGTTACTGTGTTATTGGAGAACAATCTGGACTGATAGCTGATCTGCTATCTTCACACCGTACTCCTGCTTTGTCCCTATCCCTTTAATTTCCAGAAATCCTTATTTATATTCACCGCCATGACTTCCACAGCCTGATCTGGGACAGAGCACCCCTGGTTCGCCAGTCTCAGAGTGCAGACATTTATTCTCATGTCAATGCAAAGCGGCCTGTTTGTCCCTGATATTGTGGCCCCTTGCTTTAGACATCCAAGCAAGGGGAATTACAATCCCTGCTTCCAATCTCTCTCGCCCAATCAGAGTGTTATATATTTCATTGAGATCTCCACTCATTTTCCTAAACCGCATGGAACACAAGTCCAATCCCCCCAAACTCAGATCCCATAACAAGTCTGTTATCCCAGAGATCATTCTGGTCATCCTTTACTGCTCTCTCTCAATGTCAGGTTTGTCCTCTATTAGGAACAGAGACCAAAACTGCACACAATTTGCACAATGTTCTGGATGGTGTCTCACCAAGGTCCTGTACAGCTGCAGTAAGATACTCTTACTCCTGTACTCAAATCCCCCTGAAATGAAGGTCAATACAGCATTTATCTTCCTCCCTCCTTGCTGCTCCTGAAATATTGCTTTCAGTGACTGGTGTACAGGGAGATCTAGATTCCTTTCAATGTTACAGCTCCTCACTTGCTGGGTCTATATACACTGGTCAGCGTGCCAATGCCATTCCCAGTATTGACTCCTGGATTCAGAACTCACTGCCTTACATGGACTCGGAGGGCTGCACATAAATAAACAAAAATGCAGCTTAAGTTCCTTTATAGAGCAACATTCTTCAACCACTCCCTTTTCAAATGATAGGCTTCCATTCTATTTTTCCCATCAAAGTACACAACATCTCATCTCTCCCAATGCTCTCTATCCGCCACGTATTTGCCCAGTCATTCCACTTATCTCAGTCACCTTGGAACTTGTTTACATCCTCCTCACCCACTCACAAGCTGATATTGTTTAGTGTTGTCAGCAAACTTGGGAAGATTGCATTTGAGACACTCAACCAAATATATGATGTGTGTTGGCAATAGCTGGCGCCCAAGCCACGATCCTTGCTATATACTCCGAGCCTTCCATTTAAAAAAAATACGTTGTTTTATTCCTTCTCACTGTTTCCTGCCAACTCTGTCCTTCGAGAACCATGTCCATGTATTAGCCCTAGTCCCACAGGATTCGAATTTGCACAATAGGCTTGGGGCTTTATCAAAAACCTTTCTGAAATTCCACTCGTATTACATTGATAGCTTCTACATAATTTTGCTAAAAGCCACTTTCTCAAATATGATTCCTATTTCATGAATCTCTGTTGACTTTGTCTATGCCCATTAATTTCAGTCCGATACTTTCTCTAAACTGTTTAGTTGATAATTTAATTCTATTCCCTTTTTCTCACCAGACTAAAGTTCACTCGTATTGCTAGGAAGTTTTCTTTTTTGTTTTGCTTTCTTCTGTGAAGGCATAACTGATTTGTTTGCTCCATTGTTCTGCTATTTCCCAGTCCTCAATTATCTGGTATCAAACTGTAGGAAAGCTGCACATTTTTCCCCTAATTTTGCGATTGACATATTTTCAGAAAATATTACAAGTTCTGCGTAAAAACGTTGTTAAGAAATTCTTCAGAATCCTATCAATTCCTATTTTAAGGCACTCAGTGATTGGCCTTCCACAGCCATACAATCACAGAAGCAAAGACTCTGTACTATCGGAAATACAGCATGGTCTACATTAGACCCACTTTCCGACACAATACCCGTCGCCGTGAATCTTAAGGCATTTCAAGTGCACTACCGTGTATTTTCTCATGGTTGTGAGGTTACCATGACAACTGGCCTCTCAAGAAAAGCATTTCAGACCCCAACACACTCTGGGTGAAAAGCAATCCTCAAATCCTCACTAAACCGCAAACCGTTCACTTTAAAATGTGGCCCTTTGACGAAAAGGAACTGCTGCTGTCCATCCACACTGTCCATGCTCCTCGTAATCCTATCCTTCAGAATCACGTCCCCCTCAGCCTCCTCTCCTCCAAACTAAACAAGCTTATCCAGCCTCTCTCCATAGCTGATGTGCACCATCCCAGCGAACATCCTGGTGAATCTCCTTTGCACCCCCTCAAGTGCAGTCACATCCTTCCTGTAATGTGATTCCCAGAACTTCACACAGTATTCCATCTTAGCATCACCAAAGTTCCGCATAACTCTTATAATCTGTGCCTCAATGAACCAAGGTTATGTTTACAGTCCCCTATGCTTTCCCAAATTGTGTATTAACCTGCACATCACATTCAGGAATGTGTGGAGAAGCACCCTCTGACCTTCCTAGTGTGCTGCCATTCATTGAGTCCTCCCCCGTCTGGTTACTTCTTCCAAAGTGTATCACCCTCATATTTACCAGGGTTACATTCCATCTGCCATTGATCTTCTCAGCTGATCATTCGATCTGTATCTTCCCGTAACTTAAGGCCTTCCTCATCACTGCCAACCAACCGGAGTGGAGTCCCAGGCAGACAAGGCAATGAAAAAGGCATTTGATTCACCGGCCTCCATCAGTTTGAGCACTGAGTATCGAAATTAGGGAGTTATGTTGCAGTTATACAAGATGTTGGCGAGTCCATATTTGTAGCGTCATGTTCAGTTTTGTTCACTTTACTCGTGGAAGGATGTCATTAAACTGGAAACAGTGCAGAAGAAATTTACAAGGATGTTTCCAAGACTCAATGGTCTGAGTTATAGTGAGAGGTTGAACAAGCTAGGAGTTTTTACTTTAGAATGTATGAGGCTGAGGGGGATCCGATAGTAGTGTATAAGATCATGGGAGGCATGGATAGAGTCAATGCACTCAGTCTTTTTTTCCTCAGGATTGGGCAATCACGGACTAGAGGGCATCAATTTAAGGTCAGAGGGGAAAGAGTAAAAGGGAACCTGAGGGGCAATTTCTTTTACACACAGGGTGTATGCATATGGGATGAGCTGCCAGCAGAAGTAGTTGAGGCGGGTACATTCACAAAATTTAAATTACATTTGGACAAATACAGAGGTAGGAAAGGATTAGAAGGATACAGGGAAATAGCAGAGAAATAGGGTTAGTGTGAATGGATATGTTGTTCGGAATGGACCAGTTTAGGCCGAAGGCCTGTCTCTGTGCTGTAAGATTATATGGGTCTAACAACCATTGTTCTCCTACTGAAGGTTATATTGTATTTTCCCAATTCACTGGAGCAAACTTGACACTCTCGCCTCTGGGCTTTCATGATGTTTGACCAGAATGTTCAAACATTCCATATTGAATGCAGACACCGTGTAAAATACAACATATTAATGTCACTATTCCTCCAAAGCTGCTTCAGAGCAAGGTCAGTAATTAGTCCTTCCGACCACACAATAGACAATAGACAATAGATGCAGGAGTAGGCCATTCTGCACTTCGAGCCTGCACCACCATTCAATATGATCATGGCTGATCATCCTTAATCAGTATCACACAACACCAAATCCGAAATAATCTGCTCTCTAGTTTGGTTCACAACATACTCTTCAACCTACCTGATATACACTTATGGAATTTATTTTTCACAACATTAGCAGTCACTTAGTTAACTCAGTTTCGATGCAACTTGACACCATCCATTATTACTGCAGAACCCACGAGTATTTGTTACTCATTCACCGAATGAGGACTTAGCTGGATAACCAGCATTTACTGGCCATGCCAGATGGCAGTTAAGAGTCAACAGCGTTGCCTTGGATCTGGAGTGACATTCAGGCCAGACTAGATAAGAACAGCCGTTTCCTTCCCTAAAGGACATTAGTGAACCAGATGAGTTTTTCCAACAATCAGGAATGGATTCATGATCATCATCAACCCTTGATTCCAGATACTTATTGAATTCAAATTTCACAATCTGCCACGGCAGGATTTGAAACCATGTCCCCAGAACATTACCTGGGTCTCTGGGTTAAGAGCCCAGCGATAATATCAGTATGTCATAGCTTCCCTTTGCATATAGTTGCATATATAATTTCCAGAGCATATGATACAAAATATTTGTGCGACGGTTTTGGTTCAGATATATAACACAACAAGTTTGTTTCTCCTTGCTATTTGTAAGACCCACCCAAACTCATTCTGTGGAATCTGAGGGACAGAGCCTGTGTCGTTATTTGTGATAGACTTGGATAAGGCATTCGGGGAGGCTCACCTCGATGCTGAGATGATCTGAAGACATGCCCAGCAATACAGGACAAGCATCAATATCCATTCCACTCTGTCAGGATAAGTTTCAACGTATATTCTCACTGCTCCCTCAAGCTCACTGTATGTCTCTTATAGCACCTACCCTCGACCAAGGCTCACACTCTAACTCCAATAAGGCTCAAGCATGACCACACTCACTGTTGAATTTAGCACCTTCCCTCCCCCACATTTTCTGACCCTCATGCAATAGCCCCGCACACTAATAGTACTACATGGATACAACACTATGGACAGACTCCTTCCAGCCAACTCACCATGTCACACCTCACCTAGTCCAGCACTAACAGCAGGACCATCCACTCCCACTCTCACTCATTCCCTCCCTTTCTCCCATTCCAGGAGAAACAGCCTGGAATAGGACAGAAAGGGTCAAGCCGGGTGGTGGAGTGCCGAATATCCGTTCCCTCATCCCTCTACCCTGATATGTGGGGAGGATCTTGGAGAGCTCCGGTGAGGACCAGGAGGCCTTGTGTGGAGATTCTGAAACATCCACGTCCCACCAACCGAATCGGGAGCAGTGTTCAGTGAAGAGCAATTCTCAATTCAAACCTGCTGTCAGTTCCAACCTCATCTCTCTCACTCGCAGAAGAACAGATACCCCATTGCACAGAGATGCAGGCAGTGAAATACACAGACGGATTGGTAAAGACCCCAATATACTAACATCCACAATGCATACAAGGAGATAAGCATGCACACACGTAGAAGCACACAAAGACATAAAAAGTCACACACAAATAGACACAAACACAGATAGAAACACACAGACTGATGCAAAGACAGACAGACATAGTCCCACAAATACAAAAGTAACAAGCACATTGACACACACACACACTTAAGTACACATTAAGACACAGCGACGAGTGCCATTAAGGCACAAATAAATAAGTTTTTGATTTATAAGGAGATCAAGGATTCTAGGGAGAAGGTAAGAGAATGATGTTGAGGAACATATTAGAAATGATTTAATGGTATATCAGACTCGATAGGCCAAATGGTATAATTCAGCTCCTTTTTTAATGTTCGTGTGGTGTTATGCTATCTGGTATTCTCTTCATGAGACAGCAGCAGCAACATATTTGATTGGAAACAGTCAGTGGTAATGTGGGAAAAGATTGGAGGGCAGAATGGTTAATGTATATTCCTAGTTATTGTATCACTATATCCGAAAAGGGGCAGTGATTTGATATGAGGTTGACACAGTTTTTGAAAAAATGTGTCCCACAATGAAAGAAGGATGTCCCTTTCCCTTTACTGTTGTGCTATCTGTGGTATCCTCATCCTCAGGGAGCAGTGAAGACTCGGTTAATTTAGGTATTTTAGTTTGAGCTTGACTGATCTTTGCCGGACAGGTGAGTCAATGTTTCTTGGGAACAGACAGAAGACGGATGGTCAGACACACTCGGATCAGCCATGAGCATTCTGAATGGTGCCACCAAATGGCCAACTGCTGCCCCTTTCCAATGTGTTGTTCCCTCAATCCACCCCTCGAGGCTGTTACAGAGATATACTGCTGCACCTACCCCATGTGTTGTTCCCTCAATCCACCCCTCGATGCTGTTCCAGAGATATACTGCTGACCATATCCATGTGTTGTTCCCTCAATCCACTCCTAGAAGCAGTTACAGAGATATACTGCTGCCCCTACGCCATGTGTTGTTCCCTCAATCCATCCCTTGAAGCAGTTACCGAGATATACTGCTGACCCTACCCTATGTGTTGTTCCCTCAATCCACCCCTGAGTGCGATTACAGGGTAGAGGACCATCCCATTCAGCCAGACTGGATCGATACAATGAGACGGGAGGAGACCATTCTGCCCCTCCAATGAATTACACAGAAATATAGGATGAAGTAATTCAGTTCGTTGAGTACATTACACAGCCCAGGACGAGGCCATTCAACCCGCCTGAACTGCTGCACAGGAACAGGGATGCTGTCAGTAACAGGAAATAGACAGTAGAGATATATGATTTTTTAAACAAAACTGTAATTAGTTTTGTCTCAGCGATCACTGTAGGGTCATCAATGATCAATAATCTATGTAAAATATCTGGATGAAGGGACTGAATGGATCAAAGTTGAACTACCTAGTACACCAAAACACATTTAATAGATCTTGAAATGGAGGTAGTGAATATGCATTATGATATAGACAGGTAAGATTAGTGAGCATACCCTCAGCAGAAATAATATAATGTGAGTTGTCTATTGTAGTCAGAACAATTTAAATGGAGAGAGATTGCAGAACTCTGTGGTGCAGATGTTTTTCATATTCTTGGTACATGAATCATATGAAGTCTGTCTGCAGATGCAGCAAGTGATTCGGAAAGTAAGTGGAATGATGCTGTTTGTGGCAACGGGTATTGGGTTTAATTAGGAATATTTCACTGTATTTGTACAGGGCATTGCTGAGACCACATCAGATACTTTGGGTGCAGTTCTGATCCTCTAAACTAAAAAAAAATACAATTACTTTGAAAGATGTTCAAAGATGCTTCCCTTTACCCATTTCTGAAATGAAGGCCTTTTGTTATCGGGGATTATCTGTTTAGATCATAGGTGAGAAATCTTACTGAACCACGATTTTCAGAGAAGTCTTTCAGCTGGATACATATTTTCTCTTGTTAAGAAGACTAAAGCTAGATAATAATGTTTTGAATGAGATGTATTGGTATTAACACAAATATTATGAAGATATCAACCCATTTTTAAAAATTACGCAGATGCACATAAGCATCTCATCAAATCATAAAACGGGCACATTATTTTCATTTGCTAATGCAAGGCACTGTGCACAACAACAACAATGATGCTGCATACAGCATACAGTCTATTATCATCCATTCCAGAGAATGTACATGAAGAGTGTAGATGGTCCAGTTTAGTGTTCAGTTGACATTCTTGTATTTTTCTACACAGAGACGGAGAAAAATATTACTTGCTTCAGAAGCAGCAGCCAATTGGTCTCTCTCTCTCTTACTTTGTTCTGCCTAAAAACAAGGTGTGAGAGCAGAAAAATCCTGAGTCATCTTTACCATTCGTGGAGGATTCCTGATGAGGATTCATAGGAATCTCTGTTTAGCTCGAAGCAAAGGGAATTCAGCCAAATCCAACTGTTCCGGGAAGAAATCCGCATTCCCAGACATTTGTGTGAGCAGAATAAGTTCAAAGTCAGAAACATATTTGAAACACTCTATCATTTTACCATTTGTTCACAGTTCAACTTGCTGTGTCTCAGATTTTTCTAGAAAATTACCCAGTCCGATACCTATATCATTGGACACAGCACTCAACTGGTTACATTTAAAATTTGCTTTCACCAATAGAGGAGTGGGAAACGACATGAGTGACCCTCCAACATTGGTCCGAACACGAACAAGAGATTCTCAAAGGGTTGTTCAGGTGTGAATTCCTTTCCACAGAAGATTGTGATGCCTGGATATTTCCATTTGTTCCAAATTGTCTATGTAAGACATTTGAAAGGCAAATGAATGTAGGGAAATGGTACACTGACAGAAAAGTGCTGCTGAGACCTTAATCAGATCATAGTGCATGGTAGAGCCGTGACAAAGTGTCTGATGACCCACTCTTGCTCCACAGTCCCTTGTTACTATGGTGGATTCAGCCTCTCACAGCTCCTGCAAGGTGCAGATGGGGGCCACTTGCTCCAAATACCTGGTCCACAGTAACACAGGATCTCATTTAATCACTCACAACTGTCAGACACAGATTGGTACGGATTGGAAAATGTTATTTGGAAATCCAGACTAGTTTTGAAAGACGCCTCTGGTCTGTTTACAGAGTGCCCCTCTCTGCAACTTGTGCTTCATTTGTTGGTCTTGGTCTAGACCAGGATTCGTTATGAATAAAGCTCCATACCTCACTCAGAGATGACTCAAAAATGCTTTGCTCTCTCTGATTACAACATACCATAACAGTACATCCAGGAAAATTACAGCCGTTTACTTTAAAATTACAGAAAATGAAAACATAAGGAACAGGAATAGGTAATTCGGACGGTCAAGTATTGTATACGATCACGTCTGATCTACTGTTAGCATTAACTCCTCCTTAATGCCCAGTTCTTCACATTCCTCTGCTCTCTGACAGGTCAAAGATTCATGTACCACCTCTTTAAATACTTTCAGTGATGTAGCTCCCCTAACTCTCTAGTCCAGATAATTCCTGACATTGATTACCCTCTGTGAGAGGAAAACACTCTCTACACATACACCGTCACCTATTGATATGAACAAGAGGCAAACACAGGGGCTCAGGAAATAGTGACTGGCCCTGATATCAAAGCAGTAGTTGACTGAGGATGTTATCGGGATCACCTACTTATCTGAGCTTAATGAGAATCAGGTCTAACTCCTCACTGGTTGGGGTCTTTCAGAGCACAAAAGAAGATGTTTGTGGTCGGTGGCCGACAATCCTCTCAGTCCCGGGACATCTCTTCAGGAGATCCTGAGATTAACTTCGTCAGCACAAACATCTTCAGCTCCTTTGTAAACGTCTATGTGCTCCCGTTCCCGGCGCCCCCCATCTATCCCAAGATCAGAAGCAGGGTGATCACTGAAGATCGCACAATATTCAGAACATTTTGTCCACACTCAGCTCCAGATCCCGTCTGTGTCTATATTCAGCAAGACCCAAACAACATTCACGGGTGTGCTGTTAAAATGTCGATAACATTCATGTAACAGAACGGCCAGGCACTGCACATTTCTACAGTTAAAAGAGGAGCTCATTCAGCATCTCGAGCTGGTTACATGGATATGTGGAAACTATTCAGCCTATCGAAATGACTAACAAGAAGAGGGACAGTTCATTCAATCCTCCTGCCTGTTCCACAGGAAGAGGAGGCGTCTGGTTAGTACATCGAGCTGTTAAACGGGAACAGACAGAGTCCAGTAAGACCACTAAACCTGTTCTATGGAACCAGGAGGAGACCATTCACCCCTCGAGACACTTACACAGGAATAGGAGGGTGTCATTGATGCTCCAACCTGGAAAACGAATAGAGCAGAGACTGCACTCATAAACTGCTCACAATGCTCCTCGTGGCTCCATTGCCTGTGGAACAAATGATACTTTAACGTGTTTTGCCGACAGTGAGGAAGGAAGCTAAATGTTTTGTGCCAAGCCTCAAGGAGGCATCTTCCATCTCCAAGAAGACAGATCCTATGTTCTCCGTGGGGTCAGAAGCTGGTGGGAATAATTAACTGTTTTAGAATGAAGGTATTGTGGCTTCTGTCGGAATGGTGGATAACGTGAAGTTCTATGTATGATCACACACCAAATGCACTGTATTAATGTTGGAAGAGTTTAGTTAAAGTTTGGCCCTCTCTCGCTCTCTCAATCGAAATGGGGAGTGGCGTCGAGTGAGAGGAACGTTCTCGGAGTTTTTAAAGCCATCGAGAATCATGTAAACAAAGTAAAAAAAAACATGGAATTTATCACGTATTAGTTCTGTTTGTAATATAATGAGTGACTGTCCATCATCTTAAGGTTCAATGCAATCAACTCTTATTCTTCAAAGTGCAACAGTTTAATCCTCATGCTTTCCCGATGGTACAATCATCCCAACAATTAGTCTGGTGAAACTCCTTTACACAGTTTCTGCCAAAAGGATTATTCCTTATAAAGGAGAGATAATCTGTGCACAATACGCCAAATACTATCTCAACAACACTCTATGGTTGATCACAATAATTATGTTCCCTCACGTAGCTGTCTCAGCTTCTTTCCTGTGGTATAAAAAGCCATTCCTTCTCTCTACACGGCGAATGATGTGGAATTTTGAAGTTTCTTACATCTTTGCGTCAGTCATCACTAGATTTGTCGATGGAGATGTATATCACGTTCAGAGGGAGACTCAATCAGAAAGAATTCACTTGAAACAGAGAATGGTCACCTACCTGAATGGAACTTACTTGCAGGAACATGGAAAACAGGCATAGGAAGGGAGCTATCTTTCCTTTGGTTCTTCCCTCACGGGATGTGTGCAGGCCTGGTCAGGCCAGCATGTTATGCTGATCTTGAACTGAATGGCTGATTCAGCTGTTGCACAGGATAATAAAGAGTAAACCACATTGCTGTGGGTTTGCAGTCACACAGAGACCTGAACATGAAAGGATAACCCATTGCCTTCTCTCGAGGATATGAGGCAAATAGATATGCTTCTGTTGAAAACTAGTGGTGATGATTTCATTTGCATTTCATCAACTTCCTTCAGGAGACACCAAAAGATTATTATTATTTGCCGCTTGATTATGAGTAAATGACTTGACCACCATGCACTGTCTGTCCATCTGACAGATTCTGTGGAAAAGACAAATTACCCATCTCAAGTGCAAATATTTTGTGACGTAAGCATATTTTGAAGGGACTTGAAACAGTTATATCTGGATTTACCAAAGGCCTAAACGATGGATTATTCTTCAGTTGCATTGAGGCTGAGAAGGTGACTGACGTATCCTGTTTGTGGTCTTCGGCAGGATTGGTGAGTGGGGAGAATATGTAGAAATGTAAATATGAATGAAGAAAAAAGATAATGGAGATTAAGAACAGTATGGTTTCTCCTCGCGTATTGTTGAGTTAGTTGTGAATAGTAATTTGCTAGTTATAATCAGTAATGAATAAAATTTTTGACTGGATCTGAAAATGATGACTTCCCAATTTTAAAATTTGAATATGAACAGCAATTCAGTTCAACTCAGCTTAATGGTCAGATGGAATGACTTACCAGGAACACCAACTATAGCGAGGATGGGATAGTAACCACCTTGAATAATCCAAAGGATATCTTCAATCCGTGATGCTAATGATATCCAAGCTGAGAAAGGTAGTAAAGAACCAAGGATAAACTCCTGTCTGTTGTAATATTCCAGTCTAATGTCCTCAGATTCTGATCCATTAATGGAACATTCCAGTCTAATGTTCTCAGATTCTTACCTCTCCTCCCCTGTCTCTCGAGCTACTGATCCCTGCTAGTCCAGTCGTTGATGCTCCCGCCCATACTGGGATAACACATTGAACCGAGTCCTTAATTAATAGAAGAGGCAAACCCTCCAGTGACACATCTAGGATCCACGGAGACTGACATCAATCACAGTCACTAAACAAATAGCTCCAGCCAACGCCTTTCAATTCAATATTGTTTTATTCAAATTCAAAACAATGATTCAAACTGTCATTTTCTGGATGGGCTATGCGAGGGTGACTGATGGAACAAATCTTGAGGCTGGTAGATCAATTGAGTGTAACCATTCAATCTGTCTTGGATGCAGGAGTAATGCCATAAGTTTATCAGAATATAAACATGCGTCTCTGATTATAAATGGAAACATACATCCTGGAACTATTGATCAAGCACCATAATTTCAATTAAACATTGAGACAAGTTTTATAATTCATGATCTGAAGCGAATGTGTGTCTGAAAAACGTGGGATTGTAACAGACAAATGGCATGGATATGTTAACAGAGAATTAAACGTGACAAATGCAATTCAGATTGTTATTCCACGTTTAGAGAGAGGCAGATGAGGCCTGTGCTATTGATGTTATCGATGTTAGTGAACTGTGATGAAGTGTCATTTACTGGATTTCAATTACAGTGTGATTACGGCATTGTGGAGGAGATAGAAAACAGAGAATTTTGGGACATGGCAGTTCAGAGAGGAGGGAGGGACAATAATATTCCTCAGTCATCAGTATTGGAATGTTACTCTTTAAATCAAAGACAGCATTACGTTGGTAGAAAGGATGCTTGATAAGGACTCGTCTAATGAGGTAGAATGGGAAAAGGTTAGAAACAAAAACGGAGAGGTCACCCCGTTGAAAGTTCTCTATTGCAGTCTGAAAAGTTCCAGAGATGTCGAGGAAAGGATTACAAAGATGATACTGGATAGGAGCGAAAATAACAGCGTAGTTGTTATGGAAGAATTTAACTTTCCAAATGTTGACTGGAAATGCTGCAGTTCAATTACTTTATATGGGTCAGTTTTTGTCCAATGTGTGCAGAATGTTTTCCTGACACAATATGTAGATAGGACAACAAGGGCCGAGGCCAAATTGGATTTGGTACTGAGTAATGAACCAGACCAGGTGTTAGATTTGGAGGTAGGTGAACACTTTGCTGATCGTGACCACAATTCAGTTATGTTTACCGTAGCGATGGAAAGGGACAGGTGTATACCGCGGGAAAAGAGTTATAGCTGGGGGAAAGGCAATTATGATGCGATTAGGAAAGTGCATAGGATGGGGAAGGAAGCTGCAGAGGATGGGTACAATTTTAGTGTGGAGCTTTTTCAAACAACAGCTACTGTGTGTCCTTGATAAGTTTATACATGCCAGGAAAGCAGGAAGTGGTCGTGTGAGGGTGCTGTGGTTTACTGAAGAAGTTGAATATCTTGTCAAGAGGAAGAAGGAGGCTTATGTAAAGGTGAAAGGTGGAGGCTTAGTTCGGATGCTTGAGAGTTACAAGTTAGTCTGGAAGGACTTTAAAAAGAGCTAAGAATAGCCAGAAGAGAACATGAGAAGTGTTTGGCAAGTAGGATTGCGGAAAACCCTCAAGCTTTCTATCAGTATGTCACGAATAATAGAATGACCAAATGAAGATTAATGGCAACCAAGGACAGTAGTGTGAAGTTGTGTGTGGAGTCTGAGGAGATAGGACAGACTGTAAATTAATATTTGAATCAGTATTCACAATGGAAAAAGAAAATGCTGTCAAGGCCAGTACTGAGATACAGGCTATTACTAGACGGGATTGAAGTTCGTAACGTGGAGATGTTAGCAGTTCTGGAGAGTGTGAAAATAGATAAGTCCCCTGGGCCAGATGGGATTTATCCTAGGATTCTCTGAGAAGCTAGGAAGGAGTTTATACAACCATTTGTTCAGGTTTTTCCATCGCCATTGTCTACAGGAACAGTGCAAGAAGACTGGAGGACATCAAACATTGTTCCCTTACTCAAGAAATGGAGAAGAGACAACCCTGGTAATTATATAACTGTCTTACTTCGGTTGTGGGTAAAGTGTTGAAAAGGATTATAAGAGATAGGATTTACTATCATCTAGAAAGGAATCATTTGATTAGGAATAGTGAGGCATGACATACCTTTTGTGAAGGGTATGTCATGCCTCACAAATCTTACCGAGTTCATTGAGAAAGTGAACAAACAGGAGATGAGGGTAAAGTGAGGTATATGGATTTCAGTGGAGCGTTTGATAAGCTCCCCCATGGTAGGCTATTGAAGAAAATATGGAGAGTGTGGTGTTGGAAAAGCAGAACAGATGAGGCAGCGTCGAAGATGCAGACAAGTTGATGTTTATCTTGTAAGCCCTTCATCAGGAATCAGTTTTCTGGTCTGCAGCATCTGCAGTCTTCATTTTCTCCTCGCTCCTCGGATGTTGCCTGACCTGCTGTGCGTTTCCAGCGCCACACTCTCGACTCTGATCTCAAGCATCTGCAGTCCCTACTATCTCCCAGATAATATGGAGCTGTGGAATTGTGGGTGACCACAAATTGGCTAGCTGAAAGCAGACAGAAGGTGATAGTTGATGGGGAATGTTAATCCTGGAGTTTAGTTTTAGTGGTATACTGTGAGGATCTGCTTTCGAGTGACTGTTGTTTGTCCTTTTGAAAATGACCTTAATGAGGGTATAGAAGGATGAGTTAGTAAATTTACGGTTGACAGTAAGGTCGGTGGATCTGTCGGCAGTGCTGACGGATGTTGTAGATACTGAGCTGTAATGTTCTATGTGCATGGACCGGCAATGGGCTAAATAGCTTCCTTCTGTGATGTAACGATTCTGAGGTACTCTGGCCCACAATAAAAGCTTTAGGTGCCTGGAGAGACAAGCTGGTCCAGTAAAGGATACACACTGCACAATCATCCATCATCTCTTCCTGTTTTCTGATATACAGCGACCTCAAATATCAGTCCAAACAAAATAGATTGAATCAAATTCAAGCAGTCAGAACGTTCACCCGAGGGGATTGCTATCAGAGGATTCAAAGAATAATAAGATTTCAGAATAACACAAACAATAAAACAATATCACAGCAGCATAACAATTGGCAGCAGAGTAAAACTTACAGCTCCAGATATTTCCAAGTTCAGCATTGTGTTCGGTTTTGGTCACCTTGCTATAGGAA
This sequence comes from Chiloscyllium plagiosum, assembly GCF_037043375.1. Taxonomy (NCBI): domain Eukaryota; kingdom Metazoa; phylum Chordata; class Chondrichthyes; order Orectolobiformes; family Hemiscylliidae; genus Chiloscyllium; species Chiloscyllium plagiosum. Next base: position 60,521,889 of record NW_028270183.1, on the reverse strand, counting down.
GGATAGAATTGAACTGGAACTTTACAAGGATGATGCCAGGACTCGAGGGTCTGAGTCATAGGGAGAGGTTGGATAAGCTGGGACATTTCTCTTTAGAGCATAGGAGACTGAGGTGAGTGAAGTGCTTTGAGAAGCTAGTCATGGCCCACATCAGTTCCAGTCTCCTAGCCTGCCTCGATCTCCTACAGTTTGCCTACCAGTGGAATGGGTCCAAATCGGGTGGCATATTCCGGGAACATCTGGACAACAAGGACACCCACGTCAGGTTCCTGCTCATTGACTATAGGTTCACCTTCAACACCATTATTCCCTTCAGAATAATCACAAAACTCTCTGACCTTAATCTTGGCTCCGCCCTCTGAAATTGGATCCTCAGCTTTCTGACCTAGAGTGCACAATCAGTGAAAATAGGTAGGTGCGTCTCTTCCATGATAACATTCTACACTGAAATCCCAAAGGATGTGTCCTCAGCCCCCTACTATACCCCTGTACACCCACGATTGTATTGCCAAATTTTGAACGGATGCCATCTTCATGTTCACTGATGACACCATCATAGTAGGACAGGTATGCAATGATGGCAAGTCAAAATACAGAACGGAAATAGAGGACTTGGTGATGTGCTGCACTCAGACCATCCTCTCTTTCAACGTCGGCAGAACTAACCAACTGATCAATGACTTCAGAAAGAAAGGAGGAGAACATGACACCATCTGCATAAATGGAACTGAAGTTGAAAGGGTGGAAATCATTAAGTTGCTTGGAGTGATGATAACCGACTTCCCATGAAGATGTGACAGTAGAGATGGCACAATAACGCCTCTTCTTTCTCTGGCAGCTCAGGACATTTGACATGTCCACAAGGACCCTCACCAATGTCTACAAATGCACCACGACAGCAAACTATCTGGGTGCGTAATGACCTGGTGTGGCCACAGCTCTGCCCAGGACAGTAAGAGAAATGACAGAAGGTTGTGTGCACAGCCCATGCCATCACGGAAACCAATGTCCTATCCATTGTCTCCATTTACACAACTCACTGCCGCGGAAAGGCTGACAACATTATCAAAGACCCATCGCACCCTGGATCTCCTGCAATCTCTTCCATCATGCAGACAATACAGAAGCTTGAACACACAAACCAGCGGCTCATGAACAGCATCTTCCCAGCCATTATTAAACTAAGGAATGGACTCTCTAACTTCAAATAATTCGGATCTTGCTCACATTGATGTTGTCTATTGCATGCCCTTTCTGGTGTAGCCTGTATGCCTCAGTCTAAGTTTTTCCTTTACCCTATGATTTGTATGTCCTTGCTTATTGTAGGAGCGAGATTCCCCAGCTCGGGTCAAAGAATCTGGAGGCAGACAGGACATAGGTACGGAATGGACTTTAATTCAAGCAAAACCTGGTAAATGCTGGGAAAATACCAAAGGATCTTCCTCGAATCTGGCTTTGACATGAGAAAACAATCCTTTCCTTAATCTTTCGCTCCGATCAAAAGGCAAATCAATGACCCACTCGATTTTACAGTAAAAAGACAGTATTTGTATACGTTCTGTGTTGCAATGATCGTACACAACCTTGTCAGTGTCCCCTCCACTCCCTTTCTGCAGAACCAATCTTGTACAACAACTGATCAATGATGCACACTCGCATGGACAGCCCGACCTTCTTATTTGTTTCGGATGTTTAACGATTGTTGTTATCTCTAGTCCTTGTGATCTTTCTATAATGCATTCCAAAGTTCGTGGCTGTTCTCTTTTTAGTCATACCCCTCATTGTTTATTTTGAAGGATTGCATAAATTATATTCTCCAATGGGCAGGCTATCTCTTATCAAATTCCAAGATCACATTTTACATTAAAAAGTTGATTCTGTTACAAAATTCGTAATATTATTATTATTTCTACTGTTAACCTTTTTCTTAGCGAATTAGACAAGACATGCCAGGCATCTCTTCAAAGTTTTATAATTATGTGGAAATCTGTGTCCATGATTATTTACCAAATGTTTAACTAGAACTTATTACTAATGTAAATAGCTTCAAAGGCACAGTTAGCTACTGAAAGATAACTCGAGTTGCTGTTTTTGTGGATGAAAAGACTCCTTACTGAGATCAGAACAAGTTACCTTTTGTAGTCATTCTTCCAATTTTTGTGCTACAATTTCATTATTTCATCTGTGTTCTGTTACAAATCATCAAATTTTAAAAAAAATAACCTTCTTTATCACGATGTTGGCATGTTTCCGAATCTTGCGAATCAGATTATCCTTTCTTTTGCCTTGGAATAATTCCCTTCTCAAAGGCCCTTTTTTCACTAATGCTGACGCAATCTATTTTAATTTCTGGCTATTTTGTGGCTCTTCAAAAACAGACAGCTGAAGTAGACTTTTAAATTTCGGCCTCTCCATGTCTCAAAAAAAGGCAGCTCCAACTCTCACTATGATTTGCCAGAACTGTGTATAAACAAAGAGTTTCACTCTACTTAGATACATGCGACAATGACTCCTATCAAATCAAATGAAACCAAATCTAATGATAGAGAGAGAGAAATTGTCACAAGGTCAATACACCCAGATCGAACTCTGTAGCCTGCCTCATCCGGCCAAAAATCGTGATAGACGATTAAACAAGTAACTGGTGGAGAGGGCTCCACAATTATTCCCATTCTATCAATGGATCAGCTCTGCATATCAGTGTACAAAACAAGGAAATAGTATCTGTACCATCCTAGCCGGGGTGTTGAATCGATAATCCACCTCAACCTCACCATGATGCCCACAGAATCTCAGATGCCAGTCTTCAACCAATTCGATTTGCTGCACGTGACATGAAGAAACATCTGAACACAGTAGATACGACAAAAGCAATGGGCCCTGACTTTTGATAGAGCTGTCAAGCAGCACAGACATAACTTGCATGTGTGGTTTCTGACAGGTCCCCATGTGGAGATAATGTTGTTTTGGAAAAGTCACTGGATTAATAATACAGACCAGGCTAATGCTCTGGCAGCTGGTGGAAGTTAAGAACAATTAATAAAATATCGAGATCTCAAATCTGGTGTCAGTAACAGTGACCTTGAAGTCAATGTCGATCGTTTACACCAATTTGCTTTTCCAATGTACTTTCTGGAAGTGAATCTCCCGTGCTTTCCTGGTCTGGCCTAAAAGTGACTGCAGACACACAGACATGTGATAAACTCTTCAATGGTCTCTGAAAAGGCCAAGCAAGACACTCTATTGTATCAAACTGCTCCGAAGTCTTGAAGGATAAAACCTGACAGAACACCCAGCCCCAGCCTCGGTATGGAAAAGAGACCTGGAAAGACAGTCCTGTTGACCCTGCAGAGACCTCTTTCCTAACATCTGTGAACTTGTGACAACATATACAGAGCTTTCTCGCAAACCGTACAGATACATCGGGAATGGTATAGGCCATACAGCACATTGAGCCTGCCCCATTCTAGTTAATGTCTGAATATCTCCTCAATGCACTGTCCCCACACACTGTACACATTCCTTAATGTGATTAACATTGTGAAGCTATAAAATAGGAACTGCGGTAGTCCCTTTGGTCTGTCGAGTTTGCTATCCAATTCAATATAATGACGGCTGATCCTTTATTTCTACACCACACTCCTGCTCTCTCCCCATCCTTTCGGTGTCTAGACATCCTTATTAGTCATTAGTGCCTTGTCTTCCACAGCCTTATGTGAGAGAGAATTCCCAGGTTCAACAGTCTCTGAGTGCAGACATTTATTCGTATCTAAATGCAATGTGACCTGTCTGTACCTAATACTGTGGTCAGTTGGTTTAGAACTACGAGGCAGGGGAATTATCATCTCTGCTTCCAATCTACCTAACCCTGTCAGTGTTTTATATATCTCACTGAGATCTCCACTCATTTTCCTAAAGCCCATGGAATACAGGCTCAGTCGCCCCAAACGCTGCTCCCACAAAAAGTCTGTCATCCCAGAGATCAGTGTGGTCATCCTTCGCTGCACTCCCTCAATGTCAAGTTTGTCCTTTATTAGGTACGGAGACCAAAACTGCACACAACACTACACAATGTTTGAGTTGAGGTCTCACCAAGAGCCTGTACAACTGCACTGAGACACCCTTACTGCTGGACTCAAGCCCACCTGAAATGAGGGTCAACAACCCATTTATCTTCCTGACTGCTTTCTGGTCATGCAATATTGCTTTCAGTGACTGTTGTCAGGGAGATTCCAGATTCTTTTCAATGTTACAGCTCCCCACTTGGTGGGTCTGCGTAAACTGGTCTGTGTGCCAATGTATTCCCAGTATTGGCTTCTGTCTTCAGAACTCACTGCCCTGCATGGAACTCAGTTCTGTACAAACAATAACAGAAGAAAAGTGCAGTTCCCTTCTGAGATCGACATTTCTCAACCATTCCCTTTTCCAATGGTTGGCTGGGATTTTAGTGTTTCCCAACAAAGTAGAAAACATCACATCTATCCACACTGCTCTTCATCTGCCACATATTTACTCATTCACTCCATTTGTTTCAATCACCTTGAAGTTTTTTTCACATCCTCCTCACTTTTCAAAATCCTAGTTCCGTCAGCAGACTTGGAAACTTTGTATTTGATTGCCTCAATGAGATGTTGGAGATGTATTGTGAATATCTTGCGACCCAGAACCAATCATTGCGATGCCTCATGAGCCTTCCAAACTGAAAACCATCTATTTATTCCTACTCATTGTTTCCTGTTAACACTCCCATTTTAACACCATTTTCGTATATTACCCCCTATCCCATGTGCTTTTACTTTGCACACTAGGCTTGGGAATCTATTCAAATTCTTGCTGAAAATCCAAGTTCAGTGCCTCTATTGTTTTTTTTTTCTGTAATTAAGCTACCAGTCAGTTTCTCAAATATGTTTCTCATTTCATCAATATGTGTTGATTTTTTCCTATGTCCATTATTTTCAGTTCCAATAATTACTCCAAATTAGTTTATTTACTAATTTAATTCTACATCATTTTCTCATCAGACTCAGATTTTCTCCTATTGCTGGGAAGGCTTTGATTATATATTTTCCTGTGAAGACAGAAGTGAAGTAGCTGTGTAATGTTTCTCAGTTCTGCATTCTCCATTCCCTGGTTTCACTCTGTAAGGAAGCTGAAACTTTGACTAAAAAGAACAGCTGTTGTCTGTTCACCCTGTCCACCCCTCTTGTAATCTTAAACCTGAATTACTTACCCACTCAACTTCCTCTGCTCCAAACTAAATAACTCGAGCTTACCCAGCCTCTCTCCACAGCTCATATGTTCCATCCCAGGGAACATCCTGGTGAATTTCTTCTGCACCTCATCCAGTACAATCACATCCTTCCTGTAATGTGGCTCCCAGAACTTCAGACAATATTTCATTTGGCATTACCAACGTGCTATATAAAACTCGTATAATCTTTGGGTCAATGAATAAAGGCTTTATCTACAATCATGCTGAACTCATCAATTATCATATCCAGTCACATTCAGGGATGTGTGGAGAAGCACGCTCTGAGCTTCCTAGTATGATGCCATTCTTTGTGTACTCCCTTGTCTGGTTCCTTCTTCCAAAGTGTATTACCTCATATTTATCAGGGTTACATTCCATCTGCCATTGATCTGACCATCTGACCATTACATCTGTATCTTCCTGTAACATAAGACCTTGCTCCTCACTGCCAACCATCCGGCTAATCTTTGTGTCAAACACAAACTTACTTATCACACTACCCCTACCCACGTCACATTCACATCACTTATGAATACCACAAACAATAAGGGACACAGCACTGATCTCTGCGGTACACCAGGGGAAATTGGGCTCCAGTCGCACAAACACCTTTCTACCATGAAGCTGAGTTGGGATGCAACTTGGCAAGTCACTAATAGGCCCGACATGTTCCTTGGTTGCTCTGTTCCACTTGATATACGTGAAGAATATCTGGGGATTCTCCTTAATCTTGCCCTGCCCGCAGACTTCCATGCCCCTGTGTTAGTCAGTCCCCTCCGAGGGAAGAATTTCCTCCTTATCACGGTCTTAAATGGCATATCCCTTATCCTGTCATTATTTGCCTTAAATATAAGTAGACAGCTAGAGAAATATTCTATTTATTTCCACCTCATTACATGCATCATAGATTTTTGAAATTTCACTGCGATCACCTCTCATGCTTTGAAACTGGAGAGGTCGCAAGACAAACCTCCCCATCAGAAAATCTTGTCATCTCAGGAATTAATCTGGTGAATGTCCATTGCACGTCGTCTATGATCAGTGAAATCTTTCTTAGATTAGGTCACCAACACTGCACTCAATATCTCAGGTACACTCTCACCAACACTCTATGCAACTGCTTCATGATGTCTTTACTTCTATATTCCGATTCCCTTAAACAAACTTCAACCTAACTTTAACTTTCCAATCACACGAATTACTCCAAATACGATTTACACTGATTGCATTTACGAACTCACTGTGTGAGTTATAGAGGCATAGAGATGTACAGCATAGAAATAGACAATTCAGTCCAATCCGTCCATGTTTATCAGACATCCCAACCCAATCTCGTCCCGCCTGCCCGCACCCGGCCCATATCCCTCCAAACCCTTCCTATTCATATAACCATCCAAATGCTGCAATTGTACCAGCCTCCACCACATCCTCTGTCAGCTCATTCCATACACGGACCACCGTCTGTGTGAAAATGTTGCCCCTTAGGTGTCTTTTACGTTGAGATTTAGATTACTTAAAGTATGGAAACAAGTCCACACCGACCCTCCAACGCTCAACCCACCCAGACCCATTCCCCTACATTTCCTCCTTAATCTAAGGCTATGGGCAATTTAGCACGGCCAATTAACCTAACCTGCAGATTTTGGATTGTGAGGGGAAACCCACACAGACATGGGGAGAATATCCAAACTCCACACAGCCTGAGGCGGGAATTGAACCCGAGTCTCTGGTGTTGTGAAGCAGTATTGCTAAACACTGTGCCACCGTGCCACCCAATGACTTCCTCCTCTCACACTAAATCTATGCCCTTTAGTTCTGGATCCCCAACCCCAGGAAAAAGACTTTATTCATTTATCCTCTCCATGCCCTTCATAAGTTTGTACATCTCTGTAAGGTCACCGCTCAGACTCCAACGCTCAAGGGAAAACAACCTTGGGCGGCATGGTGGCACAGTGGTTAGCACTGCTGCCTCACAGCGACAGAGACCCGGGTTCATTTCCCGCCTCAGGTGACTGACTGTGTGGAGTTTGCACGTTCTCCCCGTGTCTGCGTGGGTTTCCTCCGTGTGCTCCGGTTTCCTCCCACAGTCCAATGATGTGCGGGTCAGGTGAATTGGCCATGCTAAATTGCCTTAGTGTTAGGTAAGGGGTAAATGTAGGGGTATGGGTGGTTTGCGCTTTGGCAGGTCGGTGTGGACTTGTTGGGCCGAAGGGCCTGTTTCCATACTGTAAGTAATCTAATGAACCTCAGCCTGGACAGCCTCTCCCTATACCTCCAATCCTGTCAACATCCTTGTGAATCTTTCCCTAACCCTTTCAAGTTTCACAACATATTTCCGATGGGAAGGAGACCAGACTTCCTCACAATATTACAATAGTGGCCTAACCAGAGTCCCATACAGCCGCAACATGACCTCTCAACTCCAATACTCAATACTCTAACCAATAAAGGAAAGCAAACCAAACGCCGCCTTAACTGTCCTATCTTCCTGCGACTCCACTTCCAAGGAGCCATGAACCTGCAGTCCAAGGTCTCTTTGATCAGCAACACTCCCCAGGACCTTGCCATTAAGTGTATAAGTCCTGCTAAAATTTGCTTTATCTAATTGCAGCACCTCGCATTTATCTGAATTAAACTCCATTTGCCACTTCTCAGCACATTGGCTCATCTGGTCCAGATCCTGTTGTACTCTGAGGTATCCTTCTTCGCTGTCCACTACACCTCCAATTTTGATGTAATCTGCAAACTTACTAACTGTACCTCTTACGCTCGCATCCAAATCATTTATGCCAATGACAAAAAATTGAGGACCCAGCACTGATCCTTTTGGTACTCCACTGGTCACACTGGTCACAGGCCTCCAGTCTGAAAAACAACCCTCCACCTCCACCCTCTGCCTTCAATCTTTGAGCCAGTTCTATATTCAAATGGATAGTTGTCCCTGTATTCCATGAGATCTAAGCTTGCTAACCAGTCTCCCATGGTAACGCGTTCTCTTGTCGAACGCGTTACTGGAGTCCATATAGATCACATCTACCACTCTGCCCTCTTCGTTTCTTCTTCAAAAAACTCAATCAAGTTTGTGAGATATAATTTCCCACGCACAAAGCCATGTTGACTATCCCTAATCAGTCCTTGTCTTTCCAAATGCACGTGCTTCCCGTCCTTCAGGATTCCATTCAACAACTTGCCCACCACCGACGTCAGGCTCACTGACCTGTAGTTCCCTGGCTTGTCCGTACCACCCTTCTTATACAGTGGCACCACGTTTGCCACACTCCAGTCTTCTGTCACCTCTCCTGTGACTATCAACGGTACAAATGTCTCAGCAATCACAGAGTTCTCGGGTACACCTGTTCAGGTCCTGGGGATTTATCCACCTTTACCCGATCATGACATCCAGTACTTCATTCCTTGTAATATGGACATTTTTCAATGTGTAACCATCTATTTCCTGACATTCTATATCTTCCATATCCGTTTCCACAGTAAATACTGATACAAAATACTCGTTTATTATCTCCCCCATTTTCTGCGGCTCCACACAAAGGCTGCCTTGCTGATGTTTGAGAGGCTCTATTCTCTCCCTAGCTATTATTTTGTCATTAATGTATTTGTAAAAACCCTTTGGATTCTCCTTAATTCTTCATGCGATAGCTATCTCATGTCCCCTTTTTGCCCTCCTGATTTCCCTCTTCAGTATACTCCTACTACCTCTATACTCTTCTCAGGATTCGCTCAATCTATCCTGTCTATACCTGACATATGCTTCCTTCTTTTTATTAATCAAACTCTTTAGTTAGCCAGCATTCCCTATGCCTACCAGGCTTTCCTTTCATCCTAACAGAAATATACTTTCTCTGGATTCTTGTTATCTCATTTTTGAAGGCTTCCCATTTTCCAGCCGTCCCTTTACCTGTGAACATCTGCCCGCGATCAGCTTTTGAAAGTTCTTGCCAAATACTGTCAAAATTGGACTTTCTCCAATTTAGAACTTCAACTTTTAGATCTGGTCTATCCTTTTCCGTCATTATTTTAAATCTAATAGAATTATGGTAGCTGGCCCCAAAGTGCGCTTCCACTGACACCTCATTCACCTGCCCTGCCTTATTTCCCCAGAGTGGGTCAAGTTTTGCACCTGCTCTAGTTGTTTCATCCGCATACTGAATCAGAAAATTTTCTTGTACACACTTAACATGAGCAGCAATTCAGTCCAACCTGGCTCAATGACCAGATAGAATGACTTACCAGGAACACCAACTATAGCGAGGATGGGATAGTAACCAGCTTGAATAACCATCAATACGTCATAGATCCGAAATGCTAATGACATCCAAGGTTGAGAAAGCCAGTAAAGACTCCCGAGTAAACCCCTGTCCATTGTTGGAACATTCCAGTCTAATGTTCTCAGATTCTGATCCATTGTTGGAACATTCCAGCCTAATGTTCTCAGATTCTGATCCATTGTTGGAACATTCCAGTCTAATGTTCTCAGATTCTGATCCATTGTTGGAACATTCCAGCCTCATGTTCTCAGATTCTGATCCATTGTTGGAAAATTCCAGTTTGATGTTCTCAGATTGTGATCTCTCCTCCCCCTCTCTCTGTGTCTGCTGATGCCTGTTATTGCTGTCGCTGATGTTCCCGCTGATACTATGGGATAACACATTGAACCGACTCCCTATTTAATAGAAGAGGAAAGCCCTCTAGTGACACATTTAGGGTGCACAGAGACTGACATCAATTACAGTCGCTGTACGAATAACTCCCGTTAACCCATTTCAATTCAACTCTTTTTATTAAAATTCAAAATTATGATTATAATTTACACATTCTTGATGGGATATGTGGGGGTGACAGAGGGAACAAATGTTGGGGCTGATAGAACACTCATGTGTAAGCATTCAACCTGCCTTGTATATGATAGCAATGCCAGAGGTTTATCAGAAAAAAAGCATGCTTCTCCCTTTCTAAATTGAAACATACGTTCTGTATCCACTGATCAGGCACTGCAATATCAGGAAGACATTGAGAGAACTTTTATCTTCCATGATCTGAGAAGAAAATATCCCTAAGACTACGCGCGGTTATAACAGACAACGACGTGGTTATGTTAAAAGGGTATTGTACCAAAGAGACAATGGGGACTGCAGTTATTGGATAATTCAGTGCAGGTAAAGCATGGCGGTGGAAAAGGCACAGTAAGCCAGGCAACATCCTATTAGCAAGAGAGTCGACGTTTCAGGCAGGACCTTTCTACAGGACTGGGGAGGGAGAAGGGGGCTAAGTGAATCTGGGTGATGGGGTGAGGCGGGGAAAAGATAAGTGATAGGTGAGCGAAGGTAGGAGGTGATAGTGATAGATCGGTGGGGTGTGTGGAGCAGATGGCGGGAAGGAAGATGGACGTTAGGTCTCCTCGAGAAGGCAGATGTGAGTACAGGGGTCGGATCTTGGATCTGGGTTGGCCAGAGGAGATTTGTACATCAGTGAATCCAATGTTCATGCCGTGTGTTTGCTGGCTTCCGAGGCAGAAGATGAGGTGTTACTGGTAACATCCTGGTAAATCTCTTCTGAACCCTCTCCAGCTTAATAACCTCCTTCCTGGAACAGAACTGCACACAGTACTTCAGAAGAGGCTTTATGAATGTCCTGCACAACCTCAGCATGACTTCCCAACTTCTAACCTCAAAGGTCTGAGCAATGCAGTAACCTTAAACACCCTGCGCCACAAACTTCAAAGAATTATACCTGCGCCCCTTAGTCCCTCTTTTCTATATAACTACCAAAGCCCAGCATTAATTGTGTAAGCCCTGCCCTTATTTGATTTACCAAAATGCAAAGCCTCACATGTATCTAAGTTAAACTCCATCTGCCACACCTCAGCCCAGTGAATGATATTACTACCCCCTCATACTTCCCCTTCGGATTAAAACGACAATCCTCTCTTCAGAAGGCCTACAGACACCAGCCTTGAGTTTCCCAAAGACCCAGAGCTTGGTTTGTCTTGCGCAGGCAGAGGGAGGAGTCGGTACGCAAAAGCTGGAAAGGAAACAGCTGCCTTGTATCAATGAATGATTTTAGGAGGAGGGAAGCCACATGTTAGAGATTTGAAATAGTGACCGGTGTTTTGGGACAAGAATTGTGCTCCTTCCTTATCTCTGGTGTTCAGTATTGATATCTACTCCAGATCCTTCATAGTGCAGCGTGTGTTTGCAGGATTTCTTCCACAAAAATAGCAGACTACTGATAATAGCCATTTTAACCAGAAATGATAGCCAAACAATTAAAGATCTTCATAGTTTCTCTCAATGACACAGCAAATGCACTCAACATCCTGAAGGTGTTTGCCCGAAACGTCGATTTCGCTGATCTTTGGATGCTGCCTGAACTGCTGCGCTCTTCCAGCACCACTAATCCAAAATCCTATAGTTAAGGCGAATAACTTGCACTTTTTTCAATGAGAAATGTTCCCTGTATAATTTGGTAATGTTAAACAGAATTTAATAAATCCATACAGCCTTGATTAATGGATGGTGCCCACATTTCTGAGGTGGAACTCTGGAGTCGATTCCAGTCCAAGACTGTCTCGTAGTGCCCTTATCACTGGAGAAGGTGGTGTGTATACATGTCCTGTGGAGGTGTGTCACAGCATGTTACAACAGGCTGATGAATAAACACACAGAAGCACCACGTTGCAGCTTTAGCGGCTAATGCTGAATGATGATAGTCTCCCAATCATTGGGCAGAAAATTCCAGTTTTAAAGCCCGCAGAGCTGTTTCATAATATGTCTGAACAAGTTGATTAAACTCTTTTTGGATTCGTGCCTTGATGGAGAAGGAAGAGGTACGATGACTGAATTTTAGAATTTAGATGCAGGATGACTGAAAGCAAAGCCATTCGTGTTGATTGGAGTCACATTTGCACTTTCTAGAAGTTTATAAAATGACGAAAGGCATGGATAGGATGAGTGGTCAAGGGGACCTGATGTACGTCTGGAAATACAGAGTAGACATCATTATTCATTTTGTGTTTGGAAAGCTGTAACTTGTGGAATTCTTCAGGGATTCGTGTGATGTCATCAAACAATTACAATCCTTACCAATGAATTGGATGAAAGGGATGGAGCTCAGTTTGCTCATGCACCAGGATAGTCATTCAATAAGATGTCAAATGGAGACATAGCGTCTGCAATGGCATACAGACAGAGGGAGGGCAGAGCGTCTACAATGGGACACAGACAGGGGGAGGGCAGAGCATCTGCAATGGGATAGAAACGGGGCAGGGCAGATCATCTGCAATGGGATAGAGACAGGGGAAGGGCAGAGCATCTGCAATGGAGTAGAGACAGGGGAAGGGCAGAACATTTGCAATGGGATAGCGATTGGGGAAGGGCAGAGCATCTGCAATGTGATAGAGACAGGGGAGGGCAGAGCATCTGCAATGGGATACAGACAGGGGAGTCCAGAGAGTCTGCAATGAGATACAGAGAGGGGAGCGTAGGGCGTCTGAAGTGGAACGAGGGACGAGGGCATAACGTCTGCAATGGGATGTAGACAGGGGGAGGTTAGGGCGGCTGCATTGGGATACAGACAGAGGGAGGGCAGAGTGTCTGCAATGGGATACAGATGGGGGTGAGGAGAGCGTTTGCTTTGGGATACAGAGAGGGGAGGGAATAGTGTATGCAAGGGGATACAGACAGAAGGAGGGCAGACAGTCTGCAATCGGATAAGCCAGAGGGAGTGCAGAACGTCTGCAATGTGACACAGACTGGGGGGAGGTCAGACCGCATCAAGCAGACAGACAGTTGTGAGCCAACCTTCACCAGAAAAAAATAACTATACTTTCTCTCTCTCTCTCTCTCTCTCTCTCTCTCTCTCTCTCTCTATATATATATATATATATATATATATATATATATATTCTGTTTTGAGGAAAAGACAAAAGAGCAGAAAATGATTTAAATGCAAGGACAATGCCGACCTCAGTGGTACCGAGGGATTTGTGTGTTCTTACACATTACTCACATCAAATTACACTGAAGATACAGCAAATGATATGGAAGGTACATGGAATGATTCTGTTTCGTGCAAGGTGTGTTGGGATGATCCTTGCGATGTGTTTCTGCATCAGTAAGTTGCAAAGGCTTGGCTGAGATCACATGTGAAGTATTTATAATTGCTTAAACTGAAAAAAAAACAAAATTGCTTTCGAAACGTTTCAAAGTTTTTTTCTCTTTCCTCATTTTTGGGATGAAGGCATTACGTTATGAAGCATTAACAGTTCAGCCTGAGAATGAGGTTTGTTGTATTGACCATATAAGCTCTTGAGAAGAGTATAGTTGGTGAATACCGGATGGATATTTCTTCTTGTGTGGGAGAATAAAACTGGGGAATTAATTTCAGAATAAATCAGTTTGAAAGGAAAGGTCATTGGACTGAATTCTGATTTCTCTTCATACATGCTGCAAGACAGGCTGAGCTTTTCCAGTAATTTCTGTATTTGTTTAAGAATAATACGTATTCATCTTAACACAGATATTGTGAAGACATGAAACGCTTATTTTTACATAATGCAGGCACCTATTAACAGATCTTCAAAACAAGTAGGGCCATTTATTGTTAATGAATTTATTATGCGTACGACAACAGCAATAATGCACTGTCCTGGAGTCGTGAATGTGATGGTGTCATATAGTTCGGACAATGTTCAAGGAGAGAGCACATGGTACAGTTTGGGGTCTGATAACGATATTGATTTAACTTAGAGATGGAAAAAATGTAGTCTATCTGTGAAGGCACAATCTATTGCTCCCTTTCTGTTTCCCTGCCGCTCACCACAGCAACATGTGGGAGTAAAAAAAAAAGTCGCCTTTCCCATTCATGGAGGATTCCTGATGAGGATTCATTGGAAACTCCCCACTACCTGAAGCAAAGCAATTCAGCCAAATCCAACTGTTTCAGGAAGATATCCCATTGTCCGAAAGTTGTGCGAGCAGAATAACTTCAGAAGTATTTATTCAGACTCGATAGTGAGGGTGACAGACAAGAGATTCTGTGTCTGCAAATGAGAATCCAGGATGGGTGTGTAGCCTCCCATGTGCCAGGGTCCAGAATGTCGCAGAGAGGCTGTAGAACGTTCTCACCGGGGTGGGGGAGCAGCCAGAAGTCATTGTGCACGTTAGTACAAATGACACAGGTAGAAACAATGATGAGGTCCAGAGTGATTTTAGAGAGCTAAGAAAAAGAGTAAAAGACAGGACCACGACAGTGGTAATATCCAGTTTACTTCCAGTGCTCCGTGCTACTGAGGGTGAGAACAGGAGGATATGGCAAATGAATGGGTGGTTTAAGAATTGGTGCAGGGGGCACAGATTTAGATTATTGGATCACTAGGATCTTTTGTGGGGCAGAGGTGTTCTGTTCGGGAAGGACTGGTTGTACCTGATCTGGAAGAGGACCAATATCCTGGCAGGCAGGTTTGCTAGTGCTACAACGGAGGGTATCAACGAGTTTGGCTGGGGTTGGGGAGGCAAGTATGAGACTGGAAAGAGATACAGTAATCAGAAACAGTAAAGTGAAGAGACAGGTTAGGCTGGAACATGACAGGCCGCAAGGAATGCCTGTTGGATTAAATTGCAACTGTTTCAATGCAAGATGGCTGACAGGTAAGGCGGATGAAGTCAGAATGTGAATAGTTATGTGGGACTGGAATATTATAGCCATTACAGAAACATGGCTAAGGGAGGGACAGGACTGGCAGCTTAATGTACCAGGGAACAGGTGCTTTATGCAGGACAGAGATGGCGGAAGGAGGGAACGGAGAGTTACATTTTGATTGAGGCGAGTATCACAGCAGTAATCAGAGATAAAATAATTGATGGATCATCCAATGAGGATTTGTGGGTGGAGTTAAGAAGTAAGAAGGGAATAGTGATAGTATTTGGGTTATTCTAGAGGCCCCCAAATAGTAAACGGGGAATTAGAGGAATAAAAATATGTAAAGAGATTGGGGGGACTTGCAGGGTCAATAGGATTGCCATAGTAGGAGATTTTAATTTTCCTAACATAGATTTGGAATGATATAGAATTAAGGACTAGATGGGCTGTATCTATTAAGTGTGCTCAGAAAAGTTTCCTCAAGCAGTAAGTAGAGTGTGCAACTCGGGAAGGACGAAAATTGACCTAATCTAAAAACTAGTGCAGGACAGGTGACTGAGGTGACAGTGGGGGAGAGCTCTGGGACCAGTGACTATAGATGAAATAATTTTAAAGTAGTTATGGAGAAGGACAAATCTCGTCCACATGTTCATGTTCTAAATTCGGGCAAGGCGAACTTTGATGGGGTTAGACAGGAGCTTGCAGGGGTTGGTTGGAGGAGTTTGTTTGCAGGCGAAAGGACTTCTGGCAAGTGGAAGGCCTTTAAAAGTGAAATGTCTATAGTTCAAGGTCGATATGTTCCTGTGAGGGTGAAAGGCAAGGTTGGGAGGAATAGGGCACCCTAGATGTCAGGAGATATTGAGGCTTTGACCAGCAAAAAGGAGGCGTGGCTCATGCAGCTGGCATCAAGGGAATCTGTGGCGGTGTGCAGGGGATACAGGAGTTTACTGAAGATGGAAATCAGAAGGCCGAAAAGGGGGCACAAGATAGCCTTGCCTGAGAAAATTAGGGTGAATACAAAGACGTTATTTAAGTATATTAAAGTAAAAGGAATAACTAAATGAGAATATGACCCCTCAAGGTCCAAAGTGGACATGCATGTCTGGAACCGTAGGAGATTTGCGTGATTCTCAATGAATATTTCTCCTAAGTCGTTACGGTGGCAAAATACATGAAGACTTGGGAGCTGAACAAAGATCGTGATGTTATCTTGGGGTGAGTCAATATCACAGGAGAGGACGTGTTGGATGTATTAGAATGTATGAAGGTGGATAAATCTCCTGATCCTAAGCAGATGTATCCAAGAACACTGCAAGAGGCTACAGATGATATTGCGGGGACCTGATTGATATTTTTGCATCATCGTTAGCCACAGGTTAGGTTCCAGAAGATTGAAGGGTAGCAAATGTTGTACCATTATTCAGGAAGGGAAGTAAATAAACATCTGGGACTATAGGCCAGGAAGTCTAACATCTGTGGTACGTAGGTTACTTGAGAAGACTCTGAGGGCTCAGATACACATGCATTTGGAAAGACAGCGTTTGATTAGAAATTGCTTTTTTTTTCAGATTCTCTACAGTATGGAAACAGGCCATTTGGCTCAACAAGGCCACACCGACCCTCCAAACAGTAACCTGCCCAGTCCCATTCCCCTACCCTATATTTACCCCTGACGAATGCACATAACACTATGGGTAACTTAGCATGGCCAATACACTTAACCTGTACATCTTTGAATTGTGGGAGGAAAATGAAGCACCCGGAGGAAACCCACACAAACACAGGGAGAATGTGCAAACTCCACACAGAGAGTCTCCCGAAGCCGGAATCAAGCCCAGGTCCATGGGACTACGAGGCAGCAGTGAGCTACCATGCCACACTTGCTTGCTGTCAGCACAGTTCAAAGACATAGGTACAAAATCTATTCTGCCCTTTACCCATGATGCAAGATCCAATAAAACATACCATGGATAGTTTATTCTCCACTGAAAATGTCATATTATTATTAATTATTATTGATTGTTATTATTAATTTTAATAATTATTATTAATTGTTGTTTTTAGACTGAACGGATTGCATGGCTTTGTGAGTGGGAGATCACGCCTCACAAATTTGTTTGAGTTCATTGATGAAGTGACTAATAATGTTGATGAGGGCAGGGCGGTAAATGTAGTCTGCATGTTTTCCAGTAAGGCCTTTGACAAGGTCACCATTGATAGGTTGTTAGGGAAGGTTAGAATCGCATGGAATCCAGAGGGAGCTAGCAAATTGGATACACAATTGGCTTGATGCTAGTAGGCAGAGCGTAATAGTGGAAGGATGCTCTTGGACTGGAGGCCTGAGGCACATGACGTTCCTCTGGGGTCAGTGCTGTGTTAATTGCTGTTTATTATCTATGTCAATGATATTCTTGAGAATGTACAAGGCATGAATAGTAAATTTGTAGATGATACTAAAATAGGTGGTATCATGAACAGTGAGGAAGTATATCAGAAATTGCAGCACGATCTTGATCAACTGGAGACGTGGGCCGAGGAATATTTTTGCTAAGTTAGGTCAAGGTAGGAGTTTCATGGTAAATGGTAGGACCTTAAGGAGTGCAGTTGAGCAGAGGGAACATGAAGTTCAGGTACACCATACTCTGAAATTGGAGTCACAGGTCGACATGGCAGTGAAGAATACTTTTGGCACACTGGCATTCATCAGTCAGGACATGTAGGAGAAAATTGGGATTCAATGTTGCAGTTATACAGGATGTTGGTGAGGATGCAGTTGTAGTGTTGTGTTCAGTTTTGGTCACATTGCGTTCAGAAGGATATTTTTAAATTGGAATGTGTGCAGACGGAATTTACAAAGATGTTGCCAGGACTCTGCAGTGTGACTTATAGGGAGAGGTAGGACAAGCGAGAACTTTTTTCTTTAGAGTGTAGTAGACTCAGCGGGATCCATTAGAAGTGCACAAGATTATGACAGGCTTGGATAGGGTGAATGGACTCAACCTATTTTACCAGAGTTGTGGAATTGAGGACGAGAGGACATCAGTTTAATGAGAGAGGGGAAAGAATAAAGGGAAACCGATGGAAACTGTTTTACACAGTGAGTGGTACGAAAAGGCAATGAGCTGCAAGCGGAAGTGGTTGAAGCATTTATATTAACAATATTAAACGGTATTTGGGCATTAACATGGGCAGGAAAGGAAGAGATGTTTATGGGTCAAGTGCTGGAAAATGGGGTTAGTGTGAATGTACATTTGAGTCGGCATGGACCCGTTTGGGCCAAAGGGACTCTCTCCATGCTGTACGACTTGATTACTCTATAAATAGAACAGTATTTGGGTCAAACTCTCGCTTTTCATTTGGTCATGAGTTCGAATAAAATTTGGACAAAGTTCTTTCAAGTCAACTTTGCAGATATTTTGCTTTTCAGTTTGTTATCAAACGTGTGCGTGTGTGTGTTTGTGTGTGTGTGTTCCACAGTATTTTCCAAAGCGAAATATCAATGTACATATTTGCAAATCCTCTCGTCATTCTTGTTTCCATCATAGTTTGAGGAAGTTTGCGTTTGTCATGAACGTATTGTTTTAGCAGATTAAAGAAATCCATCTGACTTGTTCCTAACACTGACCCTGACACACTCTGAGAAATATATCCTTGTCCACATCACCATTCTAGTTATATTTTTTTTGTGGAGGAGTGGGACTAGAAAAGGGAACCGCCATCCATAAGGACATGAAATTATAGACTTAGTGAGCCGAACGTCAGTGTAGAGGAGTTTGTTGGAGGGGATTCTGAGGAATAGGAATTACATCCATTTAGAAAGACAAGGACTGATTAGGGATTGTCAACATGGCTTAGTGTGATGAAAATCATGTCTCATTGATGTGTTTGAATATTTTAAAGAGGTGACAAAGAAGACTGAAGAAGGCACTGTTGTAATATTGTTTACACAGACTTCAGCAAGGTGTTTAATAAGGATCTCCATCGGCGACAGGTTACTAAGGTTAGGTCACAAGGAATCCAAGGAAAGATAACCAATTGGATACAAAATTGTCCTGAAGGTAACGGATTGTTTTCCAAATTGGAGTCCTGTTGCCAGCGGTGTGCTGAAAGAATCAGTGCTGAACTCATTGCTTTTCATCATGGATATAAACGACTTGGATGGGAATATCGGAGGCATGGTTAGTAAGTTTACAGACAACATCAAAATCATGGTGCAGTGGACAGTGAAGAAGATTATCTCAGAGTTCAACGGCACCATTGATCATCAAAGGGCCAAGGACTGGCAGATAATGTTTAATTTAGATATTTGTGAGGTTTTGCATTTTGGTAAGTTAAAGCAGGGTCGTAACCCTGGGAATGTTGCTGAACCAAGTGACCTAAGGGTGCAGGTTCATATTTCCTTGAAAGTTTAGTTACAGGTAGACAGGGTAGTGAACAATGCAGTTGGCATGCTTGCCTGAATCGGTCAGAACATTGAGTATAGAAGTTGGGGTGGCATGTTGCGCTTGCACAGGGATGCATGTGAGGCCACATAAGAATACTGCGTACAATTTGGCTGGCTCTGCTTAAGGATTAATGTTGTTAAGCTTGAAAGGGTACAGAAAAGATTTATAATGGTTTTCTGGAACCTGAAGGTTTCATCGACAGGGAGAGGATGAACAGGTTGAGGCTTTTCCCCCTGGACTGTCGGATGCTGAGGGGTGACATGACAGTGGTTTATAAAATCATAATGGGTATGGATAGCCTGAATGGCCAAGGTCATTTCCCCAGGGCCGGGGAGTCCACAAGTATTGTCATAGGTTGAAGTTGATGGGGAAAAGATTTATAAGGGACCTTAGGGGTAACTTTTTTCATGCAGAGAGTGGTGCATGTATGGAAAGTGCTGTCAGAGAAAGTGATGGAAGCGGGTACAATTACATGTTTAAATGTATCTGGACAGGTGGACAGGTACATCAATAGGAATGGTTCAGAGCGATATGAGTTAAATGCTGGCAAGTGGGACTAGATCAGATTGTGATATCTGGTCAGCACGGACAAGCTGGAATAAAGGATCTGTTTCCACGCTGCATGACTCTCTGATTGAATAAGAGGGATGAGGAAACATTCTCAAAAGGACCTTCCAATTGAAAAGTCTCTTTGCCAGAAGTTTGAGGTGCCTCTCTGATTACGAGAATTCAAAGCTGATATAGTTAAATATTTGCAGAGAAGTGAGTCACGGATAATGGAATGCAGACATTAAAGTAGGGTTGACAACACAACACAATCTCAGTGCCTCGTGGAAAACGCTCGAAGTATCTCATGACCCACTCCTGTTCCTCAGTCCCATTTTTCTGTGTTCCATTCATCCCCTAAAACCTGCTAGACAGGACTAGTTGGAGACCACTTGCTGTTATAAACTGGTGCCAGAGACAGAAGCTACCATTCAGTCCCTTAATACTGTCACATACAGTTTGGGGTGATTTGGAAAATGTAATTGGAAATCCCAAGATGATTATGAAAGCGAACCCTCATCTTTCCTTACAGAGCTACCCATCTCTGCAACTTGTATGTCATTTATTGGTCATGTTGCAGACTCAGAGTCATTGTGAATAAAGCCCCCATACCTCACCCAGAGATGGCTCACAAAATTCTCTGGTCTCCCAGGCCACAACATTCAAACAGACCTTCCAGGAAAATAGCACCCACTAACGTTCCAATAACAGAATGTGACCACATCAGAAAAAAGAGCATGTTGTTCACCCCCCGACCTCCCCCCCCCTCCCCCCACCACCCACGCCTGCCTTGCCCTTCAATAAGATCGTGGCTGATATGCTGTTAGTCTCAAATCCTCTTTAAAGTCCAAACCTTCATAACTCTTAACTCTCTGACAGGTCAAAATCCATCTCCAACCTCTACAAACACATCCATCGAACACAGAACATTGAACAGTACAGCACAGTAGAGGGTCTCGACCCTTGATGTTGTACCACCCGTTTGTCCTAGTCTAAGATCAGACTCACCTACATTCTTCCGTGCACTTTCTTCCAAGTGCCTATCCAAGAGTCTCCCAAGTTTCCCTCACGTATTTGACTGTACACCCACCACTCTCTGTAGAAAAAAACTATCGCTGACATCTCCCCGAAACCTTCCTTTAATTACCTTAAAATTATGACCCCTGTTGATAGACATTTCTGCCCTGGTGAAAAGTCTCTGGCTATTCACTCTCTCTATACCTCTCAATTCCTTTCACACCTCTATCAAGTCACCTCTCATTCATCTTAATGCAAATGAGAAAAGCCCTAGCTCCCTCAACTTTTCTTCATAAGACCTGCCCTCCAGTCCAGTCAGCATTCTGGTAAATTTACTCTGCACCCTTTCTAAAGCTTCCACATCCTTCCTATAATGGGGTGACCAGAAGTGAACAAAATACACCAGGTGCGGTGTAATCAGGGCTCTAAGGAGCTGCAGCATAACCACACGGCTCTTAAAGTCAATCTCCCTTCTAATGACAGCTAAAACACCATTCGCCTCCTTAACAATCCTATCAATTTAGGTAGCAACTTTGAGGTACCTATGGACATGGACGCCAAAATCCCTCTGTTCTTCCACACTGCCAAGAACCCTGCCTATAACTCTATATTTTGCAAATTTGAGTTTTCAAAGGGAATTATTTCACGCTTTTCCAGCTTGAAATCCATCTGCCACTTCTTAGCCCAGCTCTGCATTATCTCAATGTCCTGTTGCAACCTAAAAAAGCCCTGCAAACACCCATGTACCACTTTACAAACCTTCATGTCATCGGCAAACTTATCAACCCACCCTTCTGCTTCCTCATCCAAGTCAGTTATAAAAATCACAAAGAGAAGAGGTCCCAGAACTGATCCCTGCGGGACACCACTGATCGCTTTCAGTGATCTAGCTCCCCAACTCTCTGTGCAAGAGAATTCCTGACATTCACTATCCTCTGTTTGAAGAAAACATTCTCTGCTTCTACACCATGACCTATTGATATGAACAAAAGAAGAAACACAAGGGATTGCACAGAGAGACTGGCCCTGAACTCAAGGCAGTATTAGACTAAGGATGACATCAAGGAGTTTGAGGAAAATCTCACTTAATGAGAATTGATTACGGCCTCTATACTGTTTGAAATCATTCACATCACAAGGGAAGATGTTTATCATCAGTGGACATCAATTATCTCAGCCGTGGACCATCACTGCAAGAGATTCTCAGGGTAGCTCCCTCAGCCCAGGCATCCCCAATTTGTCATCATAGAATCCTTACAGCGTGGAAGGAGGCAATTCAGCCCATTGAGTCCAAAATGAGCTGAATTGGAGATATTCACTGATGTTTACATAGTTTTCAGAACAAGGTGACTCTCCTCAGCTTTTGAAGCAGCCTGTGTCCATGTGCAACAAGAACTGGACACCATTCAAGATGGTGCTGTTAAAGTCTGGGTAACATGCATGTAACAGCACTGCTAGGCACTGTACATTTCCACAGTAAAAGGTACAGCTCATTCAGCACCTCAATCTGTGTTCACAAGAATATGTGGAAGTCATTCAACCCATCAAACTATTGGACAAGATGAGTGATTGCTCATTCAGTCCCTCCTGCCAAATAAACAGTAAGAGAAGGAATCTGCTCACTCCCTCACTTACACCGGATCAGAAAGAGAGTGTTTTGCACCTGGAGTTACTGACTGAGGGACAGAAAGCGATTATTCAGCTTCTCAAGTCACTAATCCAGGAACAGGAAGATGTCAGAGATGCTCCAACCTCACAAACAAATGGAACAGGGACTAAACCGATAGACTGCACCATCTTGTTCCTCGTGGCTTAATTACCCATAGTACATACGTGTAACTTTAACATGGTTTTCAGGCAGTAGGAATGAAGCCAACTTTTTTAACCATTCACCAAGGTCTTTGCATCTCCAAGATAGAAGACCCATGGTCTCCATGGAGGTCAGCAGGTGGTGCGGAATTGTTAACTCTTACAGATTGATGGTATTATGACTGCTGACAGGATTGTGTACAAAGTGACATTCAATTCAGTGTCACACAGTAACTGTGCATTAAAATGTCAGGGTTCATTCAGAGCCTGTACCTCTCTGTCAATGGACATGATGGTTCTGCACAGGCATGTAAACTATCGGGAGTCAATCATCCAGTAACAAATACGGAATTTTCAACCTATTCAGCTGTTTGGGATGTAATGAGTATTCGTCTATAGCCATCAAGTTTCAACTTCTTATTCTTTCACAGTGCTACATATTAAACAGAGTCATGCCAGGGTTTAGTCCGTTGCAACTCCTTTGCATTGTCTTGGTGACAAAGAGATCATTATTGATAAAGCTGACCAAATGTGTACACAATGCAAATAAATACTCTCTCAACAAAACACACCATTAGGAAAGATATACTAACTCTGGTACTTCAATCATTTTGTACGAAGAGCCACATATTATTTACTTCCTGTCCCGTATGAATTCTGTTACTGATTTATAACCAAGGACATTCAGGTCCTTTTCAACAACAGAACTTCCCAACCTCTCACCATTTAATAAATATAAGTGAGAACCATAATATTTGTTGTGCCCATCTGAATCATTTTATACGAAGCAAACGGCTATTTCCCAAGCACTGATCCTTCTGATAGCCCACAAGACTTCCACCCAGAGAAAAACACTACTCTCTTCATTTTGCCCATTATCCAATTTTTGATCCATTTGATGTATTCCACCCCGACCTACCCATGGACTCTAACATTCCCCACTCACCAGTATTCCATAAGACCATAAGACCATAAGACATAGGAGTGGAAGTAAGGCCATTCGGCCCATCGAGTCCACTCCGCCATTCAATCATGGCTGATGCGCACTTCAGCTCCACTTACCAGCGTTCTCCCTGTAGCCCTTAATTCCTTTAGGCAACAAGAATCTATCAATCTCGGCCTTGAAGACATTTAGCGTCCCGGCTTCCACTGCACTCCGTGGCAATGAATTCCACAGGCCCATCACTCTCTGGCTGAAGAAATGTCTCCGCATTTCTGTTCTGAACTGACCCCCTCTAATTCTAAGGCTGTGTCCACGGGTCCTAGTCTCCTCGTTTAACGGAAACAATTTCCTAGCATCCACCTTTTCCAAGCCATGTATTATTTTGTACGTCTCTATTAAGTCTCCCCTTAATCTTCTAAACTCCAACGAATACAATCCCAGTATCCTCAGCCGTTCCTCATATGTTAGACCTGTCATTCCAGGGATCATCCGTGTGAATCTCCGCTGGACACGTTCCAGTGACAGTATGTCCTTCCTGAGGTGTGGGGACCAAAACTGGACACAGTACTCCAAATGGGGCCTAACCAGAGCTTTATAAAGTCTTAGTAGTACATCTCTGTTTTTATATTCCAACCCTCCTGAGGAAAGAGACAACATTGCATTCGCTTTCTTAATCACGGACTCAACCTGCATGTTTACCTTTAGAGAATCCTCGACTAGCACTCCCAGATCCCTTTGTGCTTTAGCTTTATTTATTTTCTCACCATTTAGAAAGTAGTCTATGCTTTTATTCTTTTTGCCAAAGTGCAAGACCTCGCACTTGCTCACGTTAAATTCCATCAGCCATTTCCTGGACCACTCTCCCAACCTGTCTAGATCCTTCTGTAGCCTCCCCACTTCCTCAGTACTACCTGCCTGTCCACCTAACTTCGTATCATCGGCAAACTTCGCTAGAATGCCCCCGGTTCCCTCATCCAAATCATTAATATATAATGCGAACAGCTGTGGCCCCAGCACCGAACCCTGCGGGACACCGCTCGTCACCGGCTGCCATTCTGAAAAAGAACCTTTTATCCCAACTCTCTGCCTTCTGTTAGACAGCCAATCCTCAATCCATCCCAGCAGCTCACCTCGAACACCATGGGCCCTCACCTTGCTCAGCAGCCTCCCGTGTGGGCCTTTTGAAAGTCTAGATAGACCACATCCACTGGGTTTCCCTGGTCTAACCTACTTGTTACCTCTTTAAAAAATTCCAACAGGTTTGTCAGGCATGACCTCCCTTTACTAAATCCATATTCAATCGTGTCAAACATTTTGTAAAAATTCAAATACTCTACTCCCATTGATTCTCAGTTGTCGATGTCACAACGGACAATCTCCACCAACTCCAGCAGGTTTATCAAATATAATTTCCCTTTCCTGAATCTAGGCTGACTCTACCAAATCATATCATTATTCTCGAAGCATCTAGTTGTCACGTTCCTTATAAAATGTAACAATGTATTTCTCACAGCTGATGTAAAGCTATTTATTTTCCTGTTTTCCCTCTCCATCCTGAGTTAAATATTTAGTTAAAAATCACACAACACCAAGTTATAGTCCAACCAGTTTAATTGAAAGCACACTAGCTTTCGGAGCGTCGCTCCTTTATCAGGTGTTGTGGAGGGCTCAATCCTAACACACAGAAATTTTAGCAAAAATGTACAGTGTGATGTAACTGAAATTATACATTGAAACATTGACTGTTAAGCATTTCATCTGTTAGAATACCGTGATAGTTTCACTTCTTTCACGCGTAAATTACAAAACATTTTTTTAAAAAGGTGCATTCTCGGGTTAGCTGTTAACTTTGGTGATAGCTAGACAATATGTTGAAGTTGTGGACCCCCTGTGTTCTCTCTCTATGCCATGATGTTTACGGGGTCACCATATGTTTAGGTTTCTCTGAATGGACGAAGCAGCTGATAACACAAACCCGAAAAAAGCGTCCATAGAACCTCTCTTAACTCTGTCATGGCAGGAGCAAGTCAAATCCCCACACACGCGGTGCACCCATTTAGTGCTGAAAATGTTTCTCTTCTTAGCGGAAAAAGCCGTTACATCTCTCCACAGTCCCACACTCACAGTTCCTCTCTCCAAAGAAGCAGGCGACAATGTAACATTACCTTTCTCTGTATCTCAGCAACTATAATGGCAGCACTTGTATTGCAGATAGAGTAGATCACCACACTTAGAAAAGAAGGACAGAGGGAATATAACTCAATTTAAACAGGGACACATCAAAATTAACATTTTATTCAGGAATATGTGAAAAGGGGAAATCTGAGAATAAGCTCCCATTTTATTTCCCTTCTGGTTCATCATCAACAGTCCCTTTGTTCGCTTTTCATTTCTCACTCACTCTCTCTCTCTCTCTCTCTCTCTCTCTCTCTCTCTCTCTCTCTCTCTCTCTCTCTCTCTCTCTCTCTAACTCTCTCTCTCTCTCTCACGACGGCCATCGCTGATAGAAATAATGTTATTTCCCAGTTGCTTTCAGTTGTGATGTAGGGTCACTACATTCGACACTTTATCTATTTTTCTCCCGACAGACGCTGCCATACTTGCTGAGATTCTCCAACGTTTTCAGACACAGGAGAATTTTATTTCAGATCTCCATCATTTACAGTTCATTGGTTTATTTCACCTTTAATGCTGTTGTTTCACAGAATGTCAGCATCACTGGCAAGGGCAGCATTTGTCATCCATCACTAATTGTCGTTGGCTGCGAGACCATTTGACAAGACAATATGGAGCTGATCTTTTTTTATCACACGTAGTTTCTTTATCAAAGTTTATCAGTTAAATAATAAAAGAAATCCTGATTGTTTATGGTTGCCGTTTGTGAAATGAAGTTTCATTCTAATTGTTGCCATTCAAATTTAAGTTCTAACATCGGTTGTGGTAGGATTTGGAACAATGCTTTTAAAGTCCTAACTTGTCCCTGTGAATTGCATCTGAATTACATGGCCAGTGACATTATTAGTCTGATATGAGGTCCCTATTATGAAATAACTGAAGAGACAAGAAAAAGTTTGTGGTCAAAATATTTGTAACTGGAAGAGTGGTCAGAAAGGAACTGGAGCCGCAAAATATGAAGTTATGAAGGAGGCACATGATGGCTAATTCAGCAACAGCACTGAGGTAGAGCTGGAGATTGGGGACATTATAAAGGTAGGTGTAGGCAGGTTTGATGACGGAGAGAATACAGAGTCATAAAACAGTTCAGGGCAAAAGGGACTCTCAACGGTTTGAACAGTCTTGTTCCTTCTTAGATGTTTATGAGTGAGGAGTCTGACACTGATGTACATGAAATGGAGTTTGTGACTGAAACTGAAGATAACAGCTTATGCATTTTTAATATATAAATAATCGAAATAGCAATAACCTTCACCATTGTTTATACAATGGGCAGAATTGGCTTACCAGGAACACCAATAATAGTGAGGCTGGGATAATACCCAGCTTGAATAATCCTCAGTACGACTTCTATCCGCAACTCTATCCATGCCCAATCCCGAGAAAGCCAGTAAAGACCCGCACATAAACTCCTGTCCATTGTTGGAACATGCCAGTCTAAAACATTCAGATTCTGATCCATTCGTGGAACATTCCAGTTTAATACTCTCAGATTCTGACCCATTGTTGTAACATTCCAGTATAATGTTCTCAGATTCTGATCCATTGTTGTAACATTCCAGTATAATGTTCTTAGATTCTGACCCATTGTTGGAACATTCCAATCTATTGTCCTAAGATTGTCTCCCTCTCCCTGTAGCTGCTGATCCCAATCACCTTGATGATGACACTGCCGCTGATACTATGTGATAACAGGTTGAAGAATGCCCCTTATCAATAGAAGAGGAAAGCCTCCAAGGACACACTCAGGATCCATGAAGACTGACATCAATCACAGTCACCGAACAAAAAGCTCATTTAACCCCTTTCACAACAACCATGACACATGACAATAATACTTGGTCTTCCTGAGATGCTGACATCGCTGATTGTCGGGCTAATGGCACGTCATGAATTGTAAAGTTAGAGGTGAGGCAGAGAGATGATGCTTTCTCTTCACTAGATTAGTGATTCTCCTGTCTTTTGGCAGGGTTGGAATTGTTGGGCTCCTGAGACTGTGTCTGCATCCTTTGGCTTTATTTATTTCTATTTTACTTGGACCTTTATCTTACCAACATTGCATGGCTTAGGTGTGGTTCGGCATTTTTGAGAGACCTACTACAGCTGTATAGACGGTGTAGATACAGTCCATTCCTAGTTGTACTTGCAGCCGCGTCCTTGTCCTATAGAGTGATGGTCAAACTCTCACAGAACCAGGATTCTTAGTTTTACCTTTCACCAGTTATTGCTGGGGTCTCAGCAGGGGTGGAAAGCAGAAGATGTCTTCCGGATGCTACACATTCTGATATTTCTTTGGATGTTCATTCCTCCTTGATTGGAGAACTACAGGTCAGACAACATGTTTCCTGAATTGGTTTTTGGACAAATGTGCGTTTCTAGGATGTTACCATATTGGTGCAGTTACTGCTTAGTAATTAAATAACCTATTAATCTGTTAAGTTCTCCAACAAATTAAGTTATTCCAAGTTCCGCTTTTTCTGTTTTTTTTGGTCTACGGTGTTTGAATAAATTGCGTTTTACTTAATGTCAAATATTTTGACCAAACGAATTGCACCTGAAACACAGCACCTCACAATTACCTTTAAAATAAGAAAGCGTACGGGTCGACACTACTTTCGTGATATATTATGAGAGGGGTCTGTTCGGGGCCATAACAACAAGGACAGATATTCATGTTTTAATTGGATAATTATTTAATGGACACTAAGTTTCAGGAACACGAGGTTTCACAGCGGAATGCGCCGAGCTGGATGAGTGATAACTCTATCAGGAATTATATCAGATACACAATCCACACCACAGTTCCAGCTCAGAAACGTATAAGACCAGATGAGATATCTGCTCAGCACGGAGGACTGTGCAGACCAGGCTCAGTACAACTCAGCAATCTGTCCAGGATGGAATACTGTGCATATCTCAGTAATCAACTAGCTATCTGTCCAACATGGGGAGCAGTACAGACCACTCTGGTGCATTGATTAAGGAGCCTGGACAAAACGGTCTGCCCAGCATGGGTGATATGTAGCCCACACCAGAGTCTTCCTCTTTTCACGCGGACAAGGTATCATGTTCAGTATGGGGAGCTGTATTGTGAATCGCAGTGAATTCATCTGTTACCCTCCCACCATGCAGAGCTGTGTGCACCACCCCAGTGCATTGTTCAGTAACATTGTGTTAGATCCCAGTGTGGAGAAACTAGCAGCCCATGCTGGAAGTGACAGGATATGCAGCTCCCGTCCATTTACAGCTCCATACCTCCGTTGTGCAATGACAAGGGGTGTTGTGAATGTGTAAATCACTGCCAGAGAGTGATGACAGAGGAATCAGTTAAAATACCGATAAACAAATGTATTTTGTGAAAAAGAGAAAGGGAGATTGAGAGACAACTTCATGGAAGATCACAGGTTTCAGAATGCTGAAATGAAGATATTTAGACAGCATCCTACAACATTATTCTCAGGAATGATGGGTGAATGGGACATTAGTGTCAGTTCAGATGATGGAGAAATTTGGATAAGCATTTGTTCTGCAGCTTTTTAACTGGGAGTGATGTCAACAGAGTGTCTGACTCATTGGGCTGAATCTAACAATAGTTTGTCTCAGTGCCATTTTCATTGAATGTGACAGAGGGATTGTCTGCACGAGACTGAGTTAGTTTCCTGGTGCTATCTTATGGAACTCACCTCATTAACTACCTGCCCCACCCCATGGTGACACTTTCATTCAATACCAGCCCGATTCTCCCACCCATCATGGCTGGAAGTACTCACCATCGCCCCGATGTGGCTGGAATTTCCATGATCCCTGGCACTGCTGCCATCATTAAAAGGCCAATGGGCACACGGTTGAGCTTTCTCAGTTTGGAGCTGCGCTGCACAGTTTACCCCGAGCATTGCAGATAAGGGACAATTCACCATGGTTTGTCGATAGGGGCACGGAGGTTTTGGATGGGCTAGTACAGATAGGGGCCATTCTCTTCCTAGAGGAGGACACAGCACTGGACCCATCGAGCATGCTCTGAGCTCAACACCCAGCTCAGTGCAATATCTGCGATCTGATGAAATGTCCAGCAAGACAGGAAAAACATCAATGACCTTCCCTGCTCTGTCAGGATAAGGGTCACCGTATTCTCTCTGCTCCCTCACACTCACTGTATATCTGTTATCGCACCTACCCGCGAACAAGGCTCATGCTCCACCACTCCGTCTACTGCATGCAGCACCTTCTCTCTCTCTCTCTCTCTCTCTCTATCTCCTCCCCCCTCACCTTTGCAATACCTCCACACGGTGATAGAATGTTCTGAAGAATGCCAATTATGGAATCGTCCAGACAACGTTCGAAGTAATTCCAATTTTCAGGAAAATGTCAGTGCCCCAGTATGTAATACGTAAGGGGAAGGGGGAGATACGTCTATTTTTAAAATCACATACTATTCAAATCCATCATGAGACCATTCAACCATTTAAACGTGCTCTCGTATTAATAAGATCGGGGGTGATCTGATTGTGCCCTGAGCTCCATATTAGAGGAGCTTCAGACATTCAACCCCTTGGGTTTATGTCACTGACCAGACGACACTCAAGACCTTTTACCCCAGTGTAAAAGACAACAATACAGTGTATGCACCATCCTCAGAGAGAAGTGTTGCTTGGATGATGCAGATCACCCTCGCCATGATGTACATGGAATCACAGATGCTAGTCTTCAATCAATTCGATTTGCTGCATGTGAGGTGAAGAAACAGCTGAACACAGTAGATACGACAAAGGAAATGGGCCCTGACCCCAGTCCTGTAATAGGACTGAACACTTGTGCTGCACAATAATCCGTGTCTCTGGGGAGGCTGTTTCATTCCAGCTCCAACTCTGACATCTCCCCGGCAATGCGGAAAATTACTCAAGTATGTCCAGTCTTCTAAGAGGAGAATAATTACAATCTGACAAATTACCACGCCCTCAGTCCCATCTGGATACTCAAATTGGTGGGAGTTCTTTCTGACAGAGTTGTCAAGCAGCACAGAAATAACCTGCTCAGTGCGGTTTCTGATAGGTCCCCATATGGAGATGGTGCTGCTGTGGAAATGTTACAGGATTACTAATCCAGACCAGGCTAATGCTCTGGCAGCTGGTGGAAGTTAAAAACAGTTAATAACGTATAAATATCTAAAATCTGGTGTCAGTAATGGTGACCCTAAAGCCATTGTCGATAGTAAACATCTCTTTCCTTCCCCAATGTACTTTCAGGTAGTGAATCGCCCGTGCTTTCATTGTCTGGCCAAAAAGTGACTCCACACACAGATATGTGATACACTCTTCAATGGTCTCTGAAACGGCTAAGCAAGACACTCAATTGTAGCAAACTGCTTCGAATACTTCAAGGGTAAACTCGGACCCAATACCCAGCACTAGACTTGGTATCGGAAAAGGGAACAGGATACACAGTCCTGTCGACCCTGAAGAGATTTCCTTCTGAACGTGTAAGAGCTATTGTCAACTTTTGCAGAGCTTTTCCACAGACTGCACAGAAATATCAGGAAAGGAGGTGGGCATTCAAGACATTGAGTCTTCCCCTTTTTAACTAATGGAGAAAATTTCCTCTGCAATTTTCCTCAAACAGTGTTTCGTATCCCTTAATATGCTTAAATATTGTGAAATATGTAATAAGAACTGCTGTCGTCACTGTTGTTCATCAATTTTGCTCCTCCAATCAATAAGCAAGCCGTTCTGTGATGACACATGCCTATTCATCATGATTTGGCTGCAATGCCGTTCATGAATTGTGTGCTTTTCTTAAAAAAATAAAGCAAGTTCCTGTTCACTGTTACGCGATTCCATCCCCAACATTGGCTGAACAGCAAAATCCAAGCTTGTGATCCTCTACATGCAAAATGCACACTCCGTGTGTTCAGCTAAAACAGGGATACAATCTGCTCTGCAAGCCTTGAAACTGAGCATCACACTGGGAATTGTAGGCTACATTTGGAAGAAACATCATTTCAAACTGGGGAGAATTTTGGGGAGAACTGGAATTCCACGGCAACATCACGTGGTCAGTCAGCCCCGAAAACGTCTGGTGAAGAGCATCGTGAAAGGTACAGGGCTGTAGTCAGTGGCTATAGTGTTAAAGTGTTACATGTAAAGCACTATTTCATTGCAATATATGTTTTAAAGATTAACTTAGACTGTGCTAGTGTGTGTGTTAAACCACCGTTCATTTTTGGTTTTTACTGACGTTTCAGGGTTCGCCCGTTAACCTCTTCTTTCCCATAACCCCCTGAATTTATATTGCACCATCATCAACCTGCTCCAAGATTTGCAACGATAAAACTGACAGAAAGTTCGTTGCCGGATAAGGGAACGGGAAACACAGTCCTGTTGAAACTGCAGAGGTCTCCTTCTAAACATCTGAGAGCCTGTGACAGCTGTACTCCAGCTGTCTGCTGATCCCTTAAGTGTCCAGAAATCCTTATTTATATTTAATGCCCTGGTTTTCACAGCCTTATGTGGGAGAAAACTCCCCAGGTTCGCCAGTCTCTGAGTACAGATATTTATTGTCATCTCAATGCAGACTGACCTGCCTGTATCTAATACTGTGGTCCCTTGTTTTAGACATCCCAGTCAGGGGAATTACGATCCCTGCTTCCAATCTGTCTCGCCCTGTCGGAGTTTTATATACTTCTCTCAGATCTCCACTCATTTTCCTAAAGCCCATTGAATACAGGCCCAATCGCCCCAAACTCTGGTCCCACAACAAGCCTGTCATTCCAGGGATCAGTCAGGTCATCTTTCGCTGCTCTCCCTCAATGTCAGGTTTGTCCTTCATGAAGTAAGGAGACCAAAATTGCACACAATACTGCACAATGTTCAAGATGGGGTCTCACCAAGGCCCTGTATAGCTGTAGTAAGACACCCTTACTCCTGGACACAAATCCCCCTGGAACGAAGGTCAAAACACCATTTATCTTCCTACCTGCTTTCCATTCCTGCAATAAGGCTTTCACTGAATGGTTTGGAGGGAGATCCAAACCCTATTCAATGTTACAGCTCCCCACTTGGTTGCTCTATGTACACTGGTCAGCGTGCCGAAGCCATTCTCAGTATTGACTGCTTGCTTCAGAACGCACTGCCTTGCATAGACCTCGGAGGTCTGCGCAGAACGAAACAAAAATGCAGCATAAGTTCCTTTATAAATCAACATTCTTTCAACCAATCCCTTTTCAAATGGTAGGTTGCCGTCCTGTTTTTCCCACCAAAGGGTACGACGTCACATCTACCCCCCCCCCCCCCTTGCTCTCCATTTGCCACGTATTTGCCTATTCACTCCACATGTCTCAATCATCTTGGAGCTTTTTTACATTCTGCTCAACGACTCACAATCTGACATCGACATTTAATGCCATCAGCCGAACTGTGAATGTTGCATTTGATTCCCACAACCAAAAGTTTGGTGTTTATTGGTAATAGCTGGGACCCAAGCCCCGACTCCTGCTATAACCCGCAAGCTTTCCACGCGAAAACACATTGTTTTATTCCTATTCGCTGTTTCATGTCAGCTTTCCCATTATAAATTATGTTCAAATATTAACCCGAGTGCCATAAGATTTGAATTTGTATGGTAGGCTTGGAGATTTCCTAAAAATCCAGTCATATTGTATTGATTGCTTCTCCATAACTTGGCTCAGTCAGTTTCTCAAATATGATTCCCTTTTCATAAATCTCTATTGACTTTGTCTATGCCCATTACTTTTCGTTCCAATAATTCCTCTAAAATTGTTTAGTTGCTAATTCCATTCTATTTGCTTTCTTTCTCACCAGAATAAAGTTTCCTAGTATTGCTGGGAAGATTGTTTTTTTAATTTGATTTCTTCTGTGAAAACATAACTGAAATATTTGCTTCATAGTTCTGCCATTACCCCGTCCTCAATTCTCAGGTTTCAGACTGTCAGGAAACTGCACCGTTTTTCCCTTAATTTTGCCACGTACATGTTTTTAGAACTAATTATAAGTTCACTTTTTAATGGCCTTGATAATATACTCTTCAGAAACTCATCAATTCCGACTTAAGCTGCTGAATGACTGACATTCCACAGCCATACAATCGTAGGAACATAACTCTGTACCGTCCCAACTACAGCACGGTCGACATTAGTCCCACTTTCTGACACACGGCCCGTAAACGGGAATGTTTTGGCATTTCAAGTGTGCAACCTTGTATTATTTTTTAATGGTTGTGAGGTTACCCGTGACAACTCCCCTCTCAGGAAGTGCATCCCAGAGCGCAACACCAGCTAGGTTAAAAAAATGCTCAAATTCTCACTGAACCTCAAACCCTCCACTTTAAAAGTGCACTCTCCTGTTCTTGACCCTTTGACTATAAGGAACAACTGCTGTCTATCCATGCTCCCCATGCCCCTCGTAATCTTATCCTCCTGAATCACCTCCTCCTCAGCCTTCTCTGATCCAAAGTAAGCAACCCGACCTTATCCAGCCCCTCTCCATAGCTGATATGCTCTATCCCAGGCAACATCCTGGTGAATCTCCTCTGTACCCCCTCCAGTACAATCACAATCGTCCTGTAATGTGGATCCCAGAACTACAAAATCATTCCATCTTGGGTTAACTAACGTTCTGCATAGCCATATAATCTATGCCTCGATGAAAAAAGGCCATATTTACAGTCGCAATGCTTTATCAACTTGTGTGTTACCCTGTCCATACCCATTCAGGGATGTGTGGAGAAGCACCCTCTGAGCTTCCTAGTGTGCTGCATTCATTTAATACGACCCTTACTCATCGCCTTTATTAAAGATACGATCCGTCTGTCATTGGTCTGTCCATCTGACCGTTCCATTTACATTTTCCTGTAAATTTATACCTTCCTCCTCATTTTCAACAACCTGGCTAATCGTTTTTAAGGTTACAAATGCACACCAGGATATAGTCAAACAGTTTTATTCAGAGGCATTAGCTTTCGATGCGTTGCTTCTTCATCAGGTGATGATGCGCTTCGAAAGCTGCTGCCTCCAAATAAACCGGTTGGACTATAATCTAGTGTTATTTGATTTTTAACTTTGTCCACCCCAATCCAAAATTAGCACCTCCGAATTACAAATAACAAGGGCACAGCACTGATCCATGTGGTGCACATTTGGACATCATTCTCCAGTCACACAAACAGCCTTCTAACACACTGCTCTGTATGCTAACACTAAGTTGATTTGGATGCAATTTGGCAAGTCATTGAAGAGTTCGAACTGTTTCCTTTTTTAAATAGTAGATTCCTACACTGTAGAAACACGCCTTTCGGCCCAACCAATCCACAAAGAGTAGCCCATCCAGACCCATTTCCCTCTGATGAATACACCGAACACTATGGGCAATTTACCTGATCCGCACATCTTTGCACTGTGGGAGAAAACCGGAACAAACCCACGCAGACACAGGGAGAATTTGCAAACTCCACGCAGACAGTCGTCCAAGGTGCGAATTGAACCAGGAACCCTGGCGCTGCAAGGCAGTAGTGCGAACCACTGAGCCACCGTGCCGTTTACTGCACCTACCGCATATCTGGGGATTTTCCCTAATCTTACCCTGCCAGCCAGTTTCCATGTCCGTGCGTTAGTCAGTCCCCTTCAAGTGATGGATTTGCTTCTTTCTATTTTAAATGGCCTGTCCTTTATCCTGCCATTATTTGTCTTAAACGTAGATTAGACAGCCAGAGAAACATCCTGTTTATTTCCAACTTGTCATATGTTCAGTTAATTTTCTAAATTCCACTGCGGTCACCTCTCAATCCCGCCATTTGAGGGATTAATCTCGAGAATGTCTACTTCACTTCCTCTGCGGTCAGTATATTCTTTCTCAGATTGAGTCGCCAACACTGTACACAATTCTCCTAATACAGTCTCACCAACATGCTGTGAAACTGCTTCAAAATGTCCTTCCAACTATATTCCGATTCCCTTAAATGAAGGCGAACATAACTTTACATTTCCACTTACATATATTCCTCCAAATGCCTTTCACATTAATGTATTTACGAACTCACTGTGTGAGTTCTTATAGAAACCTTTCTGAAAACCCAAACATGCCAATTCTACTGGTTCCCTATTATCTATGCTGTAAGAAACAATTTCAAATAATTCCGAAGTTTGTCAAGTATGATTTCGCTGTCAGAAACACATTCTGATTCTCTCCAATGTTGCTGTTAATTTCTAAATATCTAACACCACGTGGTATGTAGTAGATTCCAAGTTTTCTTACAGATGTCAAGTTAATGGGTCTGCAGTTCTCCACACTGTCTCTTCTTCCCCTGCAGATGCTCGGATCCATTCCATTTACTTACCATTCTTGGATCCTTCCATTTATCTACAATGGTTTCCGGCCTCTGCACAAAGTGCAGGAAAATTAAACACAGTCATAGACAGCACCGTTAATACTTCTCTTGCTGATTTGTTGCTAATATTTGGATGTGAAGTACATCTGGTTTGTCAGACTTAGAAATGTGCAATCCAGCGACATGTTCACGTCCTACCTTGTTATGACATAAATTGACTTTATTTCTTCAGTGTTACAAGTTCCATATGATCACTTGATATTTCTGAGTGATTTTCTGGCTCTTCCTCCATGAAGACAGATGCAAAGTAATTGGTTGATATCCCGGCCATTTCCCTGTTTCCAACAATAAATTCTCCTCTCCG
This sequence comes from Chiloscyllium plagiosum, assembly GCF_037043375.1. NCBI lineage: Eukaryota > Metazoa > Chordata > Chondrichthyes > Orectolobiformes > Hemiscylliidae > Chiloscyllium > Chiloscyllium plagiosum. The sequence goes on along the minus strand of NW_028270183.1, from coordinate 60,485,347 downwards.
ATTACACAATTCCATATTTGACCTTGCTTTATTTTGTTTTCTTTTTGGAATACAAGTTGTAGATTTATGCAGATTTTGGGATCTTAGCGTGCTAACAATGTGAAAAATGCCCTTGGGCCCAAAGTTCCACACTGCACCTTCGAAGAAGAACCCTCGCAGACCCCTTTCCAGACAATTCTATGTTTATGCCAGACTAATGCACTTAATGCACACATCCCTGAACACTGCGGGGTAATTCAGCATGGCCAATTCACCTATCCTGCAGATCTTTGGGTTGTGAGAGGAAACCGGAGCACCCACAGGAAACCAAAGGAGACAGGGGGAGCATGTGGTAACTCCGCACAGACAAATGTCTGAGTATTCTCACGTTTTTACAATGTCTGAAATTCTTCTGAAGTCACTTCCTATGATTAATATAATTTTTAATTTGTTATGTTAACCAACATTAAGTCACTTCCCCTTTCTTTGGTAATTATACCTTAAAAAAGAAGACGTATTTTTCAGACTATGCAATATTTCTATACATCTCCTGATCCTGACCAGATATAATCTTTGAGGAAAAAGTGAGGTCTGCAGATGCTGGAGATCAGAGCTGAAAATATGTTGCTGGAAAAGCGCAGCAGGTCAGGCAGCATCCAGGGAACAGGAGAATCGACGTTTCGGGCATAAGCCCTTCTTCAGGAAGAAGGGCTTATGCCCGAAACGTCGATTCTCCTGTTCCCTGGATGCTGCCTGACCTGCTGCGCTTTTCCAGCAACACATTTTCAGCCCTGACCAGATATATCCAAGAATACAGCAGTCGGGAGCGAAGAAATTGCGGGAGCCCTGGCTGATAGTTTTGCATCATGTATAGCCACGGGTGAAGTCGCCGAAGGTTGTTTGGGAGCGACTGTTGTGCCCTTATTCAAGAAGAGCTGCAACGAAGAACATGGGAACTATAAACCAGTTAGCTTCACAACTGGATAGGTATGTTGCTTGAGAAGACTCTGAGATAAGACATACATGCATTTGGAAAGACACGGTGCAGTCAGCACGGCTTTGTGCATGAGAGATCACAACTTACTAATTTTCAGAGTTTTTTGATGAACTGACCAGGAATGTTTACGAGGGTAGGGTGACAAACGTAGTCTACATAGATTTCAGAAAGGCCTTTGGATTAGATTAGATTCCTATAGTGTGGCTACAGGCCCTCCGATCCAACAAGTCCAAACCGCCTCTCCAAAGGGCAACCCACCTTGACTAATGCACCTGATACTACAGGCAATTTAGCATAACCAATTCACGTAACCTGCACAGCTTTGCACTGTGGGAGGAAACCGAACACCCGGAGGAAACCCATGCAGACACGGGAGAGTGTGCAAACTCCAAAAAGTCAGTTGCCTGAGGCGGGAATTAAATCCAGGACCCTGGCGCTGTGAGGCTGCAGTGCTAACCACTCAGCCACGGTGCTGCCCCAAGGTTCCACCTGATAGGCTGCTCTGAAATGTTCGATCACATGGAATCCAGAGGGAGCTGGAAAATTGGACACACAATTGGCTTGATGGTAGGAAGCAGAGGGTAATATTGGAAGGATGCATGTCGGACTGGAGGTCTGTGACAAGTGGAGTGCCTCATTGGGCGGTGCTGGGAACATTGCTGTTTTCTCTATCAATAATTTTGTTGAGAATGTATAAGGCATGATTAGTAATTTTGCTGATGACACTAAAATAGGCGATATCGTGGACAGTGAGGAAGGTTTTCAGAAATTGCAGCAGGACCATGATCAGCTGGAGTACTGGGTCGAGAAATGGCAAATGGAGTTTAATATAGATAAATGTGCTGTCTTGCATTTTAGAAAATCAAATCAAGGTAGGGGTTTCATGGTGAATGGTTGGGCCTTAAGGAGTGCAGTGGAACCGAGGGTCCTTGGAATTCAGGTGCACGGTTCTCTCAAAGTAGAGTCACAGGTAGACGACAGTGAAGAAGGTTTTTGGCATACTGGCCTTCATTAGTCAGGGCATTGAACATCGAAGTTGCGGAGTTACGTTGCAGTTATACAGGATGTTGGTGAGGCTGCACTTGGAGTACTGTGTTCGGTTTTGTTAATTTTGCTCCATGAAGGATGTGATGAATTTGGAAAGAATGCAGAAGAAATTCACAAGGATGTCGCCAGGACTCAATAGATGAGTTATAGGGAGAGTTTGGACAGGCTAGATAATTTTTCTTTAGAGTATACAATACTGAGATGATATATTACAGAAGTATATAAGATCATGAGAGACATAGATAGGGCGAATGCACTCAATCTTTTTCCCAGTGTTGTGAATCATAGACTAAAGGGCATCAGTTTAATGTCAGAGCGGAAATAATTAAAGGGAACCTGAGGGGCAACTTTGTTTTAGACAGAGGCTGGTACACATTTGGAATGAGCAACCAGTGGTTGAGGGGGTTACATTAACATCATTTAAAAGTAATTTGGACAAATACATAGATACGAAAGGATTAGATTGAAACGGGGGCAATGGCAGGGAGATGAGGTACTGTGAATGCACAGTTTGGTCGCAATGTTCCGGTTTGGAACAAAGGATCTGCCTCTGTGCTTTAGGACTCTATGACGCTAACAACTATTGCTTGTCTCCCACTGAATGCCATATTGTACTTTCCCAATTCACTGGAGCGAAATTGACCCTCTAGCCTCCAGGCTTCCATTATGTTTGACCATCATGTTCAACAGTTGATATTATATGCAGATGCCGTGTGAAATGTAACACGTTAATGTCACTTTTCCTCAGAACAAGGTTATTAATTAATCCTTCGGAGCACACATCTCCAAATCCAAACTAACCTTGTCTCTAGTTTGGATCACAACACACTCTTCAAGCTACCTGATACACACTTCTGGAATTTATTTTTCACAGCATTAGCAGTCACTTAGTTTACGCAGTTTAGATGATAACGTGAGATAATTCAGTATTCCTGCAGCACCAACAATACCAATTTTCCACAGCATAAGATATACAAAATTTGCACGACAATTTTACACGGCAGAACACACCAATGCTTGTTTCTCATTGCTAAGATCCGATTCTGTGGGATCTGAGGGACAGGGTCGGTGGAATTATTCGTGACAGACTTAGAGAAGACGTTCATTGAGGCTCACCTTGACGCTGAGATGATCTGAAGAAATATCCAGCAATACAGGACATTCTGTATCCTCGTGCTACCAGTATAAGTGTCACCGTATTCTCTCTGCTCCATCACACTCACTGTATATCTGTTATAGCACCTACTACCGAACAAGGCTCACACTCTATCTCCAAATAATGTTCATGTACAACCACTCTCACTGTTGAATTCAGCACCTTCCTTCCACCATTTTCTCTGTCGCCTATGCATTATCCCCACACCAATAACACCTTATGGATTCTGCACTGCGGACTGACTCCCTCCAGACACCTCACCATTCAGCAACCCTCTCCCCCACCAGCACCTACAACAGTACGAACAAATCATTCCCGCTTCCCTTTCTCCCATTCCAGGATAAACAGCCTGGAACAAGACAGAAAGACGGGTGGTGGAGTGTCCGATACCCGTGCCTTTCCCCCCTCTCCTCGCCATGTTGGGAGGGCTCTAGCATGAGCTGGAGAGACCGAGTGAATCGTATGGAGATTCTGTAATATCCACATCCAACCAACTGAGTAAGAAACAATGTTCTGTGGAGGGCAATACTCACGTTAACCGCTCTGTCTGTTCTGCTACTTCTTTCCCTACCAAAACAACAACTATCTCATTGAAAAAAGATGCAGACACAGAAATACTGAGAGACAGGGTGACTGTGATTGGAGTGAGTGCAAGGGGTTCAGTGTGAAGGTGATGGTGATGGAGTGAGACTGACGGGGTAAGGGTGAGGGAGATGGTACAAATGGAATCCCCACGGTCTCGGTGGGCAGGAGCGTGGGCTCACAACACATCGTCACCGCCACCGCCCAGGAAGGGAGCACAGAGACTCCCTCCTACACCTCCCCCTGTAAACAGCTCAGATACTGAAACTAATCTCTGATAGTTACTGCTCTCCCCACTTGTCCCGACATCTTCAACAATTTGTACTCATATTCACACAGTGCCCTCTGTTCCTGCAGCCCCTTTATAATGGCACAGCCTGTTTTAATCTGACAGATTAGTCCTCAAAGATGAGTAGCAAGTTTGAGACAAGGCAGGTGGTATACCATCTTGCACTTAGCTTAATTGCATTTCTTATTTACAATTGTGTTTTGCAAAGTAAAAAGAACCGGTTTGTTTTCCATGGTTGGGGAGTTTTATCCTCGTTGATCACAGTTGCTGCCTCTCACTCCCCAAGTCAAATCATAGGATCTATAACAAAACAATAAACTGCAGGTGCTGGAGATCTGAACCCCAGAAACAAAGTGCTGGAGAAACTCAGCAGTTCTGATGGCATCGGTGAAGAGAAAAATAATGTTACATTTCAATTTCAGTGACTCTTCGTCTGAACGAACAAATGGTCATGAGACTTGGAACTTACAATGTTTTATTCCCCTCAGAGATGCTGTTCTCCAGCACTGTGCTTTCTATATTGAACTTTATTTACAAAGCAGATCTCCAAAAGTGAAAGATTCATTGCAAACATGAGCATAGTTTCCACACTTGAGTTACAGAAGCACATCTCAGTTTAAAAACAAGATTTAACTCAAAATAATATTCCATCTCAAAATGAGCCAAGTTACACCAGTAATAAAGCTCATCCACCCAATGAGGCACTTCAGCACAACATCCTGCAGTGTTGCACACAGCCACCTTGACCAAAGAATGATCACATGTCACAAAATTGAAGGCCAAGAGCATGAATCTTTAAAGGAGCTGAAGTCAAACTCAATTTTTGTTGTGGTTCTGTTCGCCGAGCTGGGAATTTGTGTTGCAAACGTTTCATCCCCTGTCTAGGTGACATCCTCAGTGCTTGGGAGCCTCCTGTGAAGTGCTTCTGTGATGTTTCCTCTGGCATTTATAGTGGCCTGTCCCTGCCGCTTCCGGTTGTCAGTTCCAGCTGTCCGCTGTAGTGGCCGGTATATTGGGTCCAGGTCTATGTGTTTGTTGATTGACTCTGTGGATGAGTGCCATGCCTCTGGGAATTCCCTGGCTGTTCTCTGTTTGGCTTGCCCTATAATGGTAGTGTTGTCCCAGTCGAATTCATGTTGCTTGTCATCTGCGTGTGTGGCTACTAAGGATAGCTGGTCGTGTCATTTCGTGGCTAGTTGGTTTCATGGATACGGATCGTTAGCTGTCTTCCTGTTTGTCCTATGTAGTGTTTTGTGCAGTCCTTGCATGGGATTTTGTACACTACATTGGTTTTGCTCATGCTGGATATCGGGTCCTTCGTTCTGGTGAGTTATTGTCTGAGAGTGGCTGTTGGTTTGTGTGCTGTTATGAGTCCTAGTGGTCGCAGTAGTCTGGATGTCAGTTCGGAAATGCTCCTGATGTATGGTAGTGTGGCTAGTCCTTTGGGTTGTGGCATGTCCTCGTTCCATTGGATTCCCTTAGGCATCTGTTGATGAAATTGCGAGGATATCCGTTTTTGGCGAATACCTTGTACAGGTTTTCGTCTTCCTCTTTTTGCAGTTCTGGTGTGCTGCAGTGTGTTGTGGCCCTTTTTTGAATAGTGTCTTGATGCAACTTTCGTTTGTGCGTGTTGGGGTGGTTGCTTTAGTAGTTCAGGACTTGGTCTGTGTGTGTGGCTTTCCTGTAAACCTTTGTGGAGAATTCTCCGTTCGGTGTTCTCTGTACCATCACATCTTGGGGTGTTGGAAAGATTGTGGCGCCCCAAGAAACATTTAAAAATTGACTCACCTGTATTTTGAGCTGTCCAGAAATGCCTAAAAAGGGAGGAGCATCTGAGGCCAGGCCTGCAGCAGCCTCAGAGCCGATTACTCTCCAGGGCCTGGTGAACCAGCTCTCGAATTCTCACGAGATGTTGGGGAAACATATTGAAAAGAAGCTGGCTCCAGTCTCTCTCATGCTGCAGAAGCATGAGCAGCAGCTGGGAGACCTGGAGAAGAGGACGGATGAGGTGGAGCACAGGGTCACAGTGGTGGAAGCTGATGCCAGTTCATTCAAGGAAGAGATCGAAGCCATGAAGACGCAGATTCGTAATTTGCGTGACCAAGTGGATGATCTTGAAAACAGGGGCAGGAGAAAAACATTAGCTTCATCGGTCTGCCTGAGAGTAAGGAAGGTGAGATGCCTGCGGAATTTGTTGAAGATTGGCTTCCGAAATTCAATGATTTGGAGACTTGCATGAGAGGATTGAAGATAGAGAGGGCTCACCGGGTCGCAACTCGGAGGTCGGGTCTGGGTCAACGTCCTCTTCCTTTCCTGGTGCAGTTCCATCATTACCGGGATAAGGAGAGTGTCATGGAGGCTTCTAGACTCCTGGGGAAGGATTCAAAGGCCCTAATTTACGAGGGGTCTAAGATAATGTTTTTCCAGGACTTTTCAGCGGCGGTGATCCAGAAATGAAAATCATATGATGGTGTCAAGAGAAGGTTGAAGGAGCTTGAGATTCAGTACTCCCTGAGATATCCGGCAGTGCTTCGGATCACCTTAGATGGATCCATGCATCTCTTTGACACTCGGAGAAGGCAAGAGACTTTGTGGACAAACTAACCTAAATTAAACAATTGTTGTATGTATCAAGATGGTTGCTTAGGTATGCGTTTATCATTCTGTAAAAGAAATGGGGGAAATCCGGTTGAAGCTTTGTTTTTTCCCCTTTTTCTCCCTCTATTAATAATAATTTGGTTCAAACTATGTCTGGCGGTGGTTAAGATGTACATTTTAAATTTCTAAGTGAGGACATACCAAAGGCTGGGTGGAGTGTTTATTTCCCTTTATTTTTTTATAAAAGAAGGGTTTTTTTATTCATATTTATATTCTATGGGGTGTTTATTCTTTTTAGCTTGTGCTTGCGATGCGGCTCTAGCTGGGAGAAGTGAAGGTGGTTGGGATAGTTATATGCCTATTTATGGGCAGTTCGGGATGGGTAGTTGCCCCCTCTGGGCAGGGGGTGAGTTCCCCTACTCAGCGCTATTGGTGCTTTATATGTTGGTTTGTTTTCTGTTTTTTGTTGTTTTTGTATGTTTGTTAAATGTAGTGGTTTTAGCTTAAGTAGTTTTTATATTTAGTGGACCATACGACACTAATGCTCAGCAATTTGTGGTTCGGGTTCCTCCTCTCTGGAATTTAAATGTAATTGCAGAAGATTATGGCTAATGATTTGATTAAATGGTGTATCTGGAATATCAAGGGAAGTCACTCACCAATTAAGAGCAAGAAGGTACTCTTGAGTCTTAGAAAGGAGAAGGTGGATATTGCTTTGTTACAGGAGACACATTTGGATGACAAGGAGCATCTGAAATTACAGCAGAATGGCTTTGACCGAGTTTATTTTTCATCATTTAATACCAGAAGTAGGGGAGTGGCTATATTGGTTAGGAAAAATCTCATTTTGGAATGTGTTAAAGACACATACGGGAGGTTTGTAATTCTTAAAGCCTTGATAAATGGGGAAGAATATGGCATTTTAAATGTTTGTTGTCCCCCAGCTCATCCTCTTAAATTCTTGGTAGATGCTTTTTCTAAACTGATAAGTCTCAAGTCTCGGCACATTATTATAGGGGGAGATTTTAACTGCCTCATGGACCCCACAGTAGACAGGCTGCCGAAAGGTCCATCGATACCCTCTGCACAAATGAACAGTTATTGGGTTTGTGTGGGGAATTAGGATTGGTAGATGTCTGGTTGTGTCTCCACCCTACAGGTAGGGATTTCACGTTTTTCTCCAATCTGCACAGATGTCACACGAGGATTGATTTTTTTTCTGACCCCTGCGGTAACCCTGGATCTGGTGGAATCCTGTACGATTGGTAATATTGCCATCTCTGATCATGCTGCAGTGTACCTCATGGTTAAAATTAAGGATATTAGGGATCCAAGATGGCGGCGACCCAGCAAGTCTGAGTCTACAGTGCTTACTCCCAAGACTTGGGCAAAATGGGTCACCCACCCCCACCACACTCACCAAATCATTTAAAATAGCTGTTTAATTTAATTAGTTGTTTAGTATTAAATTTAAATAATTTAATCTTCAGTAAAAATGACTAAAGGAAAGGGAGCCCGCAGCTCTCAGCAAGCAGGAACCCCTACCCCACCCTCTCTAGCTGCAGCAGAGGCGTCCCCAGCTGCACCGGGGGACTTAGCTACGGTGGCGAGCCTTGTGGAAATCATCTCCAACTGGATGCGAAGATCGACGCTTTTATTGAATAATCCCGAAGTCGATGGAATCACTCTCGACCGAGACATTAAGGAAATCGAGCGCCGAGTCGGAGGGGCGGAGATAAAGGCCGCGACCTCCGAAACTACCGCGCAATCGGCCGTGGATCGGGTCCGGACTCTCGAACAGCGGGTCCGGACCTTAGAGAATCATATTGACAATTTGAGAATCGAAGTTGTCGAAAAAATATTCGTTTGCCGGGTCTTCCCGAACGGGAAGAGGAAGGGCAGCTTAAAGCATTCCTTGAACAGTGGCTTCCACAACTGTTAAATCTGGAGGCTGTATCAGGCCAGATAAGGGTAGAATGGGCCTACCAGGTCGCAATACGCGGGCCCGGCTCGAACCAGCGCCCTCGCCCGGTCCTGTTCCGGCTGCAGAGCTATAAGGAGAGGCAGATTCTCCTAGAAGCCTCTAGAAATCTTGGAAAAGATTCCCAAGCTATGATCTATAAATGATCCAAGATCATGTTATTTCAGGACTTTTCCCCGGCTCTGGTTCGAAAGAGGAAGGCATTTGATGAGGCGAAGAAACGTTTAAGGGACTTAAATATTCAGTACTCCTTATGCTACCCAGCGACGCTACGCTTTAACCATGAAGGATCCGTGTATAACTTCGGATCACCAGAAAAGGCTAAGGAATTTTTGGACTCTCTTAGATAAATTGTAAGAGATAATTGATGTTGGTTTGCCTTTCCCCCCCGCTTTGGTTTATATCCCCCCTTTTCTTTTTTCTTACCATACTGTTTAATATTACCTTAGGGGGTGGGGAGAGGGATTTATTTATCTGTTATTTACTTAACGATTTTCTCCCCATCTTGGTTTTTTTTAATTATTATATTAGGCCGGGGGGTCTAGTTAATGTTGGTGGGGGGAGGTGGTTACCTTATTCTATTTTACCTCTGTCTCCAGGAGCGGGATTGTTTTCCCTTGTTATTTTGTATTATTATATTTAATTATTACTTGTTGAGGTTGTAATTTTAGTTATATATGTTTATACATGGTATTAACATTACCAAATATATCCAGGTGTTCGTGTGGGTGGGGGGTTGGGGGTAGGGTGCTCACTGTTAACTCTAGCTCTGTAGTATATTTGAATTTTCCTCATCCTATTGAGGAGCGCCTGGGTCAAGTGTGGGGCACTGGTTGGGAGAGGATACGATGGACCTTTGGAAAGGAAGTGACACCCCCTAGGAACAAGGGGGAAAATCTCCTTTTAAATACGTTTTATATTTTTTTTATTTAGAAATAGTTTTTTATTACACTGTTGTGAATGTATTAGAGAGCGTTTATTTTTGTGAATTTTATATGCTCTATGCTCGGGATGTTCTGGATAGGGTTTCCCCTCCCGAGGGGTCTCGGATTTGCCCGGACGATTATGGTTGATCAGTCAGTTAAGTGGTGCACCTGGAATGTCAAGGGGAGTAATTCGCCAGTCAAAAGGAAGAAAATATTATCAAATCACAAGAAAGAAAGGGTTCATATAGCTCTCCTACAGGAGACGCACTTGTTGGATAAAGAACACTTGAAATTACGACAGGGTGGATTTGATCAGGCCTTTTTTTCTTCTTTTAGCTCAAAAAGCAGTGGAGTTGGTTATTCTTATTTGGAAAAATTTCCCTCTCAAAATCCTAATTCAGATAAAAGACGAATCTGGACGATATGTTCTGATTAAAGCCCTCATAAATGGAGAGGAGTATGGGATTTTAAATTTGTACTGCCCCGGCACATCCTTTTAAATTTATAACGGAAGCCTTCTCAAAATTGATGGCTCTTGGTGCCCATCATACAATTATAGGGGGAGACTTTAATTGTATTATGGATCCGGAAATAGATAGGATTCCCAAGAGTACTGCAGGAGTATCTCCCAGATCTAGATAATTGGTGGATTTGAACAAAGAATTAGGATTAGTAGATGTATGGAGATATCTTCATCCACAGGGCAGAGATTTTTCTTTTTACTCCAATCCACATAAATGTCATACCAGAATTGATATGTTTTTTGCCCCCTCGATTTTTTTAAAATTCCATATCACCCTGTTAAATAGGTAGTATAGCAATTTCCGATCACGCTGCTGTATATATGGACACCAAGACGAGGAACAATGGGACATTGAATGAAAGAATGAAAGATAGTAAATTTGTAAAGTCCTTCCCTCAAGAACTTAAAACTTTTTTTAGAAATTAATTTAGGTACGGCTAGCAACCCATCAATGATATGGGACACCATCAAAGCTTACGCGCGAGGTTTGATCATCTCCTACTCAGCGACCCAGAAAAAAATTAAAGGGAGAACAACAGCGTCTGCTCGAAGCTCGCTTAAAAGCAGCTGAAACAGCATACACTGATAGACCTTCTATTATTAAATTGCAAAGGATTACGGCCCTTAGGACAGCTCTAAACACTACGCTTACCCAAACGGCTAAGAGGGTATTATTATTTGCAAAACAAAGGTTATATGAATTTGGTGACAAACCGGGTAGATACTTAGCATTTCTTGCAAAGGAAGAAAAGGCCCCTCAAACTATTACGTCTATCAAGGAAAGTACGGGTATTTTGACTCATGATCATAAAAGGATTAATGCAATCTTTAGAAAATTTTATTCTGATTTATATAAATCGCAGGATTGTGAAGACAGGACGAGGAGGATGCAATCATTTTTTTTAAAATTTGACCTTTCCGGGCCTAACTCTGGAACAGGTATCGGTCTTAAATACTCCCCTAACAGTCCAAGAAATACTTGATGCAATCAGGCAACTTCAGAGCAGTAAGGCACCTGGTCCAGATGGCTTTCAAGCTGAATTCTATAAAGAATTTACAGGAATATTGGCTGGTCCACTTATGGACATGTATAACTACGCATACAATCAGGGCTGTCTCCTGCCTTCGTTGAAAGAGGCAAATATCTCTCTTATCCTTAAAAAAGGAAAGGACCCAGAAGATCACGCGTCATACAGACCAATATCCTTGCTAAATGTAGATTTTAAAATTCTTTCTAAAACGTTAGCATTGAGACTAGAAAGGGTACTGCCATATATCACAAAGGAGGATCAGACGGGGTTTATTAAGGGCTATAGATCATCCAATAATATTAGAAAGATTTTGAATATGATTCAAGCCTGTCATCAGGGAAAGATACTAGGAGTAGTCGTTTCATTAGACGCGGAAAAGGCATTCGATAGGGTTGAATGGTCATATTTGTTTTACACATTGAAAAGGTTTGGCATTGGAAAGGTGTTTATCAAATGGGTCTCAACATTGTATAGAGATCCCAAAGCAGTTGTGGTTGCCAATGGATTAGGTTTGGATAGCTTTAGTGTGGGTACGGGCTGCCGTCAGGGATGTCCCCTCTCGCCATTATTATTTACGCTAATAATTGAACCACTAGCAGAAGCTATATGAGCTGATCCTAATATAACGGCCCCGAGGATTGGTACAGGTAAACATAAAATTACCCTTTATGCAGATAATGTTCTTCTATTCCTCAGTATTCCTCTGATGTCCATGCCTCGCTTAATCCAAGTTATTAATACATTTAGTGCATTCTCAGGCTATAAAGTTAATTTCTCAAAATCGGAGGCTATGCCAATGGGTGGCCTTGCTATGATACCCCACTTAGTGGACGGATCCCACTTTCCCTTTCGGTGGTCCCTGGAGGGTTTCTTATATTTAGGCATTTTTATTACCTCAGTATTTGGTCAGTTATACAAGGCTAACTTTGCGCATTTACTGGAGAGGATAAGGCAGGACCTCCAGCGATGGGGAAACCTTCTAATTTCCTGGCTAGGTAGAATAGCACTAATTAAAATGAATGTCCTTCCCCATCTCCTATACCCATGAGAATGCTTCCGGTGATGCTGCTGAGGATGGCACTATGTAAATTATATGGCTGGTTGGGTTCCTTTATCTGGAATCATAGACGGCCCCTCATTAAGCTGAAGAAGCTGCGGCTTCCACAAGCAAGGGGAGGATTGGACTTCCCAGATTTTAGGAAATATCAGTTAAGTTCCCTATTAAGTTACATAGCTGATTGGGTTTTGTCTGACTCGCAATCAACCTGGCTGAACATCGAGGCTTCTCAAGTAAAATGCCCACTTATTAACCTTTTATTTTCAGAGAAAAGGAAAATCATTACGGATCACTGTAAAAACCCCATAATACTAAACACAATTAAAGCTTGGAATATAATGCGGCAAAATGAGGGAAACTCACATAAAACATCCCCCTATGCACCGATAGTGGGAGCATGGGGATTTCAACCGGGGTTTACAGATGCCACTTTTAAACCCTGGAGATCCAGGGGTAGCTCATGTTTAGAGGACCTATTTAAAGAGGGGGTCCTGATGTCTTTTGAACAGCTGCGTCAGAAATTCGGATTACCTAATGGAGACATCTATCGATACTTCCAAATTCGAGACTATATACAGAAGAAGACTACGTTATTAGGTAGTCTTTATAAATCAGATAGAGAACATAGAGTACTACGACTAATGGGGGTATCCTCCATCAGTACTATTTATCGTTTACTACATGATGAAGTATCGGGAGATATGGACAATCTGCTTAAAACATGGGATCAGGAATTGGGACTAGAAATCTCTATAGAAACGTGGAATGACATTTGAGAAAATGCCAGAAGAATCACCATTTGTAACAGAACCCAGGCTATCCAGCTGAAGATATTTCATAGGGCCCATATAGCACCGGATCGATTGGCAAAATTTAAGGCAGGAGCATCTCCAATGTGTCCCAAATGTAAAATAGAGGTGGCCACTCTTGTACATTGTCTACGGACCTATCATAAGATCCGTAGATACTGGACTAAAGTAGCAAGCACCCTGACAGAAATTTTAGGAACGGAAATTAAAGTAGACCGGGTATCTCTCCTTTTGGGCTTTCGAACATTCCCTCCCTGGATATGCACGGGAAGAGACTATTTTCTATTCTCTCTTTCTGTACAAGGAAAAATATTTTGGTAAACTGGGTGGCTGAGGGCCCCCCTGAACTTTCAAATTGGCACAGATTAATTATGAAATGTATTCCCCTTGACTTCCTTACAAATATGGTGCACCGAAAGACCAAATTATTTTATAAAATATGGCAGCCCTTCTTGAATTATATGAATACAGGTATTTCGGCTATCCTAACATGGGCTTTTATTTAATTGAGATTACGAACCTGGCTGGTCCAGGTCCCTTGGAGAGAGGAATCACGCACGAATACGGATTTTGTTACATTTGATGTTAACACATTCCGAGCATATATCTCACTACCCAATTTCTATGTTATCCGCTGTTTGTCTGTTTTTCTCTTTCTCTTATTTGAATAATTTAAGAGACTTAAATATACACTCTGGTTAGTTGTAGGTTAAATTAGTAGTTAGTTGAGTTTTGCTTTTTTTTTCTCGGTATTGTTCTTTTGTTAAATTTTGGTTATTATATATTTAAGATTTAGTTGTATATCAATGTTTGTACTTGAGAGTTTTTTTTAGTTTTGTAAACTTGTAAAAATGTTAAATTGCTAATTAAAATATCTATAAAAAAACAATAAAACATCTTAAAGCAAATGAAATCCATGAGGAAATGGCATGTTACAATGGGGTCTGTAAGGGGCAGGAATTCAATCCACCCTCCCCCTGTTGTTATTGGGTATGATGCTCCTGACCCACCAATACACAGATCTGACTGAATGCACAAACAACCCCTCTCCATCCATTTCATTCAGAATAAGGTCAATAACAGGACGGATTAAAACACAATACAAACTGTGATGAATGCTGCATGTAGGGAGGCATGTTACTGTAGAGGTTTTACAGCACTGAGATCAGGCTGTTCGGCCCATCATTCACACACCAGTATAACCACCTGGACTCCCTCTCTAAACCTCTCCAATTACCTAGATCCTTGTCTGATTGAAGACTGTGTGGGGTTTGCACATTCTCCCTGTGGCTGCGTGGGTTTCCTCTGGGTGCTCCGGTTTCCTCCCACAGTCCTGAGATGGACAGGTTTGGCTGAGTTGGCCATTGTGCCCAGGCATGTTTCGGTGAGGTGGATTAGCCATGGGGAATGCGGGGTTACAGGGAGAGGGTGGGGTGGGTGTGGGGGAGTGGGGAGGTGTCTTAGTGGGCTGCATGATGGGCCGAATGGCCGTTTTCCACACTAGAGGGATTCGATTATTCCATGCTCCTTCCCATCTGCCTCTATTGATGAGGGAGACTATCACCTGACCCAATATCCCCTTCGGTGGCTCAACGTTTGCTTTGTTTCCAACAAAGAACTGCAGATGCTGCAGATCTGAGAGACAGCACAGAAATTGCTGCGGAAACTCAGCAGGTCTGGCAGCATCTGTGGGGAGGGAACCTTTCAGATCCAGTGATTGTTCTTCAGAACTGAAGGCTTCTGATTCTGGTGCAGTCAGACCTGCTGAGCTTCCCCAGCAATTTCTTGTTTGGATTTCAGCCCCAATCCACTTGGTGATGATCACGGCCTTGTTAAGTGTGTTTGGGAATGGGGAGGGAGCTGTTAGCAGGGTGATGGTGGGATAGTGGTGAGCATAGCTGCCTTCCACGCCCAGGTTCAATTCCTGGTTATGGTTTTTAAACTCACCTTTTAAGAAATCCACCGAATAAAACCAGCACATGAATGTTTCATTCTGTGGTAAAATGGATCTGCCAGATTGCTCCTTGCTTTTCCTGGCGATGGTTCCTGTGTATTGCAGTGTGGAACCGGGCAGCATTGCTCGGCATCTCGGAAGCTTTCCCCTCTGCTGCTTCCCATTTCTTATTGAAATATTGGTTGCAGCACAAGGATGGGTTTGTTTTGTTCGAAAAGTGAGAGACTGCTCCCGTCAGGAACCTGAAATAATTACAGAAGCCGCTGGAAACACTGAACAGTCCCAACAGCTTCTGTCGTGGTGGGGAGGGAGGATTAATGTGTCAAATCTATACAAGGATAAAATAAACTCCAGCCTCAAAACAGTCAGAGTTCCTAAGTTTTACAAACATCCGTATAACATTATTCTGAGCCATCAATTCCCCTTAAACTCTTCTAATGTGGAATAGCATCTTTCTGATTCTCACTTTGAGAGATGTCCCTCAGTAAGCTCCTCCACCATTCTTTCCATTTCACAGGGAACCCGCCATCCACAGTCTCCAATCAAATGACCTGAACTCAGACACACAGAGATCTTAAAGAGTGACACAATGCAGATAGGAAGTTGATTTCATTTCTGTTTCTGATTCCAATCTTCACTCAGTGAGACAGAGTCAGGTATTCAAGGCTCCAACAAGAGCTGGATTCTGCTTCTGGTGATTGTCTTCATTCAGTGAGAAGGAGGGCCGTGGACCGGAAGGAGCTCATCATTGTGCTTCGGGTTGTCCTGCTCAGTCTGCAGCATTGCAGGCCGTGGGAGCAGGGCAGTGGGACAGGTACCTCGTGTGGACTGCAATAGGACTTTCCACACATTGTTCCAGGCCAGTTACAGAGCTCCAGGAATTCTGAATGAGGATCTGAAAAATGCATTGATTGACGGAGGAGGATCAGGAAAACAGGATAAAGCTGATGAGATCAGCAGGATTTCTCGGTCTAACACTGCACCATACTTTATTTTCTGCTTCATAAATCTACAATCCGGAGCTCAATCCACTCAGAGCAATATAAGCTCAGAAATAAATCATTCAGTCCAACACATCCATGCCGAACTGATATCCGATGTAAATCTCATCCTATTTGTCAGAATCTGGCCCATGTTCCTCTGAACCCTTTTTAATTCCTACACCCACCCAGACACCTTTTAAATGTTGTAATTGTACCAGCCTCCACTACTTCCTCTGGCAGCTCATGCATACAGTGCCTTCTGCGTGAAAAATGTTCCCCTTCGGTCCCTTATATGTTTCCCCGCTCAACTGTAACAGATGCCATCTGCTTCTGGACTCCCCCACCACAGGGAAATCACCTTGTCTTTTTACCCTATTGAGGCCCGTCATGATTTTGTGAACCTCTACGAGGTTACCCCTCAGCCACTGACGCTCAGGGATGATACCCTCAACTTATACAGTGTTACTCTCCAGCACAAACCCTCCAACCTTGGCAACATCCTTGTAAATCTTTTCTGAACCCTTTCAAGTTTCACAACACCCTTCTTACAGGAGGGAGTCCGGATTTGCAAATTGTGGCCGAACCAATACCGCAACAAGACCTCCAAACTCCTTTACACAGTGAACTGAGCAATAAAGATAAAAGTGCCAAACACCTTCTTCACTATCCTATTGAAATGTTAGTCCACCTTCAACGCTCTATGAAGCTGCACTCCAGGTCTATTTGTTTAGCAACACCCCTCGTACCTTGCCATTAAGTGTGTAAGTCCTGCTCTCTTTTGCCTTTCCAAATGCAGCACCTCACACTTATCTAAATTAATCTCCATCTGCCACTCCTCAGCCCATTGGCTCATCTGATCAAGATCCCGATGTCCTCTGAGGTAACCATCTTCACTGTCCTCCACACCTCCAAATTTACTGTCGTCTGCAAACTTACTAACCATTCGTCCTGTGGTCACATCCAAATCATTTATATAAATGACAAAACAACAGTGGACCCAGCACCGATCCTTGTGGCACACCACTGGTCACAGGCCTCCAGTCTGAAATGCAACCCTCCCCCACCACCCTCTGTCTTCTACCTTCGAGCCAGTTCTCTACCCAAAGGGTAATTCTACTGCCCCAACATACAAGTTTGACAATATGACACCAGTCTCAAAAGTACAACAAGAATCTATTCCTGATGACAACAGGCGGGTCAGTTTGCCACTGGTGCTGTTTATACTTGGAATATACCTGGAGCAGAGCAAGATTAGAGAATTCTGGCAGCAGACTACAAATGAGAATTGTTGCAGGGAAATATTGAATGGAAGAACTGGTGCACAGTGGGGCTAAATTAGAGAATGAGTGTATGGCACCAAGAAATGGGAGAATTAGAATAGCGCACCCTTAAATTGTAGAATCGGGCTCGGGCATCAGTAAATGGAAGAATTAGTACAGGGATATGAGTAAATGGGAGATTTCGTGGAAATCAATAAATGGGAGATTCGGTGGGAAAAAAAAACAAATGGGAGATCTAGTGCACAATGACGTTACATTGGAAAACTGGTGTGAGTGCCAATATATTAGAAAATTGGCGCAGAGCATGTCTAAATTGGGGAATATGGGCCAGGGAATCAACAACATAAGACATGTTGCAAGCATCAGTAAATTGGAGATTCAGTTCAGTGCACCACTAAATGAAAACAATTCAGCAGGGCACCCGTACTTGGAAGCTGTGTGTCAGGGAATGACGAAATGGCAGGAACTGATGCAGGGCAACAATAATTGGAGAGTTCATGCAGATGCCATTAAATTCTAAGTGGGAGGACTGGGGCAGGGTAATCTCAATGGTGTTAGTGCAGGATTGGGAAATGGGAGAATTGGTGTAGGGAAGCGGAGCACTAATTACAGCCTTAGAGAGTACAGCACGGAAGCAGACCTTCAGTCCAACCTGTCCCCGTCAAAATTTAAGAATTCTGGCAGCTCTCCACTAAATTTGAGTATCATTGCAAGAAACTACTAAAAGGAAAATTGGAATAGGGCTTATCGAAATATGAGAATTTGCAACAGGGCATCAGATAATGGGTGAATTAGAGCAGTTCAGCACAAATTGGGTGAGTTATGCTGTGTTGCACGAAATGGGAGAATTGGGGCAGGAAAATACCTTTGGGGACATTGAGAGTAGGGCACCCCTAAATTGGGCGAGGGCATCAGTTAATATGAGGATTGGTGTAAGGCAAAACTGAGTGGTGAACTTGTTCAGGACGTCAGTAATTGAGGAAAATGATGCTAACCAACACTGAATTGGAGAATTGGTGCGGGCCATCAGTAAATGAGAGATCTGTTTCACAGTGGAGCTAAATTAGAGAATTGGTGCATGGCAACAGTAAATGGGCGAATTATAGTCGCGCACCCTGAAATCGTGGTATTGGGCTCGAGCATCAGTAAATGGAAGGATTAGTACAGGGATAGGAGTAAATGGGAGATTTGGTGGAAACAATAAATGGGAGATCTGGTGCACAGTGCCATTCCATTAGAAAATTGGTGGGAGTGCCAATATATTGGAAAATTGTAGCAGACCATGGCTAAATTGGGGAATGGGGGCCAGGGAATCAATAAAAAGAAGAAATATTGCAAGCATCGGTAAATTGGAGATTCAATTCAGTGCATTACTGAATGAAAAGAAAATCAGCAGGGCACCCGTGCGTTGAAGATGTGTATCAAGGAACAACTAAATGGAAGGAATTGAAGCAGGGCAACAATAATTGGAGAATTCGTGCAGGTGCCATTAAATTCTAAGTGGGAGACCTGGGCCTTGTGACGACACCTCACAAGGACTTCAGTTGCTATGAAGCACATTCAGAAATCCTGAATGTGTGAAAATACATTTATAAATACGAATCAAGTCTTTGCAATGAATAAAAGACTCAAGAACAGGGCAGGAAATGGTAATCTATTGGTCTCATCTCACCGGAGAGAAATCAGGGGGAAAACTGTGTTTTTGATGTGATTGATACCTGAACAATTAAACACCAGCTCAATTAAAGAGATAATTCACATCCAATGAAGTAAACTATTGCTGACCGAATAAACACAGTCCAGTTCTGGATGCAATAACAGCAGAATACAGTCACGTTACCCCACTGGAATGTGTGTGTCACCATAGTCTTCCCAGACCACAGGGGCTGCTCTCTTCATTACAGAGAGAAGCGACTCATGGTGATTTGACCAGAGGGACCTCAGACCTCAGGCAAGGGAAGAATTTGAGAATGAGAGTCCTTCATGGTAACCTCAAACTGGTAATGGGAATCAAACCCACGCTGTTCACATCACACTGCTCTGCAAACCAACAATACAGCCAACTCAGCGAAACTGATTCCCCTTAACTGGAGTGTCACATGTGGGGATGAATAATTGAATCCCTTGCTACACGCAGTGCAGGTGAACGGTCTCTCCCCATAATGTGTTTGTTGGTGGTTCATCAAATCATTGCTACTCATAAAGCTCTTCTCACAGTCAGAGCATTTACATGTTCTCTCATTGATGTGAACAAAACCATAGCTGCTGAGGTTGGAGAACCGAGTGAACCCCTTCCCACACAAGGAGCAGGGAAAAGGTGTGAATGTGCTGGTGCTCACTGAGTACAGATGACTAAGTGAATCCCTCCCTACACTCAGTGCAGGCGGACAGTCTCTCTCTCTCTCTCTCTCTAGTATGGCCACGCTCGTGTATTTGAAGCTTTGCTGATTTAATAAATCCCTTCTCACACACAGAGCAGATGATTGGTCTCTCTCCAGTGTCAACTCAACGGTTGACATTAGGCTGAACTGGGAAGTTTATTCCTTCCCAAACTAAGCAGACAACGCTTCTCTCCCGATGATGAAGACGTTTGTCTGACATTAGGCTGGATCCCCAAGTGAATACCTTCCCACACATGGAACAGCTGAATACCTTCTCCCCCATGGGAACGGGTTGATGTTAAATTATGGCTGAAAAATGTGTTGCTGGAAAAGCGCAGCAGGTCAGGCAGCATCCAAGGAGCAGGAGAATCGACGTTTCGGGCAAAAGCCCTTCTTCAGGAATGAGGAGGGTATGCCAAGCAGGCTAAGATAAAACGTAGGGAGGAAGGACTTGGGAAAGGGGCATTGGGAATGCAATAGGTGGAAGGAGGTTAAGGCGAGGGTGATAGGCCGGAGAGGGGGTAGGGGCGGAGAGGTCGGGAAGAAGATTGCAGGTCAAGAAGGCAGTGCTGAGTCTGAGGGTTGGGACTGAGATAAGGTGGGGAGAGGGGAAATGAAGAAACTGGAGAAATCTGCATTCATCCATTGTGGTTGGAGGGTTCCTAGGCAGAAGATGAGGCACTCTTCCTCCAGGCATCGTGTTGGTGTTTGAGGACGTGGCTGAAGAGTTTCAGGGCAGAGGAGATGACCTGGGGGGTGCAGTTAGAGAGGGACTCACTGAGATCCTTGTGGAGGGAGGAGGAGAGCTTCTTCAAGGTAGGCATCCTTGCAAGAGGATTCACAGTAGGTTAAAATCAACTAGCAGAAAGTGAGGACTGCAGATGTTGGAGATCAGAGCTGAAAAAGGTGTTGCTGGAAAAGCGCAGCAGGTCAAGCAGCGTCAAAGGAGCAGGAGAATCGATGTTTCGGGCATAAGCCCTTCTTCAGGAATGAGGAGCGTGTGCCAAGCAGGCTAAAATAAAAGGTAGGTAGGAGGGACTTGGGGAAGGGGCGTTGGGAATGCAATAGGTGGAAGGACGTTAAGGTTGGAAATTATGACCATTGAATTTAAGACATTTACACATCTTAAAGTTTTTACCTCCCTCAGTCAGGGGAAAGGTCTCTTGTCAGTGTTAACCCACTGATGTTACATGAAGCTGGATGACAGAGTAAATCCCTTCCCACACACAGAGCAGGGGAACAGTCTCTCCCCAGAATGTCTGTGTCGATGAGTCTCCAGCTGGTTTGGGGATTTGCAATCCTTCTCACAATCCAGACATTTCCATGGCGCTGATTTCCTCACATATCTCCAAGTTGGATAATCTGTTGAATCCTTTCCCATAAACACAATATATTTATGGCTTCTCTGTCTGTGGATTTTTAAAGAATGTTAACTCGATAATGTTAAATAATTTCTGTAGTCAGTTCAGTGGAACACTCACACTGTTGTGTGTGTGTGCGTGTGTCTCTGTGTGCATCTGTGTGTGTGTGTCTGTGTGTGTGTGTGTGCGTCTGTGTGTGTGTG
Organism: Chiloscyllium plagiosum; assembly: GCF_037043375.1. Taxonomy (NCBI): domain Eukaryota; kingdom Metazoa; phylum Chordata; class Chondrichthyes; order Orectolobiformes; family Hemiscylliidae; genus Chiloscyllium; species Chiloscyllium plagiosum. Next base: position 60,464,210 of record NW_028270183.1, on the reverse strand, counting down.
TGTGTGTGTGTGTGCGTGTGTGTGTCTGTGCTGGCACTTTACCACTCACAATGTTTTTTGAAATGTTTGCTAACAGACATACCAGATAAACATGTTCCCTTTATGTCCAAATGAATTTAGTGACTCAGTTGGATCTATATATCATGTTTGATTTGACTCACTCATCTTCAATTCTTTCAATCTATTTCTCTGTGAAATGAGTTTCAAATATTATCGTGGTGCATATAGAGTAAAATCTCAGAACAAACAAATCCAATTTCAGAAAGACATCCTCCCTCTATTCTACACCTCCTCCCAAACAAATGATCCAATCATATCAAAAGATGCAAAAAGCACAATCAAAAGCAAAAAGGAATGTTCCTGAATAAATCAGGTTGTTGTTCCCAACATCTCTGAGACATTGTGTGTCCTGACGTGCAATCCTGTTGTGGGATGTACCTCGCCAACTTGTGGACAGCACAGCCCCCTATCCAGAAGGATGTTACACAAGAGATGATCCCCTTTGCTGCTACTGTACATCAATGGGGAAGAAAGGGAATGGGGAAGGTCGTTGGCAATCAAGAGAGCTGTTTTGTCCCACATGTTGATGAGCTTCTTGTTGTTGAAGCAGCATTCAACCAGGCAAGTGGAGAGGATTCTGTAACAGACCTGACTTACGTCGTGTAAGGTGGGCAGGCAGGAGGGGAGTTGAGCGCTGCAAGACGTTTTGCATCTGCCCTGATCTTGTATCAACTGTAGTTGTATGGTTAGTCCTGTTCAGTTTCTGGTCAATATTACACCCCTGGAATGCTGCTCATGGAGGATTCAACAATGATATTGCTGTGGAATATCAACAAGAGATACTCGGATATTCTCTTGTTGATGATGGGTTTTGCCAGGCACGGATGTGATATGACTGTTACTTGCCACTTGTACAGATTTTAGATGCTGGCCAGGTCTTGCTACATATGGATATGTGTTGTTTTAGCTACGGTGAGGTTCAGGTTGTAAGATTGTTCTCAATGAGAACAAACCTACCAGCTCAGTGAGCAAACTTACAACCTGAACATATGGATATGCGCTACATCAGTATCGGAGCAGTTGAAAATGATGCTGAATATTGTCCAATTGTCAACCAACATCCCCACTGCTGAAGGGAAAGTGATTGACAAAGCAGCTGAAGATGGTTGACCCCGAGACTCCACCCTGAGGAACTCCCCTCGAACTAACAAGGCCTGGCTTCTCAAGTCCCACTTACTTCACAAGTGGGACAGAACACGTCTGAACAGGTTGGTTAAAAATGTCACCTGCAGAAAACTCCAGGGATTCAAGTAGACTGCTGTTTGTTTCAAAGATCACCTGGAGGTGAAGCTGTTATAAAGCTATCACCCAGGACACTGTACCACTCGGGCAATGTGTTCTGAAGGAGATGCACACAGGACTGGAATGGTTCACTCTGTTTCTCTGTCCACGTCTCCTACCAGACCCACTGACTTCCTCTAGCACTTTCTGATTTGATTTGGATGTGAGCATAAGAGGTACAGTAATTAAGATTGCAGATGACACCAAAATTGGAGGTGTAGTGGACAGAGAAGAAGGTTACCTCAGATTACAACAGATCTTGACCAGATGGGCCAATGGGCTGAGAAATGGCAGATGGAGTTTAATTCGGATAAATGCAAGGTTCTGGATTTTGGGAAAACAAATCTTAGCAGGACTTATACACTTAAGGGTAAGGTCCAAGGGAGTGTTGCTGAACAAAGAGACCTTGGAGTGCAGGTTCATAGCTCCTTGAAAGTGGAGTCGCAGGTAGCTAGGCTAGTGAAGAAGGCGTTTGATATGCTTTCCTTAATTGGTCAGAGCATTGAGTACAGGAGTTGGGAGGTCATGTTGCGGCTGTACATGACATCAGTTAGGCCACTGTTGGAATATTGTCTGCAATTCTGGTCTCCTTCCTATCGGAAAGATGTTGTGAAACTTGAAAGGGTTCAGAAAAGATTTACAAGGATGTTGCCAGGTTTGGAGCATTTGAGCTATCGGGAGAAGCTGAACAGTCTGGGGCTGTTTTCCCTGGAGTGACGGAGATTGAGGGTGACCTTATAGAGGTTTACAAAATCATTAGGGGCATGGAAAGGATAAAGAGTCAAAGTTTTTTTCCCTGGGGTGGGGGAGTCCAGAACTAGAAGGCAGAGGTTTAGGGTGAGAGGGGAAAGATATGAAAGAGACCTAAGGGGCAACATTTGCACGCACAGAGTGGTACAGGAAGTGGTGGAGGCTGGTACAATTGCAACATTTAAAAGACATTTGGATGGGTATATGAATCGGAAGGGTTTGGAGAGATATGGGCCGGGCGCTGGCGGGTGGGACTGGATTGGGTTCGGATATCTGGTCGGTATGGACGGGTTGGACCGAAGGCTCTGTATCCAGGCTGCACATCTCTGTGATTCTTTTCTCAGGTTTTCAGCATCTGCATGAGTCACCATCAGGCCCCGCCCCGTGAGGTCACGTATCCCTCTGCGCATGCGTCCACATACCCAGCCAAGATGGCGGCTGTTCACCTCCGAACTGCAAACCATTTCCCCACAAGTTATTTTTCAAGGTGCTCCGTTCTCGCTGGAAGGGTTTATTCTCGGTCTGAATCCCTCTGTCCAGCTCCTGCAGCCTTACCGTCTGGAAAAGCGAGTCTCTTCCCATTTCCCACGGAGACAAACCCGGCACTGCGGCTGCACCGCCATCGCCTGTAGTGAGTATAGAGGGTATTCACCACCGCGGGGAATGCTGGGTAGGTACCCCGCCATTGAGGAGATTAACACAGAAGGTTAATTCTGTTCATTAATAATTTTCTCTTTCCTGAATTCCAATCTTCTGCTATCCAAATAATCTTTGGAAGAACAAAATCGGCGGTTAGAAAAACATCTTAAAATTGGATGCCTTTATCAAATCTCTCAAATCATCTCTACAACATAATCTTGTCATTAAAATACTAGATCTTTCAAATCATTTGGTTAATTTCCGTCCTGAACAGATGGTGTTAGATTTTGGAAACTCCTTTAACAGGTGGATGTTTAACACTCAAGCCAAGAGATACATTTGTTTATTCTGAATGTGTCTCAACATGTTTCTTTTGTCATCTCATTTTACAGAGTAGTGGAATTAATGAAAACTGAAGCATTTCTCTGATGCCAGTTCTGTGCTAACTTCTCAGCTACAAGCTCCAGCCAGAGAGTTTACATTGAAGTACAATGACACTGATTCAGAGGTGAATATTTTTGAGCATTCATCTATAATTCAATAGTTAACTTGTTTTGCTATGGTTCATAGGTTAGGCCCTGGTATGATCCCTTTACTGTGGATCTGAATCCATGCCCATGCATTTTTCTGTTCCATCCCTGTCCTCCATGACAATCTCTTTGCCATTGTCCATCCTGCGCTACCTTTAATAATGTGTATTTAAATTTCTGTGACAGTTTACTGTTATTTCTTCCAGTCATATTCAAATGAGGGTTTCATCATTGCAGGTGCCTGAGGTATGTGCTGTTAATTTATTCCACTCATATGTGTGGCCTCCCTCACAAACATTACTGAGACTCACTTTATGCTCCCTCTGACACACACTATTCCTTTCCCTGCTCATTACACCGAGCCTCCTCCACAGGCTTTCAAATTTTTCTGTCTGTATAGCCCTCCCTATGTATTTCACCTTGGGTGAACATCAAAGCCGTCCCGATCTGTTCAAACTCCTCCAGCCACTCCATCTCTCCCTATCACTGTCACCTCCTCCACACACTCCATCCCTCCCTATCACTGTCACCTCCTCCAAACACTCCAACACTCCCTATCACTGTCACCTCCTCCAAACACTCCAACCCTCCCTATCATTGTCACTTCCTCCATACACTCCACCCCTCCCTATCACTGTCACCTCCTCCACACACTCCAACCCTCCCTATCACTGTCACCTCCTCCACACACCCCATCCCTCCCTATCACTGTCACCTCCTCGAATCACTCCAACCCTCCCTATCACAATCACCTTCTCCAACCACTCCATCAGTCCCTGTCACTGTCAACTCCTCCAGTAACATCAACCCTCCCTCTCACAGTCACCTCCTCCAGACACTACAACCCTCCCTATCACTGTCACCTCCTCCAGACACTCCAACACTCCCTATCACTGTCACCTCCTCCAAACAGACCATCCCTCCCTCTCATTGTCACCTCCTCCAAACATGCCAACCCTCCCTATCACTGTCACCTCCTCCGGACACTCCAACCCTCCCTATCACTGTCACCTCCTCCAAACAGACCATCCCTCCCGATCACTGTCACCTCCTCCAGACACTCCAACCCTCCCTATCGCTGTCAGCTTCTCCAGTCACTCTAAACCTTCCCTCCCAAAACTTCCTCTCACTGAACATTGTTCAGTAACTCCAAACCGCCCCCTCCCACCCTAATCGCACCCCCCGACTCCTTGTCCCCCGTCTCCTTCCCCCGTCTCCTTCCCCCCCGTCTCCTTCCCCCCCGTCTCCTTCCCCCCGTCTCCTTCCCCCCGTCTCCTTCCCCACCGTCTCCTCCCCCCCATCTCCTTCCCCCCGTCTCCTTCTCCCCCCGTCTCCTTCTCCCCGTCTCCTTCTCCCCCCGTCTCCTTCTCCCCCCGTCTCCTTCTCCCCCCATCTCCTTCTCCCCCCATCTCCTTCTCCCCCCGTCTTCTTCACCCCCGTCTCCTTCTCCCCCTGCCTCCTTCTCCCCCGTCTCCTTCTCCCCACGTCTCCTTCTCCCCCCGTCTCCTTCTCCCCCGTCTCCTTCTCCCCCGTCTCCTTCTCCCCCGTCTCCTTCTCCCCCCGTCTCCTTCTCCCCCCGTCTCCTCCTCCCCCCGTCTCCTCCTCCCCCCGTCGCCTTCTCCCCCCCGTCGCCTTCTCCCCCCCGTCGCCTTCTCCCCCCCGTCGCCTTCTCCCCCCCGTCGCCTTCTCCCCCCCGTCGCCTTCTCCCCCCCGTCGCCTTCTCCCCCCCGTCGCCTTCTCCCCCCTTCGCCTTCTCCCCCCCGTCGCCTTCTCCCCCCCGTCGCCTTCTCCCCCCCGTCGCCTTCTCCCCCCCGTCGCCTTCTCCCCCCCGTCGCCTTCTCCCCCCCGTCGCCTTCTCCCCCCCGTCGCCTTCTCCCCCCCGTCGCCTTCTCCCCCCCGTCGCCTTCTCCCCCCGTCGCCTTCTCCCCCCGTCGCATTCCCCCCCACGTCGCCTTCTCCCCCCCGTCGCCATCCCACCGATCCCGTCCCCCCGACCCCATTGCCCCCCCATCATCGTCCCTCTCTCCCCCATCGTCCCTCTCTCCCCCATCGTCCCTCTCTCCCCCATCGTCCCTCTCCGCCCCTCATCGAACCCCCCCGCCCCTCATCGAACCCCCCCGCACCTCACCCGTCCTCTTCTGCCCCCTTCTGTCTCCACCCGTCCCCATCAGACCTCATCTGTTCAATTCAGTCCCCACCCGGTCCCGTCCGTCCCCGTCAGAGCCCATCTTTCCACACTAGTCCCCATCAGTTCCCCCTGGTCCCCATCTGTTCCCCTCTGTCCCATGTCCCTATGCGTCCCTTCCAGTCCGCATCTGTCCCCATTAGAATCATCAGTCCCCACCAGCCTCCGTGCCCCCACCAGTCCCCCACCAGTCCACATGTGTGCCCTCCAATTCCCCACCAGTCTCCATGTGCCCCCACCAGTCCCCATCAGAACCATTTGTCCCCCTCCTGTCTCCTTCTCTCCCTATCAGACACCGCCAGTCGCCCTCTGTCCCCACCCATCCCCATCAGTCGCCACAAGAACCATCCATCTCCCTCTGTCTCCCTGTGTCCCCTTCTCTCCCCATCTGTCTCTGCAGTCTCCCTCTGTCCCCATCATTCCCATTCTCTCCCCATCAGTCCCCCTCTGTCCCCGTCAGTCGCCACCAATCCCTCTTTCTTCCCCCCCCCTCTCTCCCCCCTCTCTCCCTTCTGTCGCCACCGGTCCAAACCTGTCTCCACCAGTCCCCATTAGGCCCCACCTGCCTCCACCAGGTCCCACCAGGCCACGTCTGTCGCCACCAGGCCCCACCTGTCTCCCTCAGTCCCCACCTGTTGCCACCTTCTCCACCAGTCCCCATCCATCGCCACCGGACCCCATCTGTTGCCAACAGTCCCCATCTGTCTCCACCAGTCCCCACCGGTCCACATCTGTCACCACCAGGCCCCACCTGTCGCCACCAGGCCCCATCTGTCTCTACCAGTCACCTCCTGTCGCCACCAAGCGCCATGTGCCACCACCAAGCGCCATGTGCCACCACCAAGCGCCATGTGCCACCACCAGGCCCAATCTGTCACCACCAGGCCCCGTCTGTCACCACCAGGCCGCGTCCGTCGCCACCGGTCCCCGTCCATCGCCACCGGTCCCCATCCATCGCCACCGGTCCCCATCCATCGCCACCCGTCCCCGTCAGTCGCCACCAGTCCCCGTCAGTCGCCACCGGTCCCCATCAGTCGCCACCATTCACCTCCTGCCGCTACCAGGACCCGTCTGTCGCCACCAGTCACCACCTGTCGCCACCCAGCGCCATCTGCCACCACCAGGCCACGTCTGTCGCCACCAGGCCCCATCTGTCGCCACCAGGCCCCGTCTGTCGACACCAGTCACCTCCTGTCGCCACCAAGCGCTATCTGCCACCAGCAGGCCACGTCCGTCGCCACCAGGGCCCGTCTGTCACCACCAGGCCCCACCAGTCGCCACCGGTCCCCACCTGTCGCCACCAGTCTCCAGCTGTCGGCATCGGGCCCCATCTGTCGCGCCCAGGCCCAACCAGGCCCCACCTGTCACCACCGGGACCCACCTGTCGCCACCAAGCCCCACTTGTCTCCACCAGTCCCCACCTGTCGCCACCTGTCTCCACTGGACACCACCTGTCGCCACCAGTCTCCACCTGTCAGCATCGGGCCCCATCTGTCGCCCCCAGGCCCAACCAGGCCCCACCTGTCACCACCGGGACCCACCTGTCACCACTAAGCCCCACTTGCCGCCACCAGTCCCCACCTGTCGCCACCTGTCTCCACCGGACCCCATCCATCACCACCGGACCCCATCTGTTGCCACCAGTCCCCATCTGTCTCCACCAGTCCCCACCGATCCACATCGGTGGCCACCAGGCCCCACCTTTCACGACCAGGCCCAACCAGGCCCCATCTGTCGCCACCAGGCCCCATCCGTCGCCACCGGTCCCCATCTGTCGCCAGCAATTCCCATCTGTTGCCACCAGGCCCCACCTGACTCCACCGGGCCCCACCTGTTGCCACCCAGGCCCCATCCGTCGCCACCGGTCCCCATCTGTTGCCACCAGGCCCAATCTGTCATGACCAGGTCCAACCAGGCCCCATCTGTCGCCACCAGGACCCACCTGTCTCCACCAGTTGCCTTCTGCCGCCACCAGGCCCCGTCTGTCGCCACCAGGCCCCGTCTGTCGCCACCAGGCCCCGTCTGTCGCCACCAGGCCCCATCCGTTGCCAACCATCACCACCGGTGCCCATCTGTCGCCAACGGGCCCCATCTGTCGCCAACGAGCCCCACCTATCGCCACCAGGCCCCACCTGTCGCCACCAGGCCCCACCTGTCTCCACCAGTCCCCACCTGTCGCCACTGTCTCCACCGGTCCCCATCCGTCGCCAGCAGTCCCCAAACGTCACTTCCAGGCCCCATCTGTCACCTCCGGTCCCCATCTGTCGCCACCAGGCCCAGGCCGTCGCCACCAGGCCCCATCAGTCCCGAACTATCACCACCGGTACCCATCCGTCGCCACCAGGCCCCAGCAGTCCTCAACTATCACCACCGGTACCCATCTGTCTCCACCGGGCCCTATTTGTCGCCACTAAGCCCCATCAGTTCCTAACTATCGCCACCAGGCCCCATCAGTTCCTAACTATCACCACCGCGCCCCATCTGTCGCCACCGCGCCCCATCTGTCACCACCAGGCCCCATCTGTCACCACCAGGACCCACCTGTCTGCACCGGGTCCCACCAGGCCCCATCTGTCACGACCAGGCCCCATCTGTCACCACTAGGCCCCATCTGTCGCCACCAGACCCCAGCTGTCGCCACCAGTCCCCATCAGTCCCTAACTATCACGTCCAGTCCCCGCCTGTCGCCACCAGTCCCCGCCTGTCGCCACCGGTCCCCGCCTGTCGCCACCGGTCCCCGCCTGTCGCCACCTGTCGCCACCTGTCCCCACCCGGCCCCATTTGTCGCCACCAGATCCCACTTGTCGCCATCACGACCCACCTGTCACCACCAGGACCCACCTGTCTCCGGGTCCCACCGGTCCCCACCTGTCGCCACCGGTCCCCACCTGTCGCTACCGGTCTCCATTTGTCGCCACCATGCCCCACCTGTCTCCACCGGGCCCCATCCGTCGCCATCAGTCGCCACCAGGCCAAACCAGGACCCATCTGTCGCCACCGGTCCCCACCTGTCGCCACCGGTCCCCACCTGTCGCCACCGGTCCCCACCTGTCGCTACCGGTCTCCATTTGTCGCCACCATGCCCCACCTGTCTCCACCGGGCCCCATCCGTCGCCATCAGTCGCCACCAGGCCAAACCAGGACCCATCTGTCGCCACCGTTCCCCATCTGTCGCCACCGGTCCCCATCTGTCGCCACCGGTCACCATTCGTCGCCACCATGCCCCACCTGTCTCCACCGGGCCCCATCCGTCGCCACCAGGCCCCATCCGTCGCCACCATGCCCAACCAGGACCCACCTGTCGCCACCAGGACCCACCTGTCTCCACCAGACCCCAACTATCGCCACCGGTTCCCATCCATCGCGGTCCACATCTGTTGCCAGCAGGCTCATCTGTCCCCACCAGTGCCTAGCGGGCCCCATCTGTCGCCACCAGACCCCATCTGTCACCACCAGGCCCCATCTGTCTCCATCAGTCGTCTCCTGTGGCCACCAGGACCCGTCGGTCGCCACCAGGCCCCGTCGGTCGCCACCAGGCCCCGTCGGTCGCCACCAGGGCCGTCGGTCGCCACCTGGCCCCATCCGTCGGCACCGGTCCCCATCAGTCGTCATCGGTTCCCCAACTATCACCACCGGTCGCCACCGGTCCCCATCCGTCGCCACCGGTCCCCATCCGTCGCCACCGGTCCCCATCCGTCGCCACCGGTCCCCATCTGTCTCCACCAGTCCCCACTGGGCACCATCTGTCATGACCAAGTCCAATCAGGCCCCATCTGTCGCCACAAGGCCCCACCTGTCTCCAACAGTCGTCTCCTGTCGCCACCAAGCTCCATCTGTGGCCAACAGGCCCCTTCTGTCCCCACCAGGCCCTGTACGTTGCCACCAGGCCCCGTCCATTGCCACCTGACCAAATCCGTCAGCACAGATCCCCATCAGTCGCCAACGGTCCCCATCTGTCGCCACTGGGCCCCATCAGTCACCACCAGGTCCAACCACGCCCCATCTGTCGCCACCAGTTCCCATCTGTCGCCACCAGTCCCCATCTGTCGCCACCGGGCCCCATCTGTCACCACCAGATCCAACCACGTCCCATCTGTCACCACCAGGACCCACCTGTCGCCACCACGACCGAACTGTCGCCACCAGGACCCACCTGTCTCCACCAGGTTCCACCGGTCCCCACCTGTTGCCACCAGTCCCCACCAATCGCAACCAGGCCCCACCTGTCTCCACCGGGTCCCATCTGTCACCACCAGGTCCATCCACGTCCCATCTGTCACCACCAGGACCCAACTGTCGCCACCAGGACCCACCTGTCTCCACCAGGACACACCGGTCCCCACTTGTCGCCACCGGTCCCCACCAATCGCAACCAGGCCCCACCTGTCTCCACCGGACCCCATCCATCGCCGCCGACCCTATCCGTCGCCACCGGTCCCCCACTGTTGCCAGCAGTCCCCATCTATGTCCACCAGTACCCACCGGTCCCCATCTATCGCCACCAGGCCCAACCTGGCCCCATCTGTCGCCACCAGGCTCCATCTGTCACCACCAGGCCCCATCTGTCTCCACCAGTCGCCACCAAGAGCCATCTGCCGCCACCAGGCCCCGTCCGTCGCCACCAGGCCCGTCCGTCGCCACCAGTCCCCGTCCGTCGCCACCGGTCGCCACCAGGCCCCATCTGTCACCACCAGGCCCCATCTGTCTCCACCAGTCGCCACCAAGAGCCATCTGCCGCCACCAGGCCCCGTCCGTCGCCACCAGTCGCCACCAGGCCAAACCAGGACCCATCTGTCGCCACTGGTCCCCATCTGTCGCCACCAGTCACCTCCTGTCGCCACCAAGCGCTATCTGCCACCAGCAGGCTCCGTCCGTCGCCACCAGGCCCCGTCCGACACCACCAGGCCCCACCAGTCGCCACCGGACCCCATCTGTCACCACCGGTTCCCACCTGTCGCCACCAGTCTCCACCTGTCGGCATCGGGCCCCATCTGTCGCCTCCAGGCCCAACCAGGCCCCACCTGTCACCACCGGGACCCACCTGTCGCCACCAAGCCCCACTTGTCTCCACCAGTCCCCACCTGTCTCCACCGGACCCCATCCATCGCCACCGGACCCCATCTGTTGCCACCAGTCCCCATCTGTCTCCACCAGTCCCCACCGGTCCACATCGGTCGCCACCAGGCCCCATCTGTCACGACCAGGCCCAACCAGGCCCCATCTGTCGCCACCAGGACCCATCTGTCTCCACCAGTCACCTCCTGTCGCCACCAAATGCCATCTGTCGCCACCAGGCCCCATCCGTCGCCACCGGTCCCCATCTGTTGCCACCAGGCCCAATCTGTCACGACCACGTCCAACCAGGCCCCATCTGTCTCCACCAGGCCCCGTCTGCCACCACCAGGCCCCGTCTGTCGCCACCAGGCCCCGTCTACCGCTACCAGGCCCCTTATGCCGCCACCAGGCCCCTTATGCCGCCACCAGGCCCCTTATGCCGCCACCAGGCCCCTTATGCCGCCACCAGGCCCCGTCTGTCGCCACCAGGCCCCGTCTGCCGCCACCAGGCCCCGTCTGTCGCCACCAGGCCCCGTCTGTCGCCACCAGGGCCCCATCAGTCCCCAACCATCACCACCGTTGCCCATCTGTCGCCAACGGGCCCCATCTGTCGCCAACGAGACCCATCTGTCGCCAACGAGCCCCATCTGTCGCCAACGAGCCCCATCTGTCGCCATCAGGCCCCATCTGTCGCCACCAGGCCCCACCTGTCGCCACCAGGCCCCACCTGTCGCCACTAGGCCCCACCTGTCGCCACCAGGCCCCACCTGTCTCCACCAGTCCCCACCTGTCGCCACTGTCTCCACCGGTCCCCATCCGTCGCCAGCAGTCCCCAAAAGTCACTACCAGGCCCCATCTGTCACCTCCGGTCCCCATCTGTCGCTACCAGGCCCTGGCCGTCGCCACCAGGCCCCATTAGTCCCCAACTATCACCACCGGTACCCATCCGTCGCCACCAGGCCCCATCAGTCCTCAACTATCACCACTGGTACCCATCTGTCTCCACCGGGCCCTATTTGTCGCCACCAAGCCCCATCAGTTCCTAACTATTGCCACCAAGCCCCATCAGTTCCTAACTATTGCCACCAGGCCCCATCTGTGCCTAACTATCACCACCGCGCCCCATCTGTCGCCACCGCGCCCCATCTGTCGCCACAGGCCCCATCTGTCGCCACCAGGACCCATCTGTCGCCACTAGGACCCACCTGTCTGCACCGGGTCCCACCAGGCCCCATCCATCACCACTAGGCCCCATCCGTCACCACCGGTCCCCATCGGTCGCCACCAGGCCCCATCTGTCACGACCAGGCCCCATCTGTCGCCACCAGACCCCAGCTGTCGCCACCAGTCCCCATCAGTCCCCAACTATCACGTCCAGTCCCCATCTGTCGCCACCAGTCCCCATCTGTCGCCACCGGTCCCCGCCTGTCGCCACCGGTCCCCACCTGTCGCCACCTGTCCCCACCGAGCCCCATTTGTCGCCACCAGGTCCCACTTGTCGCCATCACGACCCACCTGTCACCACCAGGACCCACCTGTCTCTGGGTCCCACCAGTCCCCACCTGTCGCCACCGGTCCCCACCTGTCGCTACCGGTCACCATCTGTCGCCACCGGTCTCCATTTGTCGCCACCATGCCTCACCTGTCTCCACCGGGCCCCATCCGTCGCCATCAGTCGCCACCAGGCCAAACCAGGACCCATCTGTCGCCACCGGTCCCCATCTGTCGCCACCGGTCCCCATCTGTCACCACCGGACCCCATCAGTCGCCACAGGTCACCATTCGTCGCCACCATGCCCCATTAGTCGCCACCAGGCCCCATCAGTCGCCACCAGGCCCAACCAGGACCCACCTGTCGCCACCAGGACCCACCTGTCTCCACCAGACCCCAACTATCGCCACCGGTCCCCATCCATCGCGGTCCACATCTGTTGCCAGCAGGCCCATCTGTCCCCACCAGTCCCTAGCGGGCCCCATCTGTCGCCACCAGGCCCCATCTGTTACCATCAGGCCCCACCTGTCTCCATCAGTCGTCTCCTGTCGCCACCAGGCCCCGTCGGTCGCCACCAGGCCCCGTCGGTCGCCACCAGGCCCCTTCGGTCGCCACCAGGGCCGTCGGTCGCCACCTGGCCCCTTCCGTCGGCACCGGTCCCCATCAGTCGTCATCGGGTCCCCAACTATCACCACCTGTCCCCATCCCTCGCCACCGGTCCCCATCCGTCGCCACCGGTCCCCATCCGTCGCCACCGGTCTCCACCATTCCCCACTGGGCACCATCTGTCGCCACCAGGCCTCATCTGTCACGACCAAGTCCAACCAGGCCCCATCTGTCGCCACCGGACCCCATCCATCGCCGCCGACCCTATCCGCCGCCACCGGTCCCCCACTGTTGCCAGCAGTCCCCATCTATGTCCACCAGTACCCACCGGTCCCCATCTATCGCCACCAGGCCCAACCTGGCCCCATCTGTCGCCACCAGGCCCCATCTGTCACCACCAGGCCCCATCTGTCTCCACCAGTCGCCACCAAGAGCCATCCGTCGCCACCAGGCCCCGTCCGTCGCCACCAGTCCCCGTCCGTTGCCACCAGTCGCCACCAGGCCCCATCTGTCACCACCAGGCCCCATCTGTCTCCACCAGTCGCCACCAAGAGCCATCTGCCGCCACCAGGCCCCGTCTGTCGCCACCAGTCGCCACCAGGCCAAACCAGGACCCATCTGTCGCCACTGGTCCCCATCTGTCGCCACCAGTCACCTCCTGTCGCCACCAAGCGCTATCTGCCACCAGCAGGCCCCGTCCGTCGCCACCAGGCCCCGTCCGACACCACCAGGCCCCACCAGTCGCCACCGGACCCCATCTGTCGCCACCGGTTCCCACCTGTCGCCACCAGTCTCCACCTGTCGGCATCGGGCCCCATCTGTCGCCTCCAGGCCCAACCAGGCCCCACCTGTCACCACCGGGACCCACCTGTCGCCACCAAGCCCCACTTGTCTCCACCAGTCCCCACCTGTCGCCACCTGTCTCCACCGGACCCCATCCATCGCCACCGGACCCCATCTGTTGCCACCAGTCCCCATCTGTCTCCACCAGTCCCCACCGGTCCACATCGGTCGCCACCAGGCCCCATCTGTCACGACCAGGCCCAACCAGGCCCCATCTGTCGCCACCAGGACCCATCTGTCTCCACCAGTCACCTCCTGTCGCCACCAAATGCCATCTGTCGCCACCAGGCCCCATCCGTCGCCACCGGTCCCCATCTGTTGCCACCAGGCCCAATCTGTCACGATCACGTCCAACCAGGCCCCGTCTGCCACCACCAGGCCCCGTCTGCCGCCACCAGGCCCCGTCTGCCGCCACCAGGCCCCGTCTGCCGCCACCAGGCCCCGTCTGCCGCCACCAGGCCCCGTCTGCCGCCACCAGGCCCCGTCTGTCGCCACCAGGCCCAGTCTGCCGCCACCAGGCCCCGTCTGCCGCCACCAGGCCCCGTCTGCCGCCACCAGGCCCCGTCTGTCGCCACCAGGCCCCGTCTGTCGCCACCAGGCCCCATCTGTCGCCACCAGGGCCCCATCAGTCCCCAACCATCACCACCGTTGCCCATCTGTCGCCAACGGGCCCCATCTGTCGCCAACGAGCCCCATCTGTCGCCAACGAGCCCCATCTGTCGCCAACGAGCCCCATCTGTCGCCAACGAGCCCCATCTGTCGCCACCAGGCGCCACCTGTCGCCACCAGGCCCCACCTGTCGCCAACGAGCCCCACCTGTCGCCACCAGGCCCCACCTGTCGCCACCAGGCCCCACCTGTCGCCACCAGGCCCCACCTGTCGCCACCAGGCCCCACCTGTCTCCACCGGTCCCCATCCGTCGCCAGCAGTCCCCAAAAGTCACTACCAGGCCTCATCTGTCACCTCCGGTCCCCATCTGTCGCTACCAGGCCCTGGCCGTCGCCACCAGGCCCCATCAGTCATCAACTATCACCACCGGTACCCATCCGTCGCCACCAGGCCCCATCAGTCCTCAACTATCACCACTGGTACCCATCTGTCTCCACCGGGCCCTATTTGTCGCCACCAAGCCCCATCAGTTCCTAACTATTGCCACCAGGCCCCATCAGTGCCTAACTATTGCCACCGCGCCCCATCTGTCGCCACCGCGCCCCATCTGTCGCCACCGCGCCCCATCTGTCGCCACAGACCCCATCTGTCGCCACCAGGACCCATCTGTCGCCACTAGGACCCACCTGTCTGCACCGGGTCCCACCAGGCCCCATCCATCACCACTAGGCCCCATCCATCACCACCGGTCCCCATCGGTCGCCACCAGGCCCCATCTGTCACGACCAGGCCCCATCTGTCGCCACCAGACCCCAGCTGTCGCCACCAGTCACCATCAGTCCCCAACTATCACGTCCAGTCCCCATCTGTCGCCACCGGTCACGGCCGAGCCCCATTTGTCGCCACCAGGTCCCACTTGTCGCCATCACGACCCACCTGTCACCACCAGGACCCACCTGTCTCTGGGTCCCACCAGTCCCCACCTGTCGCCACCGGTCCCCACCTGTCGCTACCGGTCACCATCTGTCACCACCGGTCTCCATTTGTCGCCACCATGCCTCACCTGTCTCCACCGGGCCCCATCCGTCGCCATCAGTCGCCACCAGGCCAAACCAGGACCCATCTGTCGCCACCGGTCCCCATCTGTCGCCACCGGTCCCCATCTGTCACCACCGGTCCCCATCAGTCGCCACAGGTCACCATTCGTCGCCACCATGCCCCATTAGTCGCCACCAGGCCCCATCAGTCGCCACCAGGCCCAACCAGGACCCACCTGTCGACCACCAGGACCCACCTGTCTCCACCAGACCCCAACTATCTCCACCGGTCCCCATCCATCGCGGTCCATATCTGTTGCCAGCAGGCCCATCTGTCCCCACCAGTCCCTAGCGGGCCCCATCTGTCGCCACCAGGCCCCATCTGTCACCATCAGGCCCCACCTGTCTCCATCAGTCGTCTCCTGTCGCCACCAGGCCCCGTCGGTCGCCACCAGGCCCCGTCGGTCGCCACCAGGCCCCTTCGGTCGCCACCAGGGCCGTCGGTCGCCACCTGGCCCCTTCCGTCGGCACCGGTCCCCATCCGTCGCCACCGGTCTCCACCATTCCCCACTGGGCACCATCTGTCGCCACCAGGCCTCATCTGTCACGACCAAGTCCAACCAGGCCCCATCTGTCGCCACAAGGCCCCACCTGTCTCCAACAGTCATCTCCTGTCGCCACCAAGCTCCATCTGTGGCCACCAGGCCCTGTACGTTGCCACCAGGCCCCGTCCATCTCCACCGGTCCCCATCCGTCGCCACGGGTCCCCATCCGTCGCCACCGGTCCCCATCTGTCTCCACCAGTCCCCACTGGGCACCATCTGTCTCCACCAGTCCCCATCTGTCGCCACCGGGCCCCATCTGTCACCACCAGGTCCAACCACGTCCCGTCTGTCACCACCAGGACCCACCTGTCGCCACCAGGACCCAACTGTCGCCACCAGGACCCACCTGTCTCCACCAGGACACACCGGTCCCCACCTGTCGCCACCGGTCCCCACCAATCGCAACCAGGCCCCACCTGTCTCCACCGGACCCCATCCATCGCCGCCGACCCTATCCGTCGCCACCGGTCCCCCACTGTTGCCAGCAGTCCCCATCTATGTCCACCAGTACCCACCGGTCCCCATCTATCGCCACCAGGCCCAACCTGGCCCCATCTGTCGCCACCAGGCCCTATCTGTCACCACCAGGCCCCATCTGTCTCCACCAGTCGCCACCAAGAGCCATCTGCCGCCACCAGGCCCCGTCCGTCGCCACCAGGCCCGTCCGTCGCCACCAGTCCCCGTCCGTCGCCACCGGTCGCCACCAGGCCCCATCTGTCACCACCAGGCCCCATCTGTCTCCACCAGTCGCCACCAAGAGCCATCTGCCGCCACCAGGCCCCGTCCGTCGCCACCAGTCGCCACCAGGCCAAACCAGGACCCATCTGTCGCCACTGGTCCCCATCTGTCGCCACCAGTCACCTCCTGTCGCCACCAAGCGCTATCTGCCACCAGCAGGCCCCGTCCGTCGCCACCAGGCCCCGTCCGACACCACCAGGCCCCACCAGTCGCCACCGGACCCCATCTGTCGCCACCGGTTCCCACCTGTCGCCACCAGTCTCCACCTGTCGGCATCGGGCCCCATCTGTCGCCTCCAGGCCCAACCAGGCCCCACCTGTCACCACCGGGACCCACCTGTCGCCACCAAGCCCCACTTGTCTCCACCAGTCCCCACCTGTCTTCACCGGACCCCATCCATCGCCACCGGACCCCATCTGTTGCCACCAGTCCCCATCTGTCTCCACCAGTCCCCACCGGTCCACATCGGTCGCCACCAGGCCCCATCTGTCACGACCAGGCCCAACCAGGCCCCATCTGTCGCCACCAGGACCCATCTGTCTCCACCAGTCACCTCCTGTCGCCACCAAATGCCATCTGTCGCCACCAGGCCCCATCCGTCGCCACCGGTCCCCATCTGTTGCCACCAGGCCCAATCTGTCACGACCACGTCCAACCAGGCCCCGTCTGCCACCACCAGGCCCCGTCTGCCGCCACCAGGCCCCGTCTGTCGCCACCATGCCCCGTCTGTCGCCACCAGGCCCCATCTGTCGCCACCAGGGCCCCATCAGTCCCCAACCCTCACCACCGTTGCCCATCTGTCGCCAACGGGCCCCATCTGTCGCCAACGAACCCCATCTGTCGCCAATGAGCCCCATCTGTCGCCAACGAGCCCCATCTGTCGCCATCAGGCCCCACCTGTCGCCACCAGGCCCCACCTGTCGCCAACAGGCCCCACCTGTCGCCACCAGGCCCCACCTGTCGCCACCAGGCCCCATCAGTCCCCACCAGTCCCCACCTGTCGCCACTGACTCCACCGGTCCCCATCAGTCCTCAACTATCACCACTGGTACCCATCTGTCTCCACCGGGCCCTATTTGTCGCCACCAAGCCCCATCAGTTCCTAACTATTGCCACCAGGCCCCATCAGTGCCTAACTATTGCCACCGCGCCCCATCTGTCGCCACCGCGCCCCATCTGTCGCCACCGCGCCCCATCTGTCGCCACAGACCCCATCTGTCGCCACCAGGACCCATCTGTCGCCACTAGGACCCACCTGTCTGCACCGGGTCCCACCAGGCCCCATCCATCACCACTAGGCCCCATCCGTCACCACCGGTCCCCATCGGTCGCCACCAGGCCCCATCTGTCACGACCAGGCCCCATCTGTCGCCACCAGACCCCAGCTGTCGCCACCAGTCCCCATCAGTCCCCAACTATCACGTCCAGTCCCCATCTGTCGCCACCAGTCCCCATCTGTCGCCACCGGTCCCCGCCTGTCGCCACCGGTCCCCACCTGTCGCCACCTGTCCCCACCGAGCCCCATTTGTCGCCACCAGGTCCCACTTGTCGCCATCACGACCCACTTGTCACCACCAGGACCCACCTGTCTCTGGGTCCCACCAGTCCCCACCTGTCGCCACCGGTCCCCACCCGTCGCTACCGGTCACCATCTGTCGCCACCGGTCTCCATTTGTCGCCACCATGCCTCACCTGTCTCCACCGGGCCCCATCCGTCGCCATCAGTCGCCACCAGGCCAAACCAGAACCCATCTGTCGCCACCGGTCCCCATCTGTCGCCACCGGTCCCCATCTGTCGCCACCGGTCCCCATCTGTCGCCACCGGTCCCCATCTGTCACCACCGGTCCCCATCAGTCGCCACAGGTCACCATTCGTCGCCACCATGCCCCATTAGTCGCCACCAGGCCCCATCAGTCGCCACCAGGCCGAACCAGGACCCACCTGTCGCCATCAGGACCCACCTGTCTCCACCAGACCCCAACTATCTCCACCGGTCCCCATCCATCGCGGTCCACATCTGTTGCCAGCAGGCCCATCTGTCCCCACCAGTCCCTAGCGGGCCCCATCTGTCGCCAGCAGGCCCCATCTGTCGCCAGCAGGCCCCATCTGTCACCATCAGGCCCCACCTGTCTCCATCAGTCGTCTCCTGTCGCCACCAGGCCCCGTCGGTCGCCACCAGGCCCCGTCGGTCGCCACCAGGCCCTTTCGGTCGCCACCAGGGCCGTCGGTCGCCACCTGGCCCCTTCCGTCGGCACCGGTCCCCATCAGTCGTCATCGGGTCCCCAACTATCACCACCTGTCCCCATCCGTCGCCACCGGTCCCCATCCGTCGCCACCGGTCCCCATCCGTCGCCACCGGTTTCCACCATTCCCCACTGGGCACCATCTGTCGCCACCAGGCCTCATCTGTCACGACCAAGTCCAACCAGGCCCCATCTGTCGCCACAAGGCCCCACCTGTCTCCAACAGTCATCTCCTGTCGCCACCAAGCTCCATCTGTGGCCACCAGGCCCTGTACGTTGCCACCAGGCCCCGTCCATCTCCACCGGTCCCCATCCGTCGCCACGGGTCCCCATCCATCGCCACCGGTCCCCATCTGTCTCCACCAGTCCCCACTGGGCACCATCTGTCTCCACCAGTCCCCATCTGTCGCCACCGGGCCCCATCTGTCACCACCAGGTCCAACCACGTCCCGTCTGTCACCACCAGGACCCACCTGTCGCCACCAGGACCCAATTGTCGCCACCAGGACACACCGGTCCCCACCTGTCGCCACCGGTCCCCACCAATCGCAACCA